>NW_027142384.1:9534325-9591457 GCF_026170545.1 Melanerpes formicivorus | reverse complement strand
TTTAGTTTAGCACGATGTATTTAATAACCATGTGTCTACTGTCTTAATTACCCTATAAAGCAGGGTTCCATTGGCATTTGACCCTCCACAGCATTCCAGAGAAACTGCAGGACCATGATAATTACCAACTGCCTGTGAGAAAATTAAACAAAAAAAAAAAAAAAGCAAAAGCAAAAATGGTCTAACTTTTTAAACCACCATTTTTAAACGACCTATTACATCTCAGGAATAAATCATTGATGAAATAGCCTGCTTAACAGGAAAATAGCTATTCCATAGCAAAGAATTTCCCCTTGCATGATCATGAAGAGAATATTAAGTATTCTTCAGCTCAAAAGGTTAGGTTTAATGTCTGTCCAATGCCTTTTAATGACACATTTTTGTGTAATTTTACTGTAATCAAAGCCTTTTACTATGTAGGCTGTAGACTATGACTATTTTGTCAGTCTTAAACATTTTACTAGTCAAAGAATAGAAAATCCATTTAAACATGTACCAAGACAAAAAGGTGTTTATAAATGTGGTACTTTTATTTGTTATTATATTTTTTTATGCCATTAAAAGAGCAGCATTAATGTAGCTTGATTTTCTTTGATTAACATTTGCTATATATATCTACTTTAAAGTACTAATACATGTAACCTCATAATAGTACACTGCACTGACTGTTAACATCATTAAAAAAAGGTAATGAATTTTGAAAATCTAAATTGTGGCTTAATTAATTTGATCACACTGTCTTTATTTTGTATCTCCTGGCAATTACTCTACTTATTTCTATTACCATCCCATGCTCTAATTCCTCTTGCTGTCCTTATCAAGGCTTCTATTTCATCTCTCTTTTCCTAAATGTCACTTTTGTATTTTCATTCTAAATAATTAATCCAAGCTGAAAATTGATACTTGAGCAGCCTGGGCTGGTGGGAGGTGTCCCTACCCATGGCAAGAGAGTTGGAGGTGGATGATCGTTAAGATCCCTTCCAACCCAAACCATTCTACGATTCTGCCATTCTATAGTTTTATGACCCTGTATTTCCATGGTTCTATGATTCAGTGGTTCCATGTTTCCATGGTTTTAAGGTTCTGTGACTCTGTGTTTCCATGGTTCTATGATTCAATGGTTCTATGTTGCTATGATTTTATAATTCTATGGTTCTGTGACTCTGTGTTCCCATGGTTCTAGGATTCTAGGATTCCATGGTTCTATGATTCTATGATTCCATATTTCACTGAATTTATAGTTCTATGGTTCTGTGACTCTGTGTTTCCATGGTTCTATGATTCAGTGGTTATTAGTTAGTGGTTAAATTCATGTTTCAGTGAATTTATAATACTATGATTCTATGACTCTGTGTTTCTGTGGTTCTATGATTCTATGGTTCCATGTTTCTATGATTTTATGATTCTATGGCTCTGTATTTCCTGGTTCTATGATTCTATGGTTCCATGTTTCATTGAATTTATAATTCTATGGTTCTGTGACTCTGTGTTTCATGGTTCTATGATTCAGTGGTTCCATGTTTCATTGAATTGATAATACTACAGTTCTATGACTCTGTGTTTCTGTGGTTCTATGATTCTATGGTTCCATGTTTCTATGATTTTATGATTCCATGACTCTGTGTTTCCATGGTTCTATGATTCTATGGTTCCATGTTTCACTGAATGTATAATTCTGTGGTTCTATGTGTTTCCATGGTTCTATGATTCTAGTATTCTATGTTTCCATGCTTCTATGACCCTATGGCTCTGTGGTTCTCTCATTATATGATTTCCAGAGCAGATCAATGCTTCACATAAGTGTGAAGTTAAGAACATAGTCAGAAAAAAGCCCCAAATATTAATGCATGAATTTTACTATTAAAAGCATTGTTTTCCACTTTTTCATGCAAGATACATGGGTATAAACCAAGGGAATATTCATCACTTTTTGAAATTCTTCCCAGAAAAGGTTCAAAACCTCCTTAAAACATTTCACTTGAAAGCATCTCTGTCTTCAACAGAAGCAACTAGAAGCTTAATGAACAAAGAATTTATGGAGGAGCCAAGCCACAAATGAAACTTGAATGGTTGTAGAAAGGGAGTTTGAAAACTCATTCTGTGTTCAATCAAAAATAGCAAAACCCTTCTGCTTTGTGCCTTGTGGCTCAAAGGAAGCCTTGTGACATCCATCAGTGTGGTTTAAAGGCCTCTGGCCACAAATTTTGTTTAAATTTCATTTTAATTTATAATCCAAAGCAGAGATCGAATGCATAGCAGGCAATTGAATCCTTGCAGTGCATCAGAGACTTCTGGGTTTGATGATCCTAGTGCCATTGCTCCCAGCCCAGCTCTGACACTGTTGTACTACTGTTCCCACACTCCTGTCTAATGAGGTATCATCTGCGACATCACTCAAGGCAGAGCTGCTGTTCCTGTTGCAGCCTGGGAGCTCCTGGAATAACACACAGGTAAAGATAGTAAGGAAGTAAGAGCCATAATCTGTCTTGGACATTAGGAAGGAGTTCTTTACGATGAGGGTGGTGGAACACTGGAACAAGTTGCCCAGGAAGGTGCTGGAGGCCCCATGCCTGGAGAGATCAAGGGCAGGCTTGATGGGGCTCTGAGCAGCCTGATCTAGTTAGGCATGTTCCTGCTGACTGCAGAGGGGTTGGACTGGATGACCTTTAAAGGTCTTGTCCAAATCAGTGTATTCTATGATTCTATGATGGTTCAAACCAAAGGTCTGTCTAGTCTCATATTGTGTCTCTGAGAATGTCCTGTAGCAGATGGCCAGAGAGAGGAACCAACCAAGGGTGTACTATTGTTTCCCATAAACATCCAGCTCTAACTCAGTCTTCTTGAATGAGAGGATTTTGCATTCCCAATAAAATAGAACACATGGCAGTGTAGAAGGATCAGTTACACAGATTGACTGTGTCTTCTCTAAAGAAAGATCTCCTTTGGTTTGTTTGCAACTTTCCAGCTGCTTCTTTCAGCTGATTGCCCACGATCTCATATGAGAAAGCACAGTGATCAATAACTCTCCATGTCCCTTCTGCAGGGTGGTTAAATATTTTGTAGAGTTGTGTTTCTTGCTCCCTTAACTGTTCTTTGTTATTATGTTTTGTAGTAATTTTATTATTTTGATTTAATTATTGTATTATTTTATCTTATATGATTATTTTATTTATTTGATTTGATTTTTCATTGTATTGTATTGCACTGTATAAAATCCATGTATCTTCCCCATGATTCAGGGCCCCAATCTATTTGTAGTTTTTAATGAGTGGAAGCATTTCCATGACTCTGATCATTTCTTTTGCTCTGCTCTGTCCTTCTCTCAGTTGCACTGGATGTTTTCTAGATAGAAGAACCAGAAATGCTTACTTTGTTCTTTCATGTAGTGATTAAATTTAATTATATACCATGCTGTACTATGCTTCAGGGATTCACAGATTGCATTGGGTTGGAAGGGACCCTCAAAGGGCATCTTATCCAACCCCCCTGCACTCAGCAGGAACACCTCCCACTAGAGCAACCTGCACAGGGACAGATCAAGAGTGATCTTGAAAGTCTTCTGGGATGGAGCCTCAACTTGTTCCAGTGTCTCACACATGTCATTGTGCAGAACTTCCTCCTGATGTCCAGCCTAAATCTCCCCTGCTCCAGTTTCAAACCATTGCTCCTCATCCTATCACTCCAAGCCCTTCTAAAAAGTCCCTCCCCAGCCTTCTTGTAGGTCCCTTTCAGATATTGAAATGTAGTTATAAGCTATAAGCCATATTCAGTGGTACTGTTTCCTTAAACTCACATGCTGAAAGAAGCAAATTCTTTGGCTGTTTGTGGAGTAGGACAGCTCTCATTATCATTCTTACACAGATATGAGCAATAAAATCTCCCTTGGAGCTGGTTATTGAAGTACCCCAGCTGGATCCATGACAATAGCTCCCCAATTTGCTACACAAAGAGTTTCAAGAATCAGGAAGTACGTAGAAAACTTCTAAAAGGACCTGGGAGTCATGGTAGGCAACAAGTTAATCACGAGCCAGCGATGTGCTTGTGTGGCCAAGAAAGCAAATGGTCTCCTGGGGTGTCTTAAGAAGACCGTGGCCAGCAGGTCAAGAGAGGTTCTCCTCCCCTTCTACATTGCCCTAAGAGGGCCACATCTCCAGCATTGTGTCCAGTTCTGAGCTCCCCAGTTCAAGAGGGACAAGGAACTAATGGAGAGAGTCCACGTGAAAGTCACAAGGATGCTGAGGGGCCTGGAGTCCAACAGAGGCTACAATGCTGCTGAAGGGCCTGGAACATCCTGTTTGGAGGAAAGGCTGAGAGCCCTGGGGCTGAGAGCCTAGAGAAGAGCAGCCTCAGAGGGGATCTGATCAATGCTCAGCAAGAGCTAAAGGGTGGGGAGCAAGAAGGCGGCTCTGACTCTTGTCAGTGGTGCCTGGTGATAGAACAAGGGGAATGGGCAAAAACTGGAACCCAGGAGGTTCCATCTGAACAGGAGAAGAAACTTGTTTGGTGTGAGGATGCTGGAGCCCTGGAGCAGGCTGCCCAGAGAAGTTGTGGAGTTGTCTTCTCTGGAGAGATTCTAAACCTACCTGGACATCGTGATCCTGGGCAACCTGCTGTGGGTGAACCTGATCCAGCTGGGTGGTTGGACTGGATGATCTCTGGAGGTCTCTTCCAAGTAATGTCATTCTGGGATTCTGTAACTATGACAGTTGCTCTGACTAGCTACTGCCTGCAAGACCTCAGCGAGGTGGCCTTGGAAAAGCACCCCCGGTGAGCAATGATTCTCTCTGGTTGCCTAAAGGCTGTCAGAATTCATAGGTCTTGCTCTTCAGAGTGAAATGTGCTCCTTTCCATCAGGTTCCAGTGCTATAGTTGTGCAATAAAGTGGAATAGTAGTAGATCTATGCCCTAAAATAAATAAAACAATGTGCACATAGAAATCCAAACCCCCAAAGCAGAAGAAAATCCTCAGAAAGCCGGATCTAAGGAGCAGAGTGAAAAATGCTATTTTCATTGTGATGATATGAGGTGTGGGTAGAATTGTCTGACCACTGCTCTGAAGGGATCATCCATCTCCTTACAACATCTTCACACATGGAAGAAGTCAGGTGATAGCCTCCTACATATGCCAAAGTTTGAAGAACTGTATAAAGAGTGAGAGGAGAGCAGAAAATTTAAGTGCTTTGTGGAGGACTTGGGGATTTGAGGAATGGCTGAAGTTTCGCCATGTGCAGTCAGGACTTTTCTCAGGTGTGTAATGTATGGTGGTGATGACAGGGCACCTCTTCAGAAACAGAAGATTTAGGAGGAGGAGGAGCAGCACAAGAAGTATTTTTAGTTGCCTTTTAAATAAAACCAGAAACTCTGTGTGGAAGGGAAGGGAAGAGTTATAAGGGCACTTGCAGACACTAGCAGTGGTGGAGAAGGCACATCACAGCTCCTCAGAGCACTCGTGGCAACACAGATTGCACAGTCAGGACAGCAGAACTATGGAATCACAGAATGGCTCAGGTGGGAAGGGACCTCAGAGCTCCAACCTCCCCACCACGGGCAGGGACACCTCTCAACTAGACTCAGCTGCTCAAGGACTCATTCAGCATGGTCTTGAACACCCCCAGGGAGGAGGCATCCACAGCCTCCCTGGGCAGCCTATTCCAGATTCTCACCACCCTTGTACTTCTTCCTAAGCTCCAGTCTGATCCTGTTCTCCCTTAGCTTCAAACCATTCCCCCTGAAGTCTATCCTGATAAACAAAGAAATTGTTCAAATGGTCTGTGGCTCTTCTGCCCCATCAGCCTGCCAAAGCAGTTCCAGCAACTAGTTCTTCAGCCTCTTAGCTAGTCTTTAAACAACATTTTTCCTTCCTGTCCCTTCTTATGGCCTGCAAGTTAATTCTGATGTTATATTTTCAGAGATCTCTGAACATCTCAGGTGTTAGTGAACACACCCCAAAAGCACAGCAGGAAGTCAATGGGACCAAAAGTCTTGTTTTCTGATGAACTAACTTGCTGATCTAGCAAGACCTCATCTTCAGGATATGAGGTCTTATGTCTGCCCATTAAGAAAAGATTTTCAAGTAGGCAACACTTGTGTTTGTAGTTTGCTCTTTCAGTTGTTATATCAGAGGAAAAAGGCTGTCAGGAGATGATGAGTGAAATAATTTGACAGGGTTTTGGAACCATCCTTGACTCAAACTGGCTGTCATGCAAACATTGTAAACATCATGAAGTTAGGAGGTCCACCTACTCAGCACCTGAGCTCCAGCTGTAATCGACACCAAGACTACAGCTCAGAACACCAGGACTCACAAGTGTTGAAATAATATTCCTGAAGGGAGACAGAGTTTTTACTCTTGTGGATGTAAGAGACACTGGGCCCCTCAGTTTAAGAAAGATGTTGAGATGCTGGAACATGTCCAGAGAAGGGCAACAAGGCTGGTGGGGGGCTGGAGCACAGCCCTATGAGGAGAGGCTGAGGGAGCTGGTTGTTTAGCCTGGACAAAAGGAAGCTCAGGGCAGACCTTATTGCTCTCTACAACTACCTGAAAGGAAGTTGAAGTCAGGTGGGAGTCAGACTCTTCTCCCAGGCAACCTGTGACAGGAGGAGAGAACACAGTCTCAAGCTGCACCAGAGAAGGTTTAGGTTGGATGTTAGGAAGAAATTCTTCCCAGAGAGATTGTCCATTGGGATGGGCTGCCCAGGGAAGTGCTGGAGTCACTATCCCTGGAAGTGTTTAAGAAGAGATTGGATGAGGCACTCAGTGCCATGGTTTAGTTAATTAGATGGTTTTGGGTGATAGGTTTGACTTGATGATCTCAAAGGTATTTTCCAACCTCATTAATTTTGGTTAAAATACCATTTTTTCCTTTAGAGTTCAAGCTGCTTTTCCAGATAGCCTTATGTAGCCCATAGCAGCTTCTTTAAAACAAAGGGTTTTTTATTTGCTCAAAGCTGCAGAGCAAGCAGAGCTAGGGGGTGAAGCAGGAAGAGCTCTATGCCCTTACTCTCTAGCCACATTTATTTTCTGATTTGGGTATTGCTGATGAGTTCCACTCAGCTGGTGCACTTCATTTACGGATGAGGTTATCACCAGCTCTTGTGGAACCAAATGCCCTTGTCTTTCTCCAGCAGTTTTCCTCAGCTGCTGATACCTCTGCCATTTCTCTAGAGACTTTAGTGGATCACTGTCCCAGTATCTGATCTCAAATTTGAACTGGGAAGATAAAATCTTGTTAAGCTTGTCTGATTTCCTTTAAGAACCAGATGTGGGGAATACAGGTAGAGTCTTCTAGTCCTTGATTTTTTTTTTCCACAAGGTTTCTTCATCACCTATCTAATAATTTGTTTTCTTCATCACTGTTTGTCTTCTTTAAATAT
Organism: Melanerpes formicivorus; assembly: GCF_026170545.1. Taxonomy (NCBI): domain Eukaryota; kingdom Metazoa; phylum Chordata; class Aves; order Piciformes; family Picidae; genus Melanerpes; species Melanerpes formicivorus. Next base: position 9,584,083 of record NW_027142384.1, on the reverse strand, counting down.
TCCCTAAAAGTGTTCTTGGAATTACCCAGCCATGCAGGAGAAAAAATCAATGGAACAGATTACAGAGCCACAGTTGATACTCATAAAAATAATGCCTGGATCTCCTTCCTTCTCTTCAGCAGCTAAGGAGTGTTATTCTCCAGTGGGTCAAGGAGGGAAAGATGCCTTGCTGTCAAAGTTGCTCCCATTTAATTTTGCATAACACGAGGTGGTGAAGGAATCAGCAGCATTGGCAGCAGAGCCTACAGATCAGGCTATGTTGTATGTGAGCAAGTGACTAAAGCCCTTGATGAGGAATGATGTAGGGGGGTGGCTTTAATGCTCCACTTCATTTTCTGTGTGAGGGGGAGGGTTAGTCTATTGCAAGTTTCATTTCAGGCCAGTTAACTAATACTACCCCTTAGTGATTATCCAGCCATGCTCAATTAGAGGGTCTCCTTTGTCCTGACACCAGTCAGGATCACTACAATTCATCAACTTTACCCTGAAGAGTCCATTTATACCAGTTGGACCTTTCAGCTCCAGCTGTGAAATTCTTTGCCGTCAGGTTGCCAGCAGATCTTCTTCCCTGTCTCTGCAAATAGTAGCTTACTACAGGTACATACCCAAAGCTAACTAATAATAGGCAACCTAACTATGTAGCAAGTGTCAGGCAATTGAAAATTAATTTAGAGTAGTTGTTAGCACATGTGCAAAGCTGTACCAGGAGGGTGGAAATGAATCAAACAGCAAGGGAGGATTTTTTGGTTTTTGTAAAGATATTTACAACTTCAATGCAAGGAGTAGTTGAGATTGTCAGATGAGAAAGCTGCTGTACCCTCAAAACAGCTTTACAACAGTTTGGACAAAGGCTCCAACAAAACCCAAGCTTGCCTTATGGGCTTCAGAGCCAGGAACAGGCAACCACAGACAATGCATCAGTGGTTGGAGCTGAAAGCAAGCCAGGCTTTGCCAGCACAGCTTGTAAACTGCAGAAGGTCAGCTCGCAGTGATTCAAAACATTTGCATAGGCTGCTATGAAAACCAAATGTTTTCCCTTTAATTCACACGGACATGAAAACTAAACTAACAATAAAAATGGAAAAGGAAGTTCTGGGGAACATGTTGACGTGCAGCAAAAACAGCGAAAGCTTCTTTGCCACATGAAATTAAAGTGTGAGTCAGAGTAGAGGCTAGCTCCTTGCAGCCATTTGGAAGTAGGGGTGAGGTGGTAGCCTTCAGTATGGTCAGGATTTTATCTGTCTTTCAGGAGTGTAATTAAGCAACCCCCTGCCCTCTCCCACCCAAAAAAAGCCCCCAAAAATATCATATTTACAGGGTGCTTGGTTGCATGGTTTAGTTGATTGGGTGGTGTTGGATGGTAGGTTGGACGCGATGATCTTGAAGGTCTCCCAACCTGGTCTGGTCTATTCTATTCTATTCTATTCTATTCTATTCTATTCTATTCTATTCTATTCTATTCTATTTTAAGCAAAGTGTTGGGCACCGATTATAACCTGCTCTACAAAAGGCCAAAACCAATCACAGAATCACAGGAGCATATTTGTTGAAAAAGCCCCTTAAGATCATGGAGTCCAACCATTTCCTAACTCTACCAAGGCTGCTGCTGACCCATGTCCCTCAGAACCACATCTCTGCAACTTTTAAACACCTCCAGAGATGTGAATTCAACCACCTCTCTGAGCAGCCTGTTCCAGTAGTTGAGAACCCTTTGAGTGAAAAAGTTTCTTCTCGTATCCAACCTAAACCTCCTCTGAGGAAGCTTGAAGTCATTTTCTTGTTACTAGAGAGAAGAGACCAACACCCACCTGGCTCCAAACAGAAAAGAGCCAGAAGGTCTCAATTCAGCCTCCTCTTCCCCAGACTAAACACCCCCAGTTCCTTCAGCTGCTCCTCACCAGCCCTGCTCTCCAGACCCTTCCCCAGCTTCATTGCCCTTCTCTGGACCTACTCAATGACATTCTTGGAGTGAGGACCTCAAAACCGACCCCAGGACTCAAGGTGTGGCCTCACTAGTGCTGAGTTCAGGGAAACAAATCACTGCCCTGGTTCTGCTGGCCACACTATTGCTGGTCCAGGCCAGGATGCCGCTTGGCCACCTGGGCACACTGCTGCCCAGGTCACACTGAACACTTAGTAGGGCTGATCTCTTTTCTATTGAATGCACAGTTTGACATCACTAATGTTTTCACAGGCTGGATCAGCCATGCTAGAGAAATAGCATCGAAAGAATTCAAATTTTTAATCCTTTGCTTTCCCTTAGGAAGTTTAAATGTAAGCTGCTCTGTTCTCCTGTGGTTTGCTTTCAAGAAATATCTGCTATGGAAAGGAAAGAAAAGCACTTTTGAACTACATGGCCAGAAACAGCTGTGAGAAATAGAAAATGTGTTACAGCACCTAACTGAAAGTGTGGGAGCAGGAGGAAAGGGTTGTAGCAATTTTTTATTTTCAGGAAGAGGCTGAGTTATATGAAAAAAATGGAGTAAATGGATGCCAGGGACAGGAGTGAGAAAACTGGCTGGGGTCAGAGTGGCTGGAGAGCGGCCAGGCAGAGAGGGACCTGGGGGTAGTGGTTGAGAGTAGGCTGAAGATGAGCCCGCAGGCAAGAAGGCCAATGGCATCCTGGTCTGGATCAGGACCAGTGTGGCCAGCAGGGGCAGGGAAGTCATTCTGCCCCTGTACACTGCACTGGTTAGGCCACACCTTGAGTCCTGTGTCCAGTTCTGGGCCCCTCAGTTCAGGAAAGACGTTGACTTGCTGGAATATGTCCAGAGAAGGGCAACAAAGCTGGTGAGGGGTCTGGAGCACAGCCCTGTGAGGAGAGGCTGAGGGAGCTGGGGTTGCTTAGCCTGGAGAAGAGGAGGCTCAGGGGAGACCTTATTGCTCTCTACAACCACCTGAAGGGAAGTTAAAGTCAGATGGGAGTCAGACTCTTCTCCCAGGCAACCTGTGACAGAACAAGAGGACACAGTCTCAAGCTGCACCAGGGGAGGTTTAGACTGGATGTTAGGAAGAAATTTTTCATAGAGAGAGTGATTGCCCATTGGAATGTGCTGCCTGGGGTGATGGTGGAGTCACCATCATTGGAGGTGTTTAGCAGGAGACTTGATGAGGTGCTTGGTTGTGTGGTTTAGTTGATTAGATGGTGTTGGGTGATGAGTTGGATGCGATGATCTTGAAGGTTCTTCCAACCTGGTCTGGTCTATTCTATTCTATTCTATTCTATTCTATTCTATTCTATTCTATTCTATTCTATTCTATTCCATTCCATTCCATTCCATTCCATTCCATTCCATTCCATTCCATTCTATTCCTTCCCAAATTCAAAATTACTTTTACCAAAGTCACTGTGGCCTTTGTATTGATTTCAACAGAAGCGCGAAATATCCAACAGTTACTACATTAGTAAACATTATAGTGAATCACCAAGAAATTTAAATTGCTTCCCTAAATTAAGCATTAAGGACTTTTTTTTTTTTTTTTTTTAAGCAGTTATAGAGTGTATGTGGTTATCCTGTTTAGTAAGCCTCTCTTGGACCTATTGTTTCTACTCAGTGCACAGGAATACAGCCACCAGTGACTCTATTTAGGAGAAAAGTGGGACAGAAAAGAAAAATGGGAGGAGCAGGAAGAGTGAAATTCACTGCAGGAGCAGGGAAACTGGGGAAGAAAGATCCTGGGACACTTGGTTCCTGCTGCCCACTGTAGACTGCTTGGTATGGGATGACTCTGTCGATCACAATCCCAGTCCTGTACATTTAAATCCCACCTTCCTAGCAAGGAATGACCAAAATGTTTCCCATATCTCTGGCAAATGTTGAATTGCCATAGCCAAAGGAGTGAAAATGCTTGATGAGATTTGGCACACAAAAACATTGCCCCTTTATTTCTTAGAGATGTAAGGGGAAATGGGCGAAATCACAATGCATTTCACCGCCATTTCACTTTTTTTTTGTCTGGAACTAGCAATATCTAGGTGCAGCTTAAGTAGCTCTTAAGCTGCTCTAAAGTAGCTCTCCATTAACTTCTTCATTCTCTTCTCACACACAGGAAATCTATAAATTCGCAGCAGCCTGTGGCATGGAGCTAACTATTTTATACTTATCCTTTCAATGAAGAATCACTTTTTCTCTGCTTTGAATGTGCCACCTGTGGGCTTCTCACAACTCTGTTTTAGGTATTGTGGGGACCTACCATATCCCCTCATCTTTGTCTCTTTTCCAGACTGAGGAAACTCATCTTTACTGGAATAGGTTGCCCAGGGATGTGGTTGAAGCCCCATTGCTAGAGATGTTCAAGATCAGCCTTGATGTGGCCCTGGGCAGCCTGCTCTAGTCGGAGGTGAACCTGCTGACTTCAGGGGGTTGGACAAGGTGCCCTTGGAGGGTCCCTTCCAACCCAACATAATCTGTGAAGCTGTGAGTGTGTCTGCATGCTCTGCCTGAGCTCACAGCTTTGCCTTTCCAGACAGAGCCACTAGAATCCACGTGGGAAACACTTCCTTTGGCACTCACTGGATGGTTGGTTGTCCATTTCAATAAGAACATACTGCCAGACTGGAGCATTTGAAGTATTTATCAGTGAAATGCTCTCCACCCTTTGTTGTCAAAGGGAAGAGAACAATGATCTTCCTCAGTCCTTCCTCACCAAGGAGTCCAAAGGTACTGATCACCTTTGTATCCTTCTCTGTATTTTCCCCTGATCTTTGACACATGCCTTCTTTGCCCATACACCCCAAGCTCTTCAAAACATTTTGTAGATCTTATTCTTATCTACCTTTTCCCATTTTTGCCTGCTTTAAATGAACTTCTTGCCCAGATGAAGCTATTTATACAAAACTATTACAGCTTAAGCAGAAATCACAGGATCACAGAATGTTAGGGGCTGGAAGGGACCTTGAAAGCTCATCCAGTCTAACCCCTCTGCTGGAGCAGGATCACCTAGAGCACACATCCAGGCATGTTTTGAATATCTCCAGAGAAGGAGACTCCACAATTCCCCTTGGCAGCCTGTCCAAGTGTTCCAAAATCTGAAGAATGCACCTAATTTTTCAAGAACCTCTGGTTTTTACTGACCAACTCTTTCCTCCACCCTATTTTTTCTTGTCACGACTTACTCAGAGCTGCTTTCCTCTGAGCTGAAGATGCAAGGACGTCAGAACAGGGTCACAGACATACAGACTCACACATGTACCTATACAAAGTCTCTGTACTTAGGAAAAGTTTGGGATTAATCCAATCTCAGGTGTCAGTGAGTCAATTAACCTTCAAATCCTGCATTTCTAGGCATTCAGAACAGAATATAGAATACAGAATTAACCAGGTTGGAAAAGACCTTTGAGATTGTCAAGTCCAACCTATCACCCAACACCATCTAATCAAATAAACCATGGCACCAAGTGCCTCATCAAGTCTCTCCTTAAACTCTTCCAGTGATGGTGAATCCACCACCTCCCTGGGCAGCACATCCCAATGGTCAACCTCTCTTTCTGGGAAGAATTTCTTCCTAACATCCAGCCTAAACCTTCCCTGCTGCAGCTTGAGACTGTGTCCTCTTGTTCTGTCACAGGTTGTCTGGGAGAAGACACCAACCCCCACCTGGCTACAACCTCCCTTCAGGTAGTCATAGACAGCAATAAGGTCTCTCCTCAGCCTTCTCTCCAGTCTAAGCAACCCCAGCCCCCTCAGCCTCTCCTCCAAGGGCTGTGCTCCAAACCCCTCCCCAGCTTTGTTGCCCTTCTCTGGACACCTTCCATCAAGTCAACATCTTTCCTAAACTGAGGGGCCCAGAACTGGACACAGGACTCAAGGTGTGGCCTAACCAGTACTGAGTACAGGGGCAGAATGACTTGCCTGCTCCTGCTGGCCACACTGTTCCTGAAACTGGCCAGGATGCCATTGACATTCTTGGCCTTCAGCTGCAGTGTGGATTGCTTCTTACTTACTGCATTAGTAACAGAGGTGTCCAGTTCTTATCTGATACTCGCTACATCTGTTCTGCCTCAAAAATAACAATTTAACCACTTTTGGGGAAAAAAAACCATAAAAGAAGAAGATAGAAATTTAATGATCCTACAGCATATATTTGAGACAGAAAAGTGCTCATTTGATGTGTTGGGTTTAATTGAATTGAACAGCAAACCAAGATCCGAGGGAAAGGCAGAATTTTGCAGCTAGTGCTCTGGAAACTCCAGTGTTTCTTGTGTACCAGATATGATTTCTGAACTGGAGAGAATTTTCTGAGTGTCATTACTGTGTCTGCCTTCTCAGCAATCATAGGCGCTCACATCCATCATTTCCTTTGTTCCGTGAAAGCCTGACTTTTTCCAAGGAGGAAAAAGAAAAGAAAGAATGGAAAAGGACTGTAAATATTTACTGTGATGCAATGGAAAGAAAAAAAAAAAAGGAAGAAATAATGAAAGATGTAGTCAAAATACCCTCTGCACTTTGAGAGACTGAAAGATGCATTGGTAGTTACACTATGTATGTATATGTATACACACACACACTTATAAAGAAATGGAATTGAAGTTATTAATACTTTTTATTTTTAAGCTATCCACTCTGTTAAGACAATTGTACAATATCATTGATTCCGTGCTGTTGTTCTGATCTGTCATTTCCCCATCTGTGTTCTTTTCAGTGAGTAGCTGATGAAGGATTTGAGATGACAACAAAATGCTCTTCGGTGCTGCTATTTACAGTCAGCCACGGCCGCAGTTGCTTCAAGTTAATCACTGTAAATGGAGCATGTTCTGGTTGGGTTTGCAGGTTGTTTGTAGTGTGTTACTGAATATTCTTTTATCAGATTCTCTTTGGAATTAGCCAAATTTCTTTTCAAATGTCAGGAAAGGACTTTTTATGAGAGCTTCTAGTGATAGGACGGCAGGGAATGGCTTCAAGGTTGAGGAGGGGTGGTTTAGACTGGAGATTAGGAAGAAATTCTTTCCAGTGAGGGTGGTGAGACACTGGAACAGGTTGCACAGGGGGGCTGTGGATGTCCCCTCCCTGGAGGCATTCAGGGTTAGGTTGTATGAAGCCTTTAGCAACCTGGACTGGTGGAAGGTGTTCCTGCCTATGGCAGTGGGGTATGAATTAGATGCTCTTTAAGGTCCCCTCCAACCTAAACCATTCTCTGAATCTATAAATCTATGATTGGCCTTTCTCTGTTAGAAAAGCCAAGGGAAGGAAAGAAATAAACCCCAACAAACAACCATCACCAACAACTATTAAATGATTTTTAGGGTCCCTTCCAACCCAAAGCAATCTATGGATCTATGAATCTTTAATGTGCTCTATTGCATCAGCTGTATTGCAAAAGGATCTGCATCCTTCAAAAGAGATGCTCACTTTGAAAACTGGGTTTAAAATGGTATCCTAACTGAAATTATGTAATTAATCAGCAGGAGGGAAAAACATTCACTGTGTTTTTATGCTTTTAACACATTTGCCAACAGCTGTTCCAGCTGCACTGCCTTGCTGCACTCCTGGCATGGTGATGCCACCCCCACATGCCACTCTGCAGCAAAATGGGCAGCTCACATGTACATGGTCCTTCTCAGCCCCACATTACAATCACAGAATTATTAAGGCTAGGAAAGCCCTCTAAGATCATCCAGTCCAACCCAACACCACCATGCCCACAAAACCATATCCCCAAGTGCCATGGCCACAGGTTTCTTGAGCACTTCTAGGGATGGGGACTCCACCACATCCCTGGGCAGCCTCTTCCAATCCCTGACCACTCTTGCAGCAAAGATGTTTTCCCTGGCACAGCATGAGGCCATTTCCACTCATCCTATCAGTAGTTACTTGAGAGAAAAGACTAGCACCCACCTCACTCTGGCCTCTTTTCAGGGAATTGTAGAGAGTGTAGCAGTGTTGTCTCCCCTCAACCTCCTTTTCTCCAGACTAACCAATCCAGCTCTCTCAGCTGCACCTTAAAGGCACCTTCTCCACGTATAGATAAGGCATATTTGAGGCAAAAAAGGTGGTTTATTTTCCTGGAGCATTTTCACTGGGGTTGAGTAGCACCTTGGAAACCTTCATCACATTTCTTCACTTTCTAGATGACTATGTTCTCCTTCTACTCACTGTTGTTTACTTGCCCAGGTAGGTGATGAACAGTAATGAACAGAGCCTACCTGTGGCCATTGGTTACACTGAGGGTGTTGTCTGCCCTGGGATTTCAGGTCTGTTGACCCTTCTTGTCATGAGAGGTGGAGGTTGTTTCAGTCTTCCTAAATCCCTGGATGTATTTAAAAGTCATGTAGATATGGTGCTCAAGGATATGGTATGGTAGTGGTCCTGGTAGAGTCAGGTAAAGGTTGGACTTGATGATCTTAGAGGTCTTTTCCAACTGTGGTGATTATGTGATATTATGTGATATCTGATAAATTCCTGAAGAATGAAAGGATTGGGGAAAGCAAAGTACTGCAATTAGCACAATCCTAGGAAGTTAGTTCTCCAGAATCTTACTGAACCAACTCAGAAAAGTTCTATAAAAAGCAATGAGTGACTTCATGTTACTCAACTGCTGCTAAAAAGGGCAAAGAAGCTAAGTACCAAATTGATTCTGCAAAAGTATACTCAGTAATATCAATCAGATGTAAAGATAGGATGCTACTGATACAGCTCTTGCTTAATCCTGATTTTTTTCCTGAAAATGTCTGTATTTTAGGAAATAATCCACCACAGTTCCTTTGATGTCAGTGCCAGCTGCTAGGGATGGGTTGTGTTGTTTTTTTTTTCTTATTTCAATGCCAAGTATTTTCAGGTTGTTCTTAAAGACAGAGCTCTCCTTCACAGCATCACATAATTCAGTCTGGAGAAGAGAAGGCTCCAAGGTGACCTAATTGTGGCCTTCCAGTATCTGAAGGGGGCTACAGGAAGGCTGGGGAGGGACTTCTCAGGATCTCAGGTAGTGATAGGACTAGGGGGAATGGAATGAAGCTGGAGGTGGGGAGATTCAGGCTGGATGTGAGGAAGAGGTTCTTCACCATGAGAGTGGTGGAGCCCTGGAACGGGTTGTCCAGGGAGGTGGTTGGAGTGCTGTTAAAGCCCAGGCTGGATGAGGCTCTGTCCAGCCTGATCTAGTGTGGGGTGTCCCTGCCCATGGCAGGGAGGTTGGAACTAGATGATCCTTGTGGTCCCTTCCAACCCTGACTGATACTGATACTATACTATGACAGAATTACAGAATGTTAGGGGCTAGAAGGGACTTCAAAAGCTCATCCAGTTCAACCCCACTGCCAGAGCAGGATCACCTACACCAGATCACACAGGAAGACATCCAGGTGGGTTTGGAATCTCTCCAGAGAGGGAGACTCCACAACCTCCCTGGGCAGCCTGTTCCAGTCTTCTGACACCCTCACAGGGAAAAAAATTCTTCCTCCTGTTTCCATGGCACTTCCTATGCCTCAGCTTTCACCACTGCCCCTTGTGCTGTCATTGGGCATCACCCAGCAGAGCCTGGCTCCAGCCTCTTCGCACTCACCCTGCACATCTTTATCAACATGAATGAGGTCACTCCTCAGGCTCCTCCTCTCCAAGCTACACAAGCCCCAGATCCCTCAGGCTCTCCTTGTCCCACAAGTGCCTGTTTCACAGATAGAATCACCAGTTACATTCCCTGTCACAGGATCATTCCTAAATTTTTTCTTCCTTAGATTTATTCCCAGGTTAAATATCTATGGTGACACAAGTGCAAGGTGACAGCTACTAGGTACATGTTGAAGTCAGTTACCTCACTTCTTGAGCAAATACTAAGGAACAGGAAGGAAGGAGACTTCCCTCCCCCCATTAAAATGTATCTCCTGTTCTGAGCTAGACCAGAGCCAGTTCTGGTTAAGGCTGTCCCTTCCCAGCTCAGTCTCTGCTCAGGGCCAGCACTTTCTGCAGCTCAGGGCAGGTTTGCACAGCCAGGGGCTGCTGCTAGCAGTGAGAACCTAACGGGAGAACTCCTGCCAAGAGCTGGGCTGCAGACCAAGGGCACTGCCACAGCTTGTGTGCCACCTTGGGCTGCAGAGGAAAAGGCCACAGCTGTGGGGAGCAGTAGACAGTTCAGGTGACCATAAACTGACCAAGGAGAGATTGCAGCCCATGGACAACATGTTTGGTGTAAAGCTGAGGGGTCACCAGGGTCAAGCCTCTTCTCCAATGGACAGTGTCTGAGGAGGACTCTGTCTGTTCTGCCTCCAAGCCTGATCCATGTGTTCCTCAATCCTGTTCCAGAAACTTCTTCCAGAATCCAGTTCCCATCTGATGCTGAGCCCAGTCTGGGTCTTCTGCCACAGCATCAGTGGTGATGGTGACCAACTGCCAGCAGGGCTGGGTTCAATACTGGTTTTTAATCTAAATTTATGTATTTGATGTTATTGTTATTGTTTTCATTAAAGCTTGTTTGGTTTCTTTACCACCCCATCAATCTCTGTCCCTTATTCCCTTTCTCTTCCCTTTGGGAAGCAGAGTGGCTCACAGAGAGCCTCTGGCATTTGGCTAATGGCTGCCCCAGCCCTGACCCTTAACACCATGATTTCTAAAAAGCTGGATGAGTTTTTCTAACACAGTCTCCCCGCTTTTCAGTTCCCCAGGATCTTCTCTTCAGTATGAAAAAGATAAAATAAAATAAGAAAGCAGCTAATGTTAGCAGTGATAGGAAGTGGATCAGTTCTGACTTGTGCTGCTGTCTGCACTGACACAGTGCAGCCCTGTGAATCTCTAAGAAAATCACTGTGGCTAGAATGAGGTCATCTACCTGAAATTGTCTACCTTGAGATGCAATGATTGCAAAAGGCAAGTAGAAATCTTCATGACTACTTGGTCCAGGAGAAGGAATTGCGGTGAGCAGGACTGAATGAACAAGCCTTAGCTTTTCAGCATGATCTATAGACCCATTACCACCTGCAGGAACAGCCACTGCTAGCAGCAAACATTCCTGGCAGATTTAAGTTGTGCCAGCAACAACATTTTAACCAAGTGAAGGAGTTGTCTGGCAATGCAGCCCTTGTCTCTCTGCTTTTGTTATCTGTCCTTTTCAGCATCTCCTTCCTCATGTTGCTGCTGAGCCAGAACCTGGCCCTTCCTTCTTTACAAGTCCCCTGTCACTTGTTCAGCTTGGTGATGTTCCAGATAACCCACCATGCAGCTGAACACTGATCCTTTATCTCACACCTTCAGTCTGAGCAGCGTTACCTGCTGTGTTCCCAAGGCTGCATCGGCTCAAAAGGTGCAGCGAGTCTGTTTCTCTCAGCAACACAAACTGACTCTGCTCCATTGTTTGGTAATTGGTATTTGAGTAATTTCTATCCCATCCTCCAAGCCCAGCCATATGTCTGGGATCCCTTCACCATTTGCATTGCCTAAGACCCTGTTCTGAGTTTGGTGCAGAGCTGTGCCACCTGTGTACACACAGGTTTTCATTCCCTTCATTGCTGGCCATTTCTTGCAACTCCCAGTGCATTAAGAGAACATTTTTGACATGAAACCAGTGTCTTTCCTGACCTGTATCAGATAGATGTTTAGAGTACTCTTTTAGAGTGAGTACATGGGGTGGAACTCTATATGTCTCCAAACCACACATAGACATGACACTTCAGAACATGGGCTTAGGGCTGTGGTGGTGTTGGGCTGGTGGTTGGACTCAATGATCATAGAATCATAGAATTGTTAGGGTTGGAAGGGACCTCAAGGATCATCTAGTTCCAACCCCCCTGCCATGGGCAGGGACACTTCACACTACATCAGGTTGCTCACAACCACATCCAGCCTGGCCTTAGAAACCTCCAGGGATGAGGCTTCCACCACCTCCCTGGGCAACCTGTTCCAGTGTCTCACCACCCTCATGGGGAAGAACTTCTTCCTAACATCCGATCTGAATCTACCCATTTCTACTTTTGTTCCATCCCCCCTCAGTCCTATCACTCCCTGACACCCTCAAAAGTGCCTCCCCAGCTTTCTTGTATTCCCCTTCAGATACTGGAAGGCCCCAAGAAGGTAACTCCTTGGAGCCTTCTCTTCTCCTGACTGAGCAGCCCCAACTCTCTCAGTCTGTCTTCATAAGAGAGGAGCTCCAGCCCTCTGCTCATCCTCATGGCCCTTCTCTGGATCTTAAAAGTATTTTCCAAATGAAATGATTCTATGATTCTATGGCTCTATGATTATGTGGCTCTATGAGCCTCTGGGTTTATGTTTCTGTGCTTCTATGACTCTATGCTTCTATGATTCTACAATTCTGATACCAGGCTTTATACTTCAAATACTATTTGGTTTCAGCCCCCTATTTGTGCTCAGGATCCCATTGTGATCTGGGTGTGGTGCAAAGGAGACTCAATCTTTTCCTACCCCTCTGTTCCCCAGCTCCCAGATTTCCTCCTCTTCTTAGCCATCAGGCAATGAAAATACACTGGCAGGGTACTTTAAATATGTTATTGCTTCTGGGCTTTTTGCTGATTGGAAGGAGTTGCGCAGCAAAAAGGTGCAGAGATGTTTGTGTGATAAATGGGAAGATAGAGACTGGGATGCTGGGATGCTTCATAGGGCTGAAAAAATACCATCATGTGCATGCAAGACAGAATTGAAATGAGGAGAGAGACAGGAGCTGTTAAAGTGAGTGGCAGCCACCTACAAAACTGATCCAAAGAAAAAGCCTCAGAGAAGAGGGGGACTAACGGGAAGTCCCCCTCCAGTTTGCATCATCACTGAAGGATCAAACAGAACAGCAGCCCCTGCTCACGCTGCAGGAGCCTCTGCTACGGATGCCATCCTCAGTAGGAGCAGATCTGGGAGGGGAACCAGGTCAGCTGGCTGTCCCCTCTGCCCTGCACAGGAGATCTGTCTGGCGGTAGGCAGGAGCAATGCGCTGCAGCCTCAAAGGCTGGAGCAGCCAATGCACTTCTCCTGGAGCCGCAGAGCTCCAGGAGACACCGTGGCTGCCTGAGGCACCATGCCTTCTGGAGCTCCTGCTGAGCAGCGCAGCTCTGCATCCCAATGCAAGGCCGCCAAGATGATGGACGACCCGGCCCTCGGCCCAGGCAAGGAGGATGCCGGCCACATTATTATGCACCCTCCTGGAGACTCCAGGGGAGGCTCTGCCTTCAGTTGCACTTCCGTGGGATGAAAACTCGACATATCTGTAAATGATTAAAATGGCAGGAGAGAAGTAATCATAAATATTCATCCCCTAGCGCTCCCCATATATTGTCCTAATGCTGCTGTTAGTCGCAGGACCAGCCCTGGCTTGTTTGGCCTTCAGCAGCCCACGTCCCACAGTCCAGAATTCAGCAGTAATTGCGTTTGCATGAATTTAGAATATTCACAGAGTGAAATCAAAGGGAATTGCAGGTATGACCTTTGTGGCATGCCATCAGGTTTCTGCTCCTCGTCTCCCAAATGACCTAAACAAAGGCACGTGGTATTTGGAAGGGTCTGTGCTTTTCAAGCACACCTTTATGAGTAGCTCTCAGTGAATATTAAGCTTGGAGAATTAATGTAACAGCTTGACCAGTTCCTGAAATCCCAAGCACTGCCCAATTATTATTATAAAGCTCTTTCAGTGAGAGAGGTCTTTATTTGTCTGTGCAAACAAAAGGAGCTGCCTTCATCACTCTCATACATCCAGCAGGATTTCAGCTTAAATTATTTTGCAGAGCCCTCTTTAAGGGTGAGATGAATAGATACATGCTTGCTTGTACACAAAATTAAGAGAAAACCAGTGTAACATGCCAGCAGGCCTCCAACCCATCTCTGGTTCATCTGCTGGTTCATCTGCTAACACTGCTTTCTTTAAAAGCCTCCTTCAGTTTGCAGTCAAATCCTCGTTTCAAGTCTGTTTTGATGTAATATTTTGCAGAGGAACAATTCATCAGACAGTCTGGATGGCAGCAAGTGGGAAACAGTTTCTCACAAAATGAGCCAGACACTGTCCTTTTATTTACTAAACTAGAGGAGTTTTCTAAAACATAGGGATTTTTGTTTTAATAGTTATGTGGCTCAGATCCAGCAAGCAAACCTGTTTTACTGATGGGGTCTCTACTTATCCAGTGTTTCTGTCATCAGCCTGACCTTGCAGCTTTCTGCAGTGCCATTATACCCTGGGTGCTGGCTTATTTTCATACAGCAGCCCCCAACTACTTGATCCCACTTCATCTACTTCATGGACACAGACATTTGTTGGGCTTATTAGCTCAGCAGGAGCCTTATCATATTTTGTATCTGAGGCCGTTGGAGATGTCAAGAGATGGAAATGCTGTGTAGCTTTTTATCCTCCCTTCTTGCACTTTCTCTGAGAGCCCAACGGTGCATTTGGATTCAATGCTCTCCTGCCACTAGCTGCTGAGATCTCTTTAAATATGTCTAGCTTTGCCATCTGTACCAATAACACTGCAAAGGCTTAGCCATGATTAGGCTGTCAAGATTTATTAAGTTAAAAAGTATCAAAGTTTCTTGCTGCAACCCCCAGACCTTTTAAGAGTCCACCTTCTGTAGAAACCCTTCCCCCTCCCGACTAACACTACAGTCAATGTGCTTCGCTTGACCTTGACCAACATATGCACCCGGGGAACACTAATGAATTTGGGCCAATTCATCTTGGAACTCCAAATTTAATCAAGCTGACATGCCAGGGAAAGCAGCCTGTAATTAACTCCCAGCATTTTAGGTAATCTGTAAATTTCATAAATTTAGCTCAATCTGGTTTCATGGTATTAAGATTTTTGTGTGTGTGTGTGTGTGTGTAGGGGGGAGGGAGGGGAGGGGGAGCTTGGTTTAAGGGACAACCATTGTTCAGAGGATAATAATTAAAAAGCAAGCACTGTTTCACAGCATTAAATCCCTTGAAAAAAATAAATAAATTAGTATTTGTCCAGCAGAATAGGATGCCAGCAAACAATGCATGCACAGCAGCCTGCCTGGTGAAACCAAGCAGATCCAGGGTTATCATTTCATTTTGAAAGAGCCAGGCGTGCACACTCATCTCGTGGTGTGCCTGGGATGAAAATACACAATCAGGCAAAAAAAAAAAACACACCAAACAACAAAAGAAATAAAAAGAAATAATAATAAGAATAAAAATTTTTTCCCTTGCTCAGTGTTATATTTCAATTGGTTTAATTTTGATGAAGATGAGATAGGAGCATTAAGAACTAGCCCATAGGGCTTTTGTTTTGTTCTGCTTCATTTTATTATTAGTTGTATAATGGTAGCACTCAGAGGTCCCGGTCAGGATCAAGGTCCCACTGTGTGAAGTGCTGCATGAATGCAAGGTTCTAACCCTGAGGGGGGAAGAAAAAATACAGGGAAAAATCTTGATTAAAATTTAAAACAAAAATCAAAATGAAACAAACAGCAATAAAAGGGAAAGGGAAAGGGAAAGGGAAAGGGAAAGGGAAAGGGAAAGGGAAAGGGAACGGGAAAGGGGAAGGGGAAGGGGAAGGGAAAGGGAAGGGGGAAGGGGAAGGGAAAGGGAAGGGGGAAGGGAAGGGGGAAGGGGGAAGGGAAGGGGGAAGGGGAGGGAAGGGAAGGGAAGGGAAGGGAAGGGAAGGGAAGGGAAGGGAAGGGAAGGGAAGGGAAGGGAAGGGAAGGGAAGGGAAGGGAAGGGAAGGGAAGGGAAGGGAAGGGAAGGGAAGGGAAGGGAAGGGAAGGGAAGGGAAGGGAAGGGAAGGGAAGGGAAGGGAAGGGAAGGGAAGGGAAGAGGAAAAGAGAAGAAAAGAGAAGTCAGAAGTCTGAAGTCTGAAGCCATCATCCCTTGTCCTGTCACTCCATATCTTTGTCAAAAGTCCCTCCCCAGCTCTCCTTCAAACATTTAAGTTCACTTCTTGAATATGGATTTTGTAACCACCTTGTTTCCCCCTTTTTTTGAGTTCTGTAGTCATTTTGTAACCCAAAAACTAGCAGATGGAGTTTTTTAAAGCAGACAGTAATAGAGAGAAGCACAGTGAAAAAAAGTGCATCAAGTTGTGTTGATCTTTGTTCTCTCCCCTTTGACAATGAAGGGTGGAGAGTATTTCACTGGTAACTACTTCAAATGCTCCAGTCCACCAGTGTGTTCTTATTGAAATGGACAACTAACCACCCAGTGAGTGCCAAAGGAAGCATTTCCCACATGGATTCTAGTGGCTCTGTCTGGAAAGGCCAAGCTGTGAGCTCAGGCAGAGCATGCAGACCCACTCACAGATTCACAGCTTTCATTGGATTGGAAGGGAACCTCCAAGGGTGTTTTCATGATCTCCACTGGACCCACTCCATCAGGTGCATGTGTCTCTTACATTGAGGACCCTATATCTGGGCACAGTACTGCAGGTGACATCTCCCCAGAGCAGAGCAGAGGGGCAGCATTCCTTCTCTCCATCTCTGGCCATGCTGTTTTGAGTGCAACCCAAGCAGCCACTGGCCTTCTGGGCTGCAAGCACACATTGCTGCCTCATGTCCACCTTGGCACCCACCAGCACCTTCAAGTCCTTCTCCACAGGTCTGATCTCCATCCTTCATCCCCTAGCCTGGATTGATATCTAGGATTACCCCAACCTAGGTGCAGGACCTTGCACTTTGCCTTATTGAACCTCATGGGGTTCTCCTCAGCCACCTCTCCAGCCTGTCCAGGTCTCTCTGGTTGGTACCCATCCTATCCTTCAGACTTATCAACTGCACCACTCAGCTTGGTATCACCTCCTTGGACTCAGTCTCCCTGTTTGTATCATTGGTGAAGATATAGAACAGCACCAGTCCCAATATAGAG
Source organism: Melanerpes formicivorus (assembly GCF_026170545.1). NCBI lineage: Eukaryota > Metazoa > Chordata > Aves > Piciformes > Picidae > Melanerpes > Melanerpes formicivorus. The sequence continues at coordinate 9,567,352 of NW_027142384.1, read as the reverse complement.
CCTTGAGGGACAACACTTCTCACCCCTCTCCATCTGGGCATGGAGCCATTGACCATTAGCCTTTTTATGGGATCATCCAACCAATGCCTTATCCACTGGACAGTCCCCCCATCAAATCCATACTGTATTTGCACACCCAACAATTATATACAGCAAGAAACAGAGATATTCCATAGGATGAGATTTCTGACTCTGTTCCAACCATTCTAGAAGGACAGATCCCTCATGCTGTGTCTTTCATAGCAATTTTCCTTGCTGTGAACAAGCCACACTGTATCACTACATCAGCACTGAAGCTCCTTTACTGCCCTGTGGTCAGTAGAATCTTTGCTTTCTAAATGCACTGGACCAAGGGAAATAAAAGCAGTACAAGGCTTCCTTCCTTCAGCAGGCTGGAAAAGCTGGGCATAAACAGCTGCTTCTCTTTCGTGGTTTCGAAGAGGCAGAGATGTGGTACTGAGGGCTACGGTTTAACAGCAGACTTAGTAGAGTTAGAGAATGGATAGACTTGATGATTTTAAAGGGCTTTTCCAACCAAAATGGCCCTGTGATTCCATGATTCTGGGTAAGTGAACACAGGCACGGGGCTCCACCACAAAAACGAATACACATTTTTGTGGCTTTCTGCAAGCTCAGAAAGATGAAAGCCGAATCCTAGCTGCCCTCACTCTATTTAAAACAATCTCTGCAGGCCTCCTCCTTAATGTATGGAGTACCCAGGGCTTTGTGTTGAAATGCACAAACACAATTCAAATACTCAATTAAAAAAAAAAAAAAAAAAAGAAGAAGAAGAAGAAGGAAAAAAAAAGAGGTGAAGTCTGCATAGACCTGGCCTGTAATGTGCTGTATACTTTAAGAGATTAAAAAAATGTCTTCACATAGGCTATTATGATTTATTAAACAAATTCCTGACCCTAATAGCTGGTAAAAGCTAGCAAAGTGCAACTGGCTACTTTAATTACCGGAAACATAAATGCTGGTTCACAGAAAGTAATCTCCCAACCACCATAATGTGCAATAGATCTTTCCAGACACTCAACACTTGACCAGAGTGATCTCACCTGCTGTCGGATACTCTCTAACATCCTTCCCTTGACTGGTCAATGGGAATACTGTGGTGCAAAGACAAGTCTTATATCATCGTGTTGGGGCCCTCATCACCAGGCTACAAGCAGGAATGGACAATGCAGACTGCTTGGGTAGTGGGGATGGGTGGCATCCAGGGATCTGGCTAAGGAATACCCAGTGTGGCATGGAACCATTTTTAATTTGAGCTCAGCAAACTGTGAGCTGTCTATCTACAGGCTAGCTATGCTTTGGGTTGGAGGAGACCTAAAGTTCATCCAGTTCCAACCCCCCTACCATGGCCAGGGACACCTCTTACTAGCCCAGGTTGCTCAAGGCCTCATCCGACCTGACTTTGAACACTGCCAGGCTTGGAGCCTCCACAACTTCTCAGGGCAGCCTGTTCCAGTGCCTCACCACCCTTCCAGGGAAGAATTTCTTCCTACTGTCTGATTCTCATCCAGCTGCTTCCATTCTGAAGCCATCACCACTCATCCTGTCACTCCATGCCTTTGTAAAAAGTCCCTCTCCCGCTCCCCTGTAGCCCCCTTTAAATATTGGAAGGCTGCTCTGAGGTCTCCCTGGAGCCTTCTCTTCTCAGGGTTGAACAACCTCAGCTCTCTCATGCTGTCTTCATACGAGGGGTGTTCCTCTGATCATCTTTGTGTCCTCCTCTGGGACCTTCTTGTGTTGGAGGTTCCAGAGATGGACACAGTGCTCCAGATGGAATCTCACAAGAGTAGAGTGGAGGAGAAGAATCACTTCCTTTGACCTGCTGGCCCTAGAAGATAGACTCTGTAAGGATTTATCTCACCTCCCTTTCCAGAAACAAGTGAATGGGTGGAGATAATTGCAATATCACAATTTTGCTGAACTTTCAGCTGCTCCACCACCTCCATTTTAGCTTCTATGATCAATGTTATCATCCCCCACCCCACCCCCAAAAAAAGGTACACAAAATTGTGCAAAATAAAACTATTTTAAGTTGAGGCAAGGACCTAAGTAGCTAAAAGGCTTAAAATTTTTAAAGCAGCTTCCAAAAGGGGAAAGTAAGTTAATGCAAAACATTGAAAGGAGCAATCAGTAATGTTGACTGTACCTTCAACAGGGGATATCCCCCCACCAGCTGATAATGGAGAACAATCTTGAGGCTGTATTAGATTCACTGATAGTCCTGACTGCAGAGATAATTGTGGTAAGAAATGGTTGCACTTCCACTTTCCCAGGAGACTGTCAAAAGAAGATCTGGAAACTGTGATTCATGCTTTTATCATCTCCACGTTCCTAACTAGAGCTATAAGGGCTCCACAGAACTTTCATCTTGTGCAACACTCAGCAGTCCACCTCTTAAGCAGGAAAACCTGCCAAGAGATCATAATGGAAATCTGCACACTCTAATGGATTTCTGCATTCATTATCCAGATACAAATCAACTTCCTGGTCCTAATATTTAAAACCTTAACATTTTAGATACTGGCTTCTGTCCAAGATCTACCTTGCAAGTGCTGAAGTGTATGGAACCCATGTTCAGATGCTCAAAAGTGTCTCCTGTCTTAGGTTCCTGACTCTGGAAAGAAAAATTTAGTATATTTAGAGATACAATGCACTTCACATCTTCTCACAAACAGATCTTCCCATAATAGTGCAGCTTCAGCAGGTCTGACAAGGAGTAAAGGGAAATGTAGGAAGTAAAGTGGGATGTTCTGGTGCTCCCAGCATATGAAGGACATAGAACTGTTGGAGTGGGTCCAGAGGAGTGCCACAAAGATGCTCAGAGGACTGGAGAACCTTCCCTATGGGGACAGGCTGGGAAAATTGTGGTTGTTTAGCCTGGATAAGAAAAGCCTCTAGGGAGACCTTGGAGCAGCCTTCCAGTACCTGAAGGGGGCTACAAGAACCAGGAAGGGACCTTTTACAAGGGCTTGTAGTGAGAGGATCAGAAGAAATGGATTGAAGATTGAGGAGGACAGATTTAGACTGGAGATGAGGAAGAAATTCTTGACAGTGAGGGTGGGGAGACACTGGAACAGGTTGCCCAGGGAGGTTGTGGATGTCCCCTCCCTGGAGGTGTTCAAGGCCAGGATGGAGCAGCCTGGGCTTGCAGCAGGTGTCCCTGCCTATGTTTGGGGGTTGGAATTAGATGATCTTTAATGTCCCTTCCAACCCAAACCATGCTCTGAATCTGTGAGGAAAACAATGAGAAAAGAAACATATGCCTCCAAAACTGGGTAGACTTAACAGGAGAAGAATTATTTTGTAGGCATCCAAAATTTAGTTTTGAGCTTCAGACTGGTGGATTTATTACAGGTACTGATGAAATTAGTGAGACTTGAAAAGTTTCTGCCCAAGTCCCTGTATGATATGTTGAGTGGGAGCAAAAGGAAAGAGACAAACGAGCTGGGATGGAGATAAAACTTCTACAGCTGCAAGGGAAATAGGGCATCACTTATTTGTGCACTGATACACCCACACACTTGACTCCTTTCTTGGCTACTGCAAGATGGTTTTGCAAATGTTTCTTTTATTGTAAATGAGGAAAGAAGTGGAATAAACATGAGGAAAAGAGAGCAAAATACTAGCTATCGGGAGTTAAAAATCTCACTGTGAGTGGGTTTCTATTTGTTTTGTTGCAGCATTAAATCAGGCAACAATTTGAGCCTACCTAGGAAGTACCTGATGAGAAGATGCTTGTTTTATCTCCTTCTAAGAGCATATTGTGCATGCCTGCTGCTGCAGGCGGAGCTTCGCTTGGCGTTTTTGATCATGTTTGCAGGAAAACTCATGTCAAAGCAAACACACATTCCTAGCTCTAAATGCCAGCACAAATAATCACCACGAAGCAAAAGGATTTGATGGCTTTGGGAATTTTTCAAGTTTGGGGGGTGGTGGTGGATGAGAAGCTCTACAGGAGCCAGCAGTGTGCACTTGCAGCCCAGAAAGCCAACCAGAGCCTGGGCTGCAGCAAGAGAAGTGTGGCCAGCAGGGTGGGGGAGGTGATTCTCCCCCTCTACTCCACTCTGGTGAGACCATACCTGGAGCACTGTGTCCAGTTCTGGAGCCTCTACTACAAGAATGATCTGGAGGTGATGGAATGTATCTAGAGAAGGGCCATGAGGATGATCAGAGGGCTGGAGCTGCTCTGCTATGGAGACAGACTGAGAGAGTTGGGGTTGTTCAGTCTGGAGAAGGCTCCAAGGAGACCTTCTTGTGGCCTTTCAGTATCTGAAGGGGGCTACAAGAAAGCTGGGGAGGGACTTTTGAGGGTGTCAGGGAGTGATAGGACTGGGGGGAATGAAGCAAAACTAGAAATGGGTAGATTCAGATTCAATGTTAGGAAGAAGCTCTTCCCCATGAGGGTGGTGAGACACTGAACAGGTTGCCCAGGGAGGTGGTAGAAACCTCGTCCTTGGAGGGCTTTAAGGCCAGGCTGGATGTGGCTCTGGGCAACTTGTTCTAGTGCGAGGTGTCCCTGCCCATAGCAGGAGAATTTGAACTAGATAATCCTTGAAGTTGGAACTAGATTATCCTTGAGGTCCCTTCCAACCCTGAGGATTCTGTGATTCTATTTCCCAAGCGTATAGAAGCAAAGCTCTGGTGCTTGGAAAGGAGGGAGGATGCAAAACTACCTTTTTTTTCATCAGGTTCAATGTTGCCCAGGTTTGATCTTTTATTGCTCTAAACTGCTTGTGTTCACAGGATCACAGAATTATAGAATCATAGAATTATTTTGGTTCAAAGAGACTTTTAAGCTCTCTGAGTCCAACCTTCAGCCTAAGTTCACCATGGCCATTAAACTGTGTCCTAAAGTGCCATGCCCACCATAAAGGACTTTGAACTGAGGGAATGGACATGGAGAATGTTCACTCTGCTGTCTTCTCACAGCATGGTGGGCTTGCTGACTGGCTGGTTTCCAGCCAGTTTTATCCTAGTCTATTATTGCAGCCAAATTTTATTCTATCTCTTCCCATCTCTGCCAAAGCTACTAAGCATGGACACCCTCACCAGTGTGTAAGTAGCGGTGGCTTGTCAGAAGCAGTCATTAAAACTACTATGTGGTGGAATCTCTCCACAGAGTAGCAGGCACTCACTGTCCCAACCGAGGGTGTGGCTTTCTCCATGCTCCTTTGCATCTGAGTTTCACAAACACAGAGGCTCAGGGACGAGGCTCCAGAGGGATCGTAAAACATTTTGCTAGTCTGTCATTAGCACCAACCTGGTTGTTAGTGGGGTGGGGTGCTCCATCTACTTTCTGGCCCTAGCCCCAAGACTGCTGATAGATTTATGGGAAGCAGAATGCAGACACACTTCTAGCTTCTGCCCAGCATGACAAAGGTTGTTGATTCCCAACGACTGGACTGCCCCAAGGTGCAGCTAATAGTGTCACAATAAGTGACTCCGATAGTGCAATGCTGAGAATAGGTAAAGTGGATAAACAGTTTTGGAGATTCATCCAAATATTGCTGTGATTTCTTTGTGTAGTTCAAACAGTAGGCTAATAAGGCGGGGAAGGAGACACAGTGTTTTCCTCTAAGACCTTTTAACCTATGTACAAACAAAGAACCTGCTCCTGGGTGATGCTGAGCTCATACATACTACAGTATGGGTGATGGGTAGTGTGTAACAGCCCAGGTTAGCTTCCTAGAGCATCCTAAATGTACTCTGAGGAGGTGGGAGAAGGTTGATGTTGGATCTTGTTTGACACAAGACAGAAGTCCAAGGCAGCCTGTTGAGAGGGGTAAGAGTTCTGAGCAGCACGTCTTAGAATCACTGAGTCATAGAATTGTTTCAGTGGGAAAAGACCTCCAAGATCATCCAGTCCAACCATCAAACCAAGACCACCATGGCTGTTAAACTGCGTCTCAAACTGTCATGACCACACATTTCTTGAACACCTCCAGGGATGAGGACTCTATCACATTCCTGGGCAGCCTGTTCCAAATTCTAGATATATCTTCTGAAAGTCAGTAACAGAAGGGTGAGCCAGGAGCCAGCTTTACCCAGGGAAAGAGATGACAGTTCCCCAGTAATTTCTGACTACTTAGGTATGGTTGCCTATGGGACTGTAACCAGGTGTAACAGGATGCTATTGTTGAAAGGAACAGTGAGTCCTAGATTTCATTAATTAGGTGCAAGGCAGTAAGAGTGTTGTCCCTGATAAGTTTTTAGGAGTTTTCTTGCTTTTGACTGCTGTTTAAGAATCACTGCTCCCACAGGATCACACTAACTCCACTGAGTTTAGGATTAACTGGGGTGATAGCTGGGGAGATAGCCTCAGGCTTGCATACAAAGGAATTCCTTTCAGGTCCTGCTTTAGGCTCTGCCACTGTTTGGCTGGGCTTGTCTTGATAGTGAAGGTTGACACTAGTGAGCATTAATGGGAATTTATAACACCGTGGCTACCCTGCCCAGGGACAGCCTTTAGTAGAGAGTGAAGTGGGTAGCACCAAACAATAGGAATATCCATAGCAAAAGGTACTTGTTTGGACAGGAACAAAGACAGAGTGCTTTCCTTAAAGAACTTATTATCTAAACAGCACATAAAGACAGAGCCCATTCCGTGGATTCTGTTGTTAGTGCTCTCTTAATTTGTACCCTTTCTTACTGCATGCTAACTTCTTGTGTAGACAAGCAGAATCTGAGCCTTGCAAAACTGCAAGTGGTTAAAGTGATCTCACGTAGCCTTTCTAATGGGACATCATGCAGGTAAGGTTGTAAGTAACAAGAGAATTTAGTTTTGGAGAGGTCCCTCTTACATCGCTGCTGCTGCTGCTGCTTACAGGTGGAGCTCCTGCAGCCATGTCTGGTAAACTTTCTCTGAGTGTGATACTGGCTCTGCCACTATGAATGGCAGTGGGGAGACTGGGAGTCAGGAGTCCTGGAAACATAATCATCAAATCATTTTTGTTGGGAAAGACCTTTAAGATCATTGAGACAAACTGCTCTCTAACTCTACCAAGGCTGGGGCTAAACCATGGCCCTCAGCACTATATCTCTGCCTCGTTGAGACACCCCCAGGGATGGGGATTCAGCACTTCCTTTGGTACCGTATTCCAGTGTTGGAGAACCCTCTCAGTGAAGAATTGTCTTCTTATATCCAACCTAAACCTCCCATGGTGCAACCTGAGCCCATTTCCTCTTATCCTATCACTTGTTATGAGGGAGAAGAGCCCAGCACCCACCTGTCTCCAAATCTCCTTTCAGAGGGTCACCTTTCAGCCTCCTCTTCTCCAGATTAAACAACCCCAGTTCCCTCAGCTGCTCCTCAGAAGTCCTGTTATACATATAGTTTGCTTATGGCATCTTCTTACTGCCCAAGAATCTTTCCCGGCACTGGGTGCTTCCCTAACTCTCAGGTGCTGGCCCCCTCAGCACACCAGCTAACATCAGCTCCTACCACCAGGTTCGCAGATGATTCACAGAATGCTTTAGGCTGGAAGGGACCTTGAAGATCACCTCCCACTAGACTAGGTTGCTCAAGGCCTCACCCACAGATATTTTCTGTGGTAGCAGTAGCAGCTAGAAATGCCGAGGCACGTCGGAGGGGTCCCAGAGACAATTTTCCTTTGCCTCAAGGGTTGCAGAGCATCATGAGGTGGCACACACCACAAAGTCATTCAGAAGCTTAAAAACCACCTCTACCTGCCCCATAAAGCATTACCAGCTCAGAATTTCCTAGGTGTATCTAGTAGGAAAGGGTCAGAATTTATCTTCTGTAATTCACCAAACACACGAGCAATTTCTGGAATGGAACAGTTCTGTTCAGTCTTTATAAATTTATGAGTGGGTTTGTGGCCTGTCACTAATAGATCTCTAAATTAATAAGCTGATGTGTACTGCAGAACTCTCTAGGGCAAGCTCCTTTTAACTCTAGAGCTTTGCCTTATGTCAGACTGTGGATTCACCCTCAGCAAAGGGCTGCATTTTCAGCCTGCTGTTCTTTGGCTGGTAGTTTGCAGTAAGTCACCTTCTCCTTCCATCAGTTAATATTAAATATGGAAAAAAATAATAATCACTGTCTTCTAGCACTGAGCAAGAAGATTAATCTCTTCTTTTAATGGAATTCTGGAAAGATGGGAAGGGAGAATGGAGTGGTTGTGCTTTACAGTGTATTTTCAAGGAGAGGGAAGACACCACCAGTTCATTACATATGGATTGTGGTCAATGCCTCTAAACTCCACAGCTGCCCAGAGTCAGGCAAGGCTTCCCTGTGTGCTTGCAGAGCTTGCTCACCAGCTTTAGTACAACCAACCTACCAATGCACCAGCAGAAAGACAGGAGGTTACATCTGGTCCCATGAGATCACATTGTGGCTGGCCACAGGTTGTAGGTTGTAGGCAGGAGAGGCAGGAGCTGTATCCTGCACCAAGGAGCTACCCCAGGCTAGTTTTTTTTTTTTTACTGTTTCCCTCTCTCCCTGCTCACCCAAGAAATTGCAATGAGCCTGTGGTCAATGAAATGCCTAATATTGCTGTGTTAGCTAGCAACAAATCACCAGGAATTATATGACTAGCTCATAGGATCCCAGAATTTCAGAATGGGAAGGGACCTCTGAAGATCATCTAGTTCATCCACTCTGCCAGAACAAGTTCACCTAGAACAAAACGTGTCCAAGTAGGCTTTGAAAGTCTTCAGAGGAGAGTCCGCAACCTCTCTGGGCAGCCTGCTCCAGGGCTCTTTCACCATCCCAGCAAAGCAGTTTTTCCTTAATTCAAACAAAACTTCCTGGGTTCCAGTTTGTGGCCATTGCTCCTTGTCCTGTTGCTGGGCACTACTGAAAAGAGCCCAGTCCCATCCTCTTGACCTCCACCCTTTTAGCTCTTGATGAGCATTGATCAGATACCCTCTCAGGCTGCTCTTCTCCAGGCTCACCAGCCCCAGGGCACTCACCCTTTCATCCTCACAGCCTTTTGTCCTCCAGGGAAGCCCCTTATCTTTGTAGCAACCTCTGGACTCTCTCCAGTAGTTCCCTGTTCCTCTGGAACTGGGAAACCCAGAACTGGACACAATCCTCCAGATGTGGCCCCATTAAGACAGAGTAGAGGGGGAGGAGAACCTCCCTTGACCTGCTGGCCACACTGGTCTCAATGCATGCCAGGATATCATTTGCCTTCTTGGCCAGTGCATTGCTGGCTCTTGGTGAAGCTGCCATTCACCAGCTTTCATGGTGTAAATGATGCACCTCCTAAAGAGCTGTGTCTGCAAACAGGTGAGAGCCCCATCCCTTACAGCCCCACATGCACTGAGATGCTCTGTGAGATGAAGGGCCACGAGGATGATCAGAGGGTTGGAGCACCTTTCCTGTGAGGAAAGACAGAGTGTTGAGTCTATTCAATTTGGAGAAGAGAAGGCTCCAAGGAGACCTTCTTGTGGCCTTCCAGTATCTGAATGGGGCTACAAGAAAGCTGGGGAGGGACTTTTTAGGGTGTGGGGGGCATGAAGCAAACCCAGAAATGGGTAGATTCAGATTGGATATTAGGAAGAAATTCTTTCCCTTGAGGATGGTGAGAAACTGGAACAGGTTGCACAGGAAGGTGGTGGAAACCTCATCCCTGGAGGTTTTGGCAGCTGGGCTGGATGTAGCTGTGAGCAACCTTATGTAGTGTGAGGTGTCCCAGCCCATGGCAGGCAAGTTGGAACTGGATGATCCTTGAGGTCCCTTCCAACCCTAACAAATCTATGGTTCTGTGATGTGGGGTGCTTCATATTTGTCTTATCTGCCCTGGAAGATTCAGGTAGTGTGGGTTTATATCAGGCTGTTAGCTACTTTAAAACAGTCAAAAAGATAAAAGGTCAGTTCTGGGGAGGAGGGTTGTGGGCAGAAGGACTGGAGTAAGCACTGCAATACACCCATCTTGCCTAGGTTTAACTGTTCCATCCCCACACCTCCAGGAGGAAAGCACACCTCCAACCAGCCCTTCAGCTGGCATCAATCAGGAAGCCTCTCTGAACACAGCAGTTTCAAATGTATGCATCAGCCAGGCAGCGCTGGGCAGGGTTTGCATCATTCCTTGAAGACCCAATGAGCATGATCACTACGTATTATTCAAGGCTTATTTGGTAGGCAAAGGCCAGCTCTCTGTGGCTAAGCAGGAACCTATTACAGAGGGAATGCATTCATAGAGAGCAGCAAAGTGCCTGCAGTTCTGATTAAATAAAGAGAAAGGCAGCAAAGAAAAAAGAAAAAAGGAAATTAAGATTCCTGTACAGCATAAGGCTCAAGTTCCTTAACCGTTTCTAGAGGTGTTCTATAAAACAGAGCAGGGAGAAAGAGAATGAGACAGAGGGAGAAACACAGAGAAACAGACAGGGAGAAAAATGTTTAGGATGCACGCTGCATTTATTGTTTCTTGACTACTGAAAAATGATCCCTCTCGCTGCTGTTTGCACCTGACTTTCAAGAAGCCCCCAGAATAGATGGTATCTTGTGCATTAGCTGGCTAGCCTGGGTAATATACTGTACATCATTAAACACACAGTGATGAAACATTCATCGAGGCTGCTCTCATTCCCCAGCTTCTCCTTTTCACATGCAGCTAGGTGCGCGAGAATCCTTTCCTCCTTTGGCAGGAGGGCAAGCAAGTAGTTGTGTCACAAACCGCTGCCAGTGCCACCTATGAGTCAGTGTGATGTATTTAATGCTTCATTTGTTGCAGGCTAAGTACATTACCCCTGCAGTGCCCTAACCTCCCAGTGGCTCAGTGCCAAGCAGCCTGAGTCTGGTCCTGAACCTGAATCCACTACTCTATATTTGGCTGCAGTGTGTCAGTTGTCTCTAATATGTATATTAGATCTGGGCATCACAGTGCATCCTTTTAGCATTAAATGCTGACATTTAAAACACTTTTCCCTTTTCTTTTTATTTCCTTTAATATTTTTTCCTTCCTTTCTTCCTTCCTTCCCTTCCTTCCTTCCTTCCTTCCTTCCTTCCTTCCTTCCTTCCTTCCTTCCTTCCTTCCTTCCTTCCTTCCTTCCTTCCTTCCTTCCTTCCTTCCTTCCTTCCTTCCTTCCTTCCTTCCTTCCTTCCTTCCTTCCTTCCTTCCTTCCTTCCTTCCTTCCTTCCTTCCTTCCTTCCTTCCTTCCTTCCTTCCTTCCTTCCTTCCTTCCTTCCTTCCTTCCTTCCTTCCTTCCTTCCTTCCTTCCTTCCTTCCTTTCTCTCTCTCTTTCTTCCTTTCTTTCTCTTCTTTCTTTCTTTCTTTCTTTCTTTCTTTCTTTCTTTCTTTCTTTCTTTCTTTCTTTCTTTCTTTCTTTCTTTCTTTCTTTCTTTTCTTTCTTTCTTTCTTTTCTTTCTTTCTTTCTTTCTTTCTTTCTTTTCTTCTTTCTTTCTTTCTTTCTTTCTTTCTTTTCCTTTTCTTTTCCTTTTCCTATTTTTTCTTTCTTTTTTTTTTTCTTTTTTCTTTTTCTTTTTCTTTTTCTTTTTCTTTTTTCTTTTTCTTTTTCTTTTTCTTTTTCTTTTTCTTTTTCTTTTTCTTTTTCTTTTTCTTTTTCTTTTTCTTTTTCTTTTTCTTTTTCTTTTTCTTTTTCTTTTTTCTTTTTTCCCCCTTCTTTTTATTTTTATTTTCCCTTTTTCTTGTCCTTTTATATTTATTTTTTTCAAATCTTCCTGCCCCCCTTTTTTTTCTTTCCTGTTTTCTTGCCCCCCCCCCGCTTTATTTTTTTTCCAATCCCCAAATATTTCTCATTTCCCTGTAATGCATCAAAAAAGGTAATAGAAAAATTAGACCTGAATTTGAAGTGCAAAAAAAAAGAAAATTTTTTTTTGGGGGGGAATGTTTTCATCATTTTTGTACTAAATCTGGAGTGAAAAAATATGGGTGTTTGCAATATAGCACGTGGAGCTGACACACAGCTCTTGATGTTCAGGGTTAAATTTAAATCTACATTGCCTGGTTACCAATCTCTGCAGTTGCACCCAGGCAGGACTAGGAAAGATTGATGATTGTGATTGTGAGATTAATCCTGTAATGTTTACAAGACTCCTGAGCTGAAACCTGGTTGGTCATATCATGCTATCCAGAGAAGGCCGCTTGGCTTGCCAGGGTAATTTCTTCTGATGCAGTAAATAACTAGGCATAATGAAAATACTCTGATGTATTCTACTGTCTGATTGATGCTCTGCATGCGATACGGCAAAGCAGTGCACTCCCCATCACACATTTACATATACAAACCAGCAGAAGAAGCATGATAATGTCAGCATCCTCCAGAAGCCCTAGGATGCTACACAATTTTATAGCAGTTATGAATTACTGTTGACCTTTCTGGCCTCTTCTACCAGTATGCTAGACTCAAGCATATTGAAAGTCATCAGTCTGAAGCAGTCATTCTTTACATAATTATGGCTATTTGTAGAGGGGGGGGTGGGGGAGGAGGGGGTTTCTTTTATTGGTAAAAATTAGCATTAAAGAATAGCACCGTGGCGACTCCACAGCCACTCAGCTTTAAGCAGATATTTTAACAGAAAACAGGGAAAAGGAGGCTTTGAATTCTACCAACTCTTTCTTTTCTTTTCTTATGTTTTTAAATAACCCAAACAATACCAAAATAGGGACTTGTAACAACCCCAGTGGCTTTGAATCCCACCAACTTTTATTTTTTTTTTGTTGTTGTTCCTTTTTTTTTCCCTTTTTTTGTTGTTTTTATAATCTGAACAATACCAAACCACAGATTGTTAACAGCACTAAAGGCTTTGAATTCCACCAACTTTTGTTTGATTTGATTTGTTTTTATTTTTTAATAATCCAAACAATATGAAAATGTGGATTTTTTTAACAACCCAAATGGCTTTGGATTCCACCAACTATTTATCTATCTATCTATCTATCTATCTATCTATCTATCTATCTATCTATCTACCTATCTATCCATTGTTAAATCCAAGCAATACCATTTTATGGACTTTTAACAGCCCCAATGGCTTTGGATTCCACCAACTATTTATTTATTTATATATTTATGTATTTATCTATTTACTGTTTCAATCCAGACAATACCAAAATCTGGGCTTTTAACAGCTCCAACGGCTTTCAATTCCACCAACTTTTATTTATTCATTTATTTATTTATTTTATTAGTTATTCATTTGTTTGTTTGTTTGTTTGTTTGTTTATTGTTAAATCCAAACACTACCAAAATATGGGCTCTTAGCAGCCCCAATGGCTTTGAATTCCACCAACTTTTCTATTTATTTATTTATTCATTGATTGTTTAATCCAAACGAGGCCAAGATAGGGACTTTTAACAGCCCCAATGACTTTGAATTCCATGAATGCTTTATTTATTTATTTATTGTTAAATCCAAACAATATCAAAATAGAGACTTTTAACAGCCCCAATGGCTTTGAATTCCACCAACTTTTATTGATTGATTGATTGATTGATTGGTTGTTAAATCCAAGCAATACCAAAATATGATCTTTTGCCAGCCTCATTGGCTTTGGATTCCACCAACTTTTATATTTATTTATTTATTCATTTATTTATTGTTAAATCCAAACAATACCAAAATAGGGACTTCCCTCAGCCCCAATGACTTTGAATTCCACCACCTTGTATATATTTATATATTTACATATTCATTTATTGTGAAATCTCAGCAATGCCAAAATATGGACTTTAAGCAGCCCCAATGGCTTTCAAGTCCACCAACCTTGATATTTTTATATATTTATATATTTATTTATTCATTTATTGTTAAATCCAAGCAATACCAAAATGGGGACTTTTAACAACCCTAATAGCTTTGAATTTTGCCAACTTTTCTTGTCTTTTGTTTTTAATAATACAAACAACACCAAACTAGGGACCTTTAACAACCCCAATGGCTTTCAATTCCACCAACTTTCATTGTATTTTATTTTAATTTAGTCTGTTTTATTTTTGTAATAGAAGCAATACCAAAATGGGGACCTTTGACAATCCCAATGGCTTTGATTTCCACCAACTTTTCTTTTAGATATTTTTTTTTTTCCTTCTTTGGCTTTATAATCCAAACAATACCAAAAATAGGGACTTTCAACAATGCCAAACCAAGGACTTTTAACAATACCAAAAGAAGGACTTTTAACAACCTGGCACTTACTGAGAGAGCAGAGCTGGTGTCCTGCTTTCAAACAGCTTTCCTTATTTATTTATTTCATCAAGCAGGCTTAAATGGTCTCAGCACTTAGCACTGTCATTTGAACTAAATTTCTGGCTGGATTTTGCAGGTCTCAAATTAACAGGGAACGCTCAGTAGTGGCATAAAAAGTCTTTCAAGTACAAATATAGCTTAAATCTTTGAAATCGTGTTGGTGCCCTCGTTAAAGGAGCTTCCATATTTTATACTAAATATTTGAATAATCAGGCTTTCAGAACATCGCTAAAACACAGCTCCTTATTATCATTTGCATTTTAATGCCCTTAAAATTATTACACTAAGGGAAATGTTTTTGATACATTACAGCATTTCCTCTAAATGTGTGATTATGTTAATGGGTTTTCAATCAGGATCCTAGCCTGACACCATAGGAAAATTTATGCAAAGTTCATACCCTGTCAGGGCCTTTAATCAGGACCATTTATTAGACCCCTGCCTTCTTTGATGGTTGGTGCTCCCTTTATTAAATATACTGACTTGGCCATCTGAAGAAAAGGACAATAAAAGGTTACTGGGGATGAAAGCATGAATGCTATTTGCTCATGTTTCCTTTACAGACACTTCTTCAATAATTAAGGAAGGGCTTTCTTTGGCCTTTTAGGCTTTTGAAGTGCATATCAAACATAACACTTAGTTCTTGTTTTTATGGAATGTTTAATGCACAGATTTAGGCTTAAGCACAAGTAAACTGTCTTAGAGCTTTGCCGCAGAATTAATTTCCAGCGATTTGTTCACCAAAATCACAACAGTCACCTATGGCTACTGACTTAATCCAGAGATACTGGAGGCAATTAAACTTATTATCATTGAGGAGAAATAGCAAAAACAATGCACTCTGCTTTCTCCCCCACCCCAGCCCTTCTTCTTTCTTTTTTTTCCCCTTTAAAGTGGTCATTTTTCCAGCTTCTCTCTAGGCAAAGCTTAGCACGGCAAAGGCAGCGCTGACTCTGATAAAACAGCCTGCAATGTGAGAAGTGCTTCCAGGAGCCTTCCATGGAGATGCTGCTTTATAAAATTAGTCAATGCACTGCTTAAGGATTTGCAGGAGGGTTCAAACTGGCCCTGAGTGACACTGGTTTGTGGTGGTGTTTTTTTTTTCACCCATGGCTCGCATGCAGAGAAAAACACAACAAACAGCAGCTCTAACTAAGTAGTATTGACAACCTGGGGTTTGGATACAAATTCAATATGAGAAAACAGACTCACTTCAATGAAATACAAATAAACAAGGAATTCTGTTTTAACATGTCTAAATAGGTAGTAGGTGAGTGACAGGCTTGGGTCTCATAGGAAAGCCATTAGTAGAGCATTTGATAGGAAAACGTTTGATTTGAATGCAAGTTGCGTTTCCCCTCAGGGGGTGATCTGAGTGGTATACTGGGGATTCACAGGCGCCCTTTTCACTGCAAAATGCCTACTGGGCTGTATCTTGATAAATGAAATTTGTAGGATCTCCTAATACTAACAAGTATATAACTATATCATCTGTTTAGGAGGCATGCTAATTAGAGTGGTTCGCTGATGTTCATTTCGCCATTCTGCAAGAAAAAAGAAAGCATAATAAATATCACATATTAAAAAGTTTTAATAATGAGCACCTGGGTCAATTCTATGTCCAGCCTGGGCAAAAAAAAAATAAATAATAATACTTCATTAGTTTAATTATCAATATTTATTACTCTGGGAAAAAAAAAAACCTGAAAGAAAAAGAACACAAAAAGAATTCATTATTTTTCCCCACAAGCAATTGGTAAATGTTCAGTGAAAAGATAGGATTGCAGCAAAGAATTAGTTACATAAATGCTACTGACCTGAGCTAGTGTAAGTTTGAAGATAAGAAACTTTGTACTGAATGTTTATTTGGGGGGTTTTTATTTAGTTTTAGGTTTTTTTAACCAGAAATTGAATTGCCACACCGAACCATTGTCCTCAATATTTCCATGGCCATCATCTACTGAATAGTCTCTACCAAGCTAGTCAGATGAAACTCAGCACATTCATATTAGTGCTTAGATGTCTACATGTATTTTGTGTGCATGTCTGGAGAGGGTAGATGTCTTTGTAACAAATCAAATGGGTACCCAAATTGCAGAGCAAAAAACAACAACAGTGCTCTGGTTTAGAAACTGAGGAGAGATTTGACTTTGGTTTATTTTGTTTTGTTTTGTTGTTTTGTTATATATATACTATACTATATATACTATACTATATATACTATACTATATATATATGCACATATACATACATACATACTACATATATACATATATATACACATATATACATATATATATAAATATATTTGTGATAGTTTTAGGCTGGTGGGAGGATTAAACCTTCACACTACCACATATATATTTTATACATATATATTTTTGTGTATATATATATGTATATATATATATATAATTTTTTTCCCCACATCAGAGTCTTATAGAAAACCAATTTAAACATTTTTTTACATTGATATGTGACCCAACTGTACCACCCTTTAAATTTTAATTTCCTTCAGCCACAAAACAAGAATATTCAAAGAACACAGAGCCAGGCTCAAAAGAACTGAACCAAGGCATTAAGGAGTTAAATGTTCAGAGATGAAGCTTGGAGTTAAGGGTTGTTTATGACACAAGCACACGCGCGCTCGCACACACACACACACACACAAATGCTGCTGAGGGTAATCTCTGTAAAACAACCCTTCAAAATTAGTGTTACATTTAATTGCTTGCATGTGTTTCTGATACATCTCATCAGTGCCAAGCATCATTTTATCTTTCTGTTTGTCCACACAAAGAATCAGGCAGGCTTAAATGAACCCGGTAATGCCTGCGAATTTGAAAGCAGGGAATGCACGGTATGCAGCTTAAAACACATCAAAGAGGAGCTAACAGGCCCTCCCTGTGTCTTCCTATTAGACAACACGTTGTTATTAAGGAGAAATACTATTTCTCGTATTTATGAGCTTTAGCAGATCAGAAGATCCTTAGTAAAAAAACACAACAACAAACACCTCTTGGAATGTTTTCCTTTCCAGTGCAGCAAACAAACATAAAAAACAATGCTCTGCTTCCCTGGAAAAGGGAAGCAGGAGGATGTTAATTCATGTAAAGCAGAGGTTACTGGTTTCTGCTGCAGGAAGCTGTCCTGATTAGCTAAATGGCTCAGGTGTAAGGACTGCCAGGGGCTGAGGTGGCTTTGGAGGGCAGGAGAAGGCAGCAGGCAGCGCATAAATGTCTCTGCGCTTGCCTGCATCGCTCATGCGCACGCACAGCCTGCTGCATATGTGAGGCCTTTCTGAAGGGAGGGAGAGGCAAACAATATAGATGAAAATCAGCAATCTGCAAAAGGCAGCAATCCCAGGATTCCGTCCGAGACAATCACTTAACATATCATTCATAATGCTAGCCTGCTCCCATCATCCTCACCCTGTCACTGGCATCCTTCTTCATTTTCTCCTGCTTCTCAGTTCCAAGAAAGTGGAACCACTGTATCATTTACTGTCCACAGCCTAAGCTGCTGATCTGAAGGCTAATTTTTTGTGGTTGTTTTTTGTTTTCCATAATGTTGCATTACTTATCCTTTCTGCTGCCTCGAAAAGTTGGAGTTCAGAAAGCTCTCAGGTAATTTTAACACCGAAAACCAGGCAGGGAGCTCAGCGTTCCCCTTATCTTTCCCCACATTCTATTTCCTTTATTAAAAATCCTGTATTTGCAAGCTCTAAACAAATTACAATATGCAGTTCCCCTTTCCTTTTATCTTTATGTTTGGGTTTTTTTTGAGTGTGTGTGTCTTTCAGGATTATACAACTAAGTCATGTAGGAAAACTTAAGCAGCAGCTTGTATTTACCTTGAAGACAATGTCTAAATTCAGAAAAGAATGCTGCTATATATTTTTTTCTTTAGTGACAAGATGCATGACATTTATTAAGGATATTCCCCAAGCATTGATAGTTACATTGCCTTCATTAATGATACCTAAGAGCAAATCTAGTGCTTTGTATTTGTTTCTTTCTTCTATTTTTTTTTAATCCTAATTCTTCCCCCCCCCCCCTTATTATTATTATTATTGTTACAGTGGACAGTGATGACTGTGTCTTAAGACCTAATCACTAGTGCCTATTAAATTTGGGTTTCATATGTTGCTGGAGGTAGAACTGATTATCATAGTGAATGAAATACTTGTTTGGCGTATTCCCAGAGGGCAAAAAGTCATTCTTCAAGGTGATGCATCTCATTTGAGGAATACATTAACAATTGAAGGCAGTTAAAAATACATGTGAACTCCCAGTGAGGCAAATCTGAGGTTGACCACATATATTTACTGACTGACTCTTGCCTCATTCAGGGGAGAAAACTGTGATATGGAAGGCTGGTTTCTGCAACACATGAGACCTTAATTTACAACTCTAATGTGGCAAGTAGATCATAGCTGCTTAGAAAATATTTAGGATTTAACGCTCTGTATGGGTTTTAGATGCCTTTTGTAACTTGGAAGGTTAAAGAAAAAGCGTGAGAAAAGATAAGGCTCAACAGCCTTAAAGGTCAAGTTTGTGATAGAAATTAACTTCTTATTTCAAGGTTGTGTGATAAAATAAAGAAGAAGACAGATGCATTTCTGAAGCCACGCTGAGATCCACAGAGGAAAGTTCCACACAATAGAAAAGAGGAGACAGGTTAGATAAAGGCCAGGATGATTTCAGCGAAAGGGCAGGTTGCAAAATGAGTGCATTAATTGCGGCAGCACCCTGAACGGATCGAGTGATGCAGAGGATATCCTGCCTGATAATGAAACATATTACTGCAATAAATGGTTTACTTACTTACATTTTTTTTTTCCCTCCCAAACATTTTTTTTTCCAAACATTTGTTGTTTTAGAGGGAAGTGAAGCAGATATTTCTGCTTGAAATATTTCTATTGAAACATAAAGTCAGGGTACCTAAGCTGCTCAGGCACAGCTGAGCGCTAACCAGGTGAAATAAGAAATGCAGAGCAACAATGTGCAACGAAAACCAAATCAATGAACTATCTGAACTTGCTTTGTCATTAAATTAAAAGTTCTACTCCACTATGGAGCTTTGTGTTTATTTGGAACACAAGCCCCTGATTTATTTTTTTTTTGAGAGGTGTAAGTGTTGTCATTTTGATTGACAAAGAATCACAGAATCACAGAATTCTCGAGGCTGGAATAGACCTCTGGACTTGATCAAGTCCAGGAGCACTACTAAATTATCAGGCTCTCTTCCAGCAGGTAGAGTCAGGCAATCAGGGAGGTTTGCAGAGTGTAAAACATAGGTAGATTAGACTGGAATGTTTTTCATCCCCAAATAATATCTTTAGCCAAATTCAAGCAACTGTAATTTTTACTGCTCAATGCAGTCATTTATGAATGCATTCATGCATTTCATACCCTTCCATAACCACGTCTGTGTTTGTCTCAGACAGGGTAATCCAGCTGACCTGTATCATAGAATCACAGAATTGTTTTGGTTAGAAAAGACTTCTAAGATCATCCATCCCAGCTATTCTCTAACTCTCCTAAGGCTGGGGCTAAACCATGGCCGTCAGCGCCACATCTCTGCTTCTTGGAAACACCTCCAGGGATGGGAATTCAACCACCTTCCTGGGCAGCCTGAGAACCCTTTCAGTCAAGAACTTTCTTCTCATATCCATCCTAAACCTGTCCTGATGCTACCTGAGGCCGTTTCCTTTCATCCTATCACTTGTTACTAGGGAGAAGAGACACTCACCTGGCTCCAACCTTCTTTCAGAGAGTTATAGAGACTGACAAGGTCTCCCCTGAGCCTCCTCTTCTCCAGACTAAACAACCCCAGTTCCCTCAGGTGCTCCTCCCCAGCCCTGTTCTCCAGACCCTTCACCACCTTTGTTGCCCTTCTCTGGGCACGTTCGAGCACCTCAATGTTCTTCTAGTGAGAAGCTCAAAACTGATCCCAGGACTCAATGTGTGGCCTCAAATGCTGCTATCAAAGAAGTTCCAAAACATCCACCAAACACTGATATGGTTCTTGCACCCCCATGAGCATGAACATCCAAATTCTCTCTAGCACTGCAGCAGCCATTCTCTGCCCCAAGCCATTTCCAGTCACCTAGTACCTTAAGGCTGACACCTCTTGAGATCAGCTCCTCAGTACGGTGGAGATGTCACAGCATTTTCCTGCAGTCTATCAATCCACATGTTCCTTGAAACACAGCTAGAACTCCTGTGAGATTTCACGATAGCCATCTTCTGAGGCAGCAACTGAAGGCAGACTTGAAGGTAGGGAAATAGAGAAAGAGGATAAAGATGAAAAGGGAAAAAATTTTGTCAGAGAAAACTACTCTCACCAAAGGAATAATTTGGGCAGTCTGCACTCTAAATTGTTCCACAAGAAATTCTGCCCTGAGCCTTGGGATCTCACGTTGCACACAAAGCAAAACTGCTTGGATCTTGGGAAGCTAGCAGCTCCATCGGGGATAGGGGCTTGGATCCTGCACTGAGACTGGTAGTTAAGATTTACACAGGGAGCTCTGTCTGTGAGTTTAATTAGCCAGCTGTATGAAGAGGAACTTAATACTTAGTCAGAAATTCCTGAAAAAGGTCCTGAGATGATCCTGAGATGATCAGAAGGTTGGAGCACCTCTCCTATGTGCACAAGCTGGGAGAATTGAGGCTGTTCAGTCTGGAGGAGAGAAGGCTCTGGGACCTTACTGCAGCCTTCTAGTATCTGAAGGGGCTACAGGAGAGCTGGGGAGGAACTTTTAACAAGGGCTTGTAGGGATAGGATGAGGGACAATGTCTCTGAACTTGAGGAGGGCAGATTTAGACTGGAGATTTGGAAGAAATTCTTCACAGTGAGGATGGAGAGACACTGGAACAGGCTGCCCAGGGAGGTTGTGGATGCTTCCTCCCTGGAGGTGTTCAAGGACAGGCTGGATGAGGCCTTGAGTAACCTGGGCTGGTGGGATGTGTCACTGTCCATGGCAGAAGGAGAGAACTAGATGATCTTTAACTTCCCTTCCAACTGAAACCATGCTATGAATCTATGACTACATGAAATGGGCTGTTGGAGGAAGGGAAGATGTGGAACAAAGCCTTCCTGACCCTTACCAGTGACTGCTGAAAGCCAAAGATAGGGTCATTAGCATTGGATCAAGATTTGAAACTGGGAGTTTGAGACAGAGACTGAAAAATTGTCTGTATCTCAGCAGATGCTGTCTGTAAGCCAAATGGGTATGGCCTCTTCGCCCCATAGAGCTCCAGCTTTTGATCCATCATGTCTTTTAGTAAGAAGTCAGCTGGCTGGAAGAAGTCCCTGCTACCTGCAGAATGTTTTCATCACCAAGGTCTCTAATCCTATTAAAAGACTGAAACAAGAAACCCCCATAAAACTTGATGACAATTACTGTCAGAAAATAATGCTGAGTAGCTCTGACTATATTTTTGCCTCTCCTTATAACTGCACTTCTACCTAGTTTGTGAGTAGTGCCTTAAATTAGCCAGTCTAGTTTTTAACTTCCAATTAACATCATTCTGTCCAGTGAGCAGCTCTCTGGTTAATCATCTGCACCTTTTCAAAAACATTTGGAATTTGCCCTGTTTTCCCATTTCTGTATGCTTAACACTTCTGGTTTAAAGAGATTCTTGTCCAGGCAACTGAAAAATGCCTAATTTCAGCAAACCCCTTTGCTCCAGTGGGTTACATTTCAATTACAGCAATCTCACGTGGGACAGATTTGGTTTATTTCCAATAATCAGCAGAAATACCTACAGCACCTTCCTGTCTTTGTACTTTGATCAAACAAACCTAGCAGTGAATCTACACATCACACCCAGAAGATTTTTAGAGTATTCTTACTCCTTTTAATTTGATGGGCAATTGATATTTCATTGACAAACCTGGTGGCTTTCTATGAAAAGGTCATAACGTTAATAGATGAGGGATGAGCAACTGACATCATTTACTTGGACCCGAGCAAAGCCTTTGACACTGTCCCACAAAACATCCTGGTCTCCAAGCTGGTAAAGTATGGGTTTGATGGATGGACAACTCAGTGGATAAAGAACTGGCTTGGTGGTCTGTGGTGGGTTGAAGTTTTCCTCCAACATTAACTTTGCCAGACCAAAGAGTGACTGTCAATGGGTCCATGTCCAAGTTGAGGCCAGTGACAAGTGAAGTCCCCCAGGGATCGGTACTGGGACCAGTCTTGTTAACATCTTTGTTGGTGACACAGGCAGTGGCATTGAGGTTCCCTCTGCGCCAAACTGAGTGGTGTGGCTGACAGGCTGGAGGGAAAGAATCCATCCAGAGGGATCTGGACAGGCTGCAGAGCTGGGACCATGCCAACCTCAACATCAATGAGGTTACCCCTCAGGCTCCTCCTCTCCAAGCTGCAGAGCCCCAGCTCTCTCAGGCTCACCTCATAGGGAAGATGTTCCGCTCCCTTAATCATCTCTGTGGCTCTGAGCTAGACTCTTTCAAGCAGTTCCCTGAGATTGTTCTTGAACTGAGAGGCCCAGAACTGGACATAATACTCCAGATGTGGCCTCACTAGGGCAGAGATGGATACTTGAAAATGCATACTGATGTAAAAAAGCTTTCTTCCAAAAGGGCTGTGTATTTTGTTTGCCACTTCCAAAAACACAGTCAATACAGTCCCTCCTATTACTAACAAAGATCTCTGTGACTACTCTTCTCTAAGCTCCCATCACTACAGCACTTGTGTGAGTATGGTGTCTGTGCATGGGCTGCAAGCTTTCACAGGTGACAATTCCACATCACAGACATCTCTATCCTGTAATGCCTGATCTAGAAGCGTCCTAAAAACATATGCTCCTGCCAACTTCTTCAAATCTACCACCTATTCAGACAGCTCTTGCCCTCCCAGCTGGTTTCCCTGGTGTGCTTTGCAGCATTCTGCAGTAACGTTTGTTCTAAGAACAATGTAACTCATCAAGACAGCAAGTTTTTAGCCAAGTTTTTGTGCTGCCTGCCAACGCTCAGCTGACTCTTCTCCTGACTCTGGTCACAGACATTACCTTCTGTTGTTCTTCAGTTGAGATTCATCAGTAAGTGTGCCTTAAAGTTTTTCACTTTTACCACATAAAGCTATTTCAGTTGTTTTCCTCACAGACAGGTTGATTCAGCCTTCTGTAGACTGTCCCTGGTGTGATTCTTTGGGGAGAAAATTCCCCCAGCCTGCAGAGCTCTTAACTGATTCAGACCAATGCTGGATTTCTCACCAAGTATTTCCTCTGCATATGGAGGGGAATGTTCAAATCCCCACTGAGTGTTCCTCAGCAAAATGCTAACTTAACAGAGAGACATTCCTAGGACAGATCCACAGGAAAACAGCCCTGGACACAGCTCTGCAAATTGAGCCTATCTTAATTAGAACATAGAATCACAGAATCACACAATGGCCTGGCTTGGAAGGAACCTCCAAAGCTCATCCAGCCCAACCCCCTCTGTAGTCAGCAGGGACATCCAGGTTGGGGACAGCAGGGTTGCCTAGAACTTTGTTGAGCCTCACCTTGAATATCTCCAGAGGTGGAGCCTCAACGACCTCCCTGGGTAATCTGTTGTTATGTTCCACTACCCTCATGGCAAAGAACCTGTTCCTGACATCCAGTCTGAATCTGCTGTTCCCTAGTTTGAAGTCGCTGATCAAGACCAACACCACAAGTGACAAATTAGATTTCTAGATCTGTGGTGCTCCCAGTAACTCAAGCACTGACAGGAGCACAGTCACCTAAGATGTTCCCTCAGTTTCACTCAATGCCTTTCTAACCCATCCCCTCCCATTGTGTTTCTCCCTGGGAATGCAGATGTTTTTTTCTCCTTTTAGGTCCTTAGACAACACTCACTCAGTGTCCTCCCCCTGAAGCACTCCTGGTTTTCTGAGCCGAAGTCTGCACGCAGACTTGGTTAGAACGAAGTGTAATTCATTTACTTTTGATGACTTTGAAGTCCATCAGCAGTTCACATATTTTGTTTGTGATATAAACAGACAAGGGAAAATCTGAAGAGGCTATGAAGTGCCTGTGTACAAGCATGAAGCATTTTGAGGTTCCGATGTCTTGGCTATACTTGTGACATGCCAGCTGAAAATACCATCTCATGGGTCACATGACAAGAACCTCCTTGAAACAAGCTAGAAAGCTTTATTCAGAAGAACCCTGTCCAATCCAAACACAAAATTGCTTCCATTGTTGCATAAATCTTTAAATTCCACCTGCAGAAATTACAAATACTCCAGATGTAAAGATAATGTTGCACAAACAAGCAGGACCAGTGGAGGGATTGTCCCCCTAGGCTCACCACTGGTGAGGCCACACCTTCAGTGTTGTGTTCAGTTTTGTGACTTTAACTACAAGAAGGACATTGAGGGGCTGAAGCAGGTCCAGAGAAGGGCAACAGAGCTGGTGAAGGGTCTGGAGAACAGGGCTGGTGAGGAACAGCTGAGGGAACTAAGGTTGTTTAGTCTGGAGAAGAGGAGGCTGAAGGGAGACCTCATTGCTCTCTACAGATCCCAGAAAAGACTGGAGCCAAGTGGGGATTGGTCTCTTCTCCCCAGTAACAAGTGATAGAAAGAGAGGACATGTCCTCAGGTTGCACCAGGTGAGGTTTAGGTTGGATATGAAAAGAAATTTCTTGATTGAAAGGGCTCTCAACCACTGGCACAGGCTGCTCAGGGAGGTGGTTGAATGCTCATCCCTGGAGCCAGTTAGAAGAGGCAGAGATGTGGTGTGGAGGGACATGGTTCAGCGCCAGCCTTTGTAGAGTTAGAGACTGGTTGGACTGGATGAGCTTTGAAGTCTCTTCCAACCCAAATCATTTTATAAACATCATATTCTGTTTGGGATGTCGAAGTTCCTGTTGCTGAAGACCACCTATCTACCATGCCAGTCTCATCTCAGCACCACTTTGGGCATCACAGATCTTCCACTTCAGATAAAAAAAGCTGTCTTAAAGTTATAATATAAGGAAAACCACTTTTTATCCTTGGAAAACTGTCAGTTGCCCTCAAAGTTTTGTGCTGCAGAGTATGGATGGCAGTGTCACACTTCCTGTATGTGTGAACACAGCTCTCCCTGTAAAGGGGCGTCAGCATGAATCCCACTGTTTCATTATCCCATGCAGCCTGAGACAATTATACCTATACCTATATCTATACCTATACCTATATCTATCTATATCTATATCTATATCTATATCTATATCTATATCTATATCTATATCTATATCTAATCTATATCTATATCTATATCTATATCTATATCTATATCTATATCTATATCTATATCTATATCTATATCTATATCTATATCTATATCTATATCTATATCATCTATATCGATATTATTTATATCTATATCTATAGGTTTCCTATTGACTCTCTTGTATCCTTTTGAAGCTGAGCAGATGGAGAGGCATAGCTCAAATAAATGTGGAGACGGATGAATCCTTTCTCAGGGAGGAAATAGATGGCAGCTTTACCTAGGAGAAGCTGCCTTCCCAGCCTGCCCCGTTGCTGGCCAAACAGCCCTAATAATTTTTTATGAATGGAGCTTTTTTTATTTGAGAGCAATAAAAAAACCAATTAGAAATAAAATCTTGGTCTCCTCACAGACTCGATGTGACAGGCTAGATAGATAATATTTATACTACACATGCGCAGGCACCGACATCCCCTCATAAGGCATTCTGGATATTTTACAGCAGACCTATTATTTGCCAAATAATTTGCAATTTTGAATCATAGATTCCTATTTATAACATTTTATTTTATCTTTTTCTTTCCTCCCCACCCCCCCCCCCCCCCCTTTGCTGCGTGCACGCCGGCGAAAAATCTCCGTCAGCGACCTGCTATAAAATTTGCGAGTGTGAAAAGAGATATTTCTCTTCCTACAGATTCAATAAACAGAGTAGCAGTGCTTTGCCCCCCCTTGAATATTGTGATTAATGCTTAAAGTATTCCGGGGAGTCGTCAAGGAGAAAAATCTGGAGCTCTGCAGCATGGCAAATTGCGGAAAGAAGAGTTCAATTTGAGTAAATTATCCCGATGTTATTTTCACATGACAAAGATATCCTAATCATCTCCAACACTGATGTCTCTAATGAGTCAAGGTTGTTTCACCATTTAGCTTCCACGTGGAAATCAATAGATAAGCTTTCCTTGTAGCGTTCACTCAAGTTCAGACATGGTAGAAACCGGGGGACTTACAGTTTATCTGTGGTCCTATCAAGCAAGATAAAAACCTCAAGAGGGTTATTCTGATCTTGCCTTTGCTTGACCTCAAAGTTTTGCTAGTTGGAGGTTTTAGGGTGTCAGGTATATGACATGCCTGACCTTCTGTTGTCAAAGAGTTCTCCAGACGTTGGGCTTACACTTAGCTTTTAAGGTGAGCAGTAACACATTCTCCAGGTCTTGTGGCATGAAATGAAATTGTTTAACATCCCCGTTGGTGACATGGACAGTGGCACTGTGTGCAGCCTCAGCAAGGTCAGCGACCACACCAAGCTGTGTGGTGCAGCTGACAGGCTGGAGGGAAGGGATCCATTCAGTAGGACCTGGACAGGCTGCGGAGCTGGGACCGAGCCAGCCTCATGAGGTTCAATAAGACCAAGTGCAAGTTACATCTGGGTTGGGGCAATCCCAGGCACCAATACAGCCTGAGCAAGGACTGGCTTGAGAGCAGCCCTGAAGAAAAGGACTTGGAGATGCTGGTGGATGAGAAGCTCAACAGGAGCCAGCAGCGTGCACTTGCAGGCCAGAAAGCCAAGCAGAGCATGGGCTGCAGCAAGAGAAGTGTGGCCAGCAGGGCAAGGGAGGTGATTCTCCCCCTCTGCTCCACTCTGGTGAGACCCCATCTGGAGCAGTATGTCCAGTTCTGGAGCCTCTGCTGCAAGATCTGGAGGTGCTGGAATGTGCCCAGAGAAGGGCCATGAGGATGATCAGAGGGCTGGAGTTTCTCTGCTATGACAGTTTGAGAGTTGGGGCTGTTCAGTCTGTTCCAGTGTTCTGTCACCCTCACAGTGAAAAAATTCTTCCTCATGTTTCCATGGAACTTCCTGTTCCTCAGCTTCCACCATTGCCCTTTGTGATGATATTGGGCATCACCAAGCAGAGCCTGGCTCCATCCTCTTGGCACTCACCCAAACAATTCCATGGCTATATGATACAAACTAACTTTCTTCATTTCTTTCTTTCTTTCTTTCTTTCTTTCTTTCTTTCTTTCTTTCTTTCTTTCTTTCTTTCTTTCTTTCTTTCTTTCTTTCTTTCTTTCTTTCTTTCTTTCTTTCTTTCTTTCTTTCTTTCTTTCTTTCTTTCTTTCTTTCTTTCTTTCTTTCTTTCTCTCTTTCTCTCTTTCTCTCTTTCTCTCTTTCTTTCTTTCTCTCTCTTTCTTTCTTTCTCTCTTTCTCTTTCTCTCTCTCTCTTTCTTTCATTTTTATTTTTTTTTTGTTTTATTTAAGGAAAGCAACGATAATGACAATTTAGAGAATTAGAATTCAATATCCCTAAAATATGTCAGCAATGCCTTAGGTGAAAAGACAGACACCGTCACAGAAGGCTTCAGTTTTGCCTGACTGACACATACAGATACTGATGCATTTCTTGGCTTGTCTAAGAGGGATTGTCTCCATTTGGTTTCAAGCACTCTTTGTCCACATCTTCAGACATTCCAGATTTTGATATGTGGCTTCACTATTTGACTTGAAGCAGAATAAGGTTGATTACCAAGACTGAACTAGTCACAAGACGAAAGAAGCTGAGGCCAGCATGCTTGTTTTATTAAGACATGCACAAGTTTTGCCTTTGGTTTGAATGTTTGCTATTAGAGGGGTAGATAGTAAAGGAAGATCAGATAGAACCCACAAAGGAGGCACAAATCCAGGTGCTTATCTCCCTTGGCTGTTTCTCTTTACTCAGTGGTCTCAGAAAGCATTCAGAGAATCCCCAGTACAAATGTTAAATCTGTGTATGCTGGTCTTTGCTGTGACCAAAGCAGCTGTGATCAACCCAAGTGAGCATAAAGCAGCCAGATTTTGATTTCCAACCCTGCCAGTGATATTGTCAGGTTACCTTTGTCTTCTTTCACCATCTAAAACCAATAGGGTTTGAGAAGTGCTTTTATCTGCACACCAAGGGGAAACAGTGTGGCATTTATGGGCAGCTTTTCCCTCCACTTTACACAGCCCACCACTGACTCCTACAATTTAAGATTTTATCTCCATACAGCTATATTTTTAATAATTATCTTTGGTGACTTTGGATGAAGAATGACAAAAACTGGTCTACTGTCTCAGTATTAATACTAAAACCAATATATGGTCTAAGACACAATATGACAGGAATGAAGGAGCATTCCTCAGCGGTGGTGAAATCTGTGGTGTCTCTGACAGAGAGGGTGTTAAAGAAAGCCCATTGTGAATCCATTCATTGCTTGTCATATGGTAGAGAAAATGATTATTTATTTTTTTTTAAGACACAGATATTTCCTCATGCAGTGTTTTCAGAGATTTCTATTATATTAACAGGGGCTAGGTGGACTTTGAATGTGTTACTTGGGAAGGAGACACTGCCTTCAAGCCTGCGTGGCCTGCTGTACTCATGCACCTCAGTTTTAGCCATGAGATATCGAATGGCAGACCCTGAAAAGATGGAAGCATTGACTCACATCACCTCTTCCACACATTCAGACCTTGCTGCCTCAAGCCAGATACCAAGAGAGTACCGCTATGCACCAGTGCCCCTTAGCTGAGTACCTTAGATGGCTGAAGCCCACTGAGGATGTGAAGAGATGGAAAAAGCCCACCCCTAAACTACCCAAAAAGCCAGCACCAATTTCCACTGGTAGGAAGCAATTAGTAGTGCTAAGACAAGCACCATATCATGGTTCCCTACTCTCAATGAAGAGGCAGCAACTAAGAGTCTGACCTCCCAGGTGTGAGTCCTCATCTTTTGCCCTGGGAGAAAGCAGGCATCAGCATGCCATCCATGTCAGCTGAGTGCTCCTTGCTTCCCATGACTGGAAGGGAAAAGGTCTTGTGTTTGTGTTTCTGCCTTGACTGGAAGGCTGTGCAGTGAATTGATTGTTGTTGTGTGAAACCAGGGCCCCCTTAAACAGGGGCTCCTCCCTGCTCCTGTTACTGGGATGCAGCAGACACCAGTATCAGCTTGCAGGCAGCCCTGAAAACATAGAATCACAGAAACATAAAACCTTTTGAGTTGGAGAAGACCTTTATGACCATCAGCCCAACCATTCTCTAACTCTACCAAGGCTGGGGCTAAACCATCTCTGCACCACACCTCTGCCTCTTTGAAACACCTCTAGAGAGGAGCATTCAACCACCTCCCTGGGCAGCCTGTGCCAGTGGTTGAGAGCCCTTCCAGTGAAGAAGTTTCCTCTCATATCCAACCTAACCCCTCCCTGGCACAACCTGAAGCAATTTCCTCTTGTCCTATCACTTGTTACTTTTGTGAAGAGACCAATACCTGCCAGTCTCCAATCTCCTTTCAGGGAGCTGTAGAGAACAAGGTCTCTGCTTCTTGCTGAATATGTGAACAGCTTTCAGCAATAATCCCTGCAGTGCAGTTAAGAGAAGCTCCCCACACAACCTTGTCTGTGCTGCACAGTTTGTGTCTGTGCCTGAGAGGCACCGAGAACTGGGGCTGATGGCTCAGCATCTGGGGCTTGGGGTTTGATGATGCCAGCAACAAGTGAGGGCTCAGGGATGGAGCAGTGTAGTCAGTGTGGAACATGCCAGTGCCCTGAAGCCTTTCAGCTCCTTGTTTTTTATCCAGTGGTGGCTTTGTCTGGATTTCTCTTTTAGCAGTCAGGTGGATTTGTTCCTGACAACAGGAAAAGCTGGGGAGTTCAGTTGTGTTTGCAGGGGTGATTTTTGACTTGCCCATAGGTGCGGATTTCTGTAGAGAGTTAATGGTGGCCAGCAAACCTCCTTGATTTTATTGGCAGCTGAAGCAGGCACAACAGAAGTGTTACACAAGTAGGAAAATTCAGATTTCCTCTGAAGTTCTGTGTAGAATTGTGTTCTTCAGTGTTCATCTCATATCCCCCAGGAATACAGAGGAAAAATTGGTCCACTTTGGTGCAGACAGTGTTGGAAGGGCACCCCTCCCCCCCCCAGGAAA
Organism: Melanerpes formicivorus; assembly: GCF_026170545.1. Taxonomy (NCBI): domain Eukaryota; kingdom Metazoa; phylum Chordata; class Aves; order Piciformes; family Picidae; genus Melanerpes; species Melanerpes formicivorus. The sequence continues at coordinate 9,536,999 of NW_027142384.1, read as the reverse complement.
TTTTTTCCTGTGTTTTTTGTTTGATTATTTTAGTGGTTTTATTATTTTATTGTTTTATTTGTTGGACTATTTTAGTGTTTTTAGTATTTTTTTTCTTCTTTCTATTTTTTCCCCCTCTGAGACACATTTCCAGTCCCCCTACACATTTCCAGGCCCCCCTACACATTTCCAGTCCCCCTAATTCCCCTGCTTTAGTGGGGGTGTGGGGTGTGGGTTAGGGTTAGAGGGGGGGGTTGGACTGGGTGATCTTTCTTGGTCCCTTCCATCTCCTAATATTCTGTGAATTGGTGTCCAAATTTGAAAGGACTAAATGACTCTTTCTCAGCTCTCTGATGTAAGTATTTTGATAGATCAGAGAGGCTTCATCTTTGGACAGATAAAAATATTCAGGGCTTTGTGGGTCCTACTTTTTGCAGCCTGAGAAACAGTAAAGGCTCACTGAGAGAGGATGAAAAGCTGTCATCACTGAGTCATAGATGAAGGACTAAAACATGAAGTAATTAAGTAGTTTTTCCAAGACTACCACAAAGGAAGGCTTCTAAAATGTGGCAGAGACAGGAGTTTGCAAACCAGCGCTCATACCTTCCTCCCATCCCCGCACGGTCTGGTTTTAATCCCAGCCTCTGCGCCAGAATTCCAGTGGGAATGCGATCTTTCTGGGAGTCAGAGTTAAAGATGTATTCCAGCAGCATGCTGTGCTAAGTTGTGGTCAGCCAATCGAATATCAAAGGGATTAAGCCTGTGAATCATTTAAGGGGAAATTTCTCCTGCCTCAGTGGCATTGATGTTTGAAGGTGTGAAATTCAAGAGCGGCTTAGTTCTCCTTTGGTCAGACACCCGCTCTGCAGCCGGCCTTATCAAGAGGCAGTCAAGAAGATCCCCTTGGGTCATGTGGCTGCTGTACAGTTTTGTATTACCATAGCAGGCTAGTTTTAACCTGCAGGATGTAATCCTATTTACCTCACATGTGGTCTGTGCCCAAGGAGCATGTGCTCCACTTCTCTATCTAGCTAATTTACATTACCAGGGTACCTGGCAGCCCAAATCATCGACCAGGACACGGCTATGCTGAGTGCTACAGCAAAACACAGCAAAGCAGCACCTTCCCCTCTAGCCAAGGGCCTTAAATAAAACACAGCAGAAAAGATTCACACAAAGGGGGATGGGGAACAGAATTTGTCAGTATAAGATGCTGTGACCTTAAGACACTTGCAGCCTGTCCTCAGTGGTTTTGTTTGCATTGCTGAAAATGTTGAAAGAGAACTTTCAAAGATATTTCAGAGTAATTTATGGCAAGGCTACCTGCCACGTAGCAGGGATATATGGAAGAAGAGATGGCAGAAAATGTAACAGCTAGACTGTGAGAACAAGCATCATGGGGCTGCTGAGAAGCAGAAACCATTACTGAATAGGAGAAGTAAGGTAGGAAAGGGATAATCCAGAGAAAGAGTTAGAAGACCAATAGGAGCTTATTTTTAATTGAAACAAAGGAACAGTGGTGTTGTTAAGGGGTGGTGCAATGCACACTTAGCTGCAACTTGGATGAGAATACATTCATCAGGTTTTGAGAAGAAGAACAAAATAAGGTTTGGAGAAAGTTTTGATTTCATTTGTTTGTTTTTTCTCTTGGGGGAGTGTGGTGGACAGGGGTAGGAAATAAAATTATAGAGGTTAATCTGACAATATGCAGTGGGGAAAAAGAAAATCTAAAGCAAGGCTGAAACTGGTGACTGGGGCCAGGTTATGGGCATGAGCTGAAGGCAAAACAGGGCTCTTGTTCAGAATTACCAAGAGAGAAAATGACTGAAGAAGTTTCAGGTGGAAAAGATGTTTCAGTTGGAAAGATGTTTCTCTTTTTATACTTGAGAATCACAGGGTCAGAATGAAACACTGAGTATGGACAGAGGAATCCAGGTACACAAATTAACAAAGCAGAAAATATATCAGCAGAAAAAAATTGCTTGTTCAATGCAATTTGGTGAATGAAACTGCCACAAGAGAAGGGAAATGTTAAAACATAGGTTCCATATTGGGCCGATATAGTGAGCTGGCAAGAGACAATCTCAGAAGATAAAAAGATGCGTGAGACTGTTCAGCTCTGCTTTCCTGTCTCAGTGACTGCCATTCCCATCAAGGCTTTCCCACCACATCAAGGAGGCAAAGCACTGATATAGACTGGGCAGGGACTGGCTTGAGAGCAGCCCTGAAGAAAAGGACTTGGGGGTGCTGGTGGATGAGAAGCTCAACAGGAGCCAGCAGTGTGCACTTGCAGCCCAGAAAGCCAAGCAGAGCCTGGGCTGCAGCAAGAGAAGTGTGGCCAGCAGAGTGGGGGAGGTGATTCTCCCCCTCTACACTACTCTGAGACCCTACCTGGAGCACTGCATCCAGTTCTGGAGCCTTTATTACAGGAAAGATCTGGATGCGCTGGAAGGTGTCCAAAGAAGGGCCACGAGGATGATCAGAGGGCTGGAGCTGCTCTGCTATGTGGACAGACTGAGAGAGTTGGGGTTGTTCAGTCTGGAGAAGAGAAGGCTCCAAGGAGACCTTATTGTGGCCTTCCAGTATCTAAAAAGGGCTACAAGAAATTTGGGAAGGGACTTTTGAGGGTGTCAGGTAGTGATAGGACTGGGGGGAATGGAGCAAAACTAGAAATGGGTAGATTCAGATAGGATGT
>NW_027142384.1:9254325-9529325 GCF_026170545.1 Melanerpes formicivorus | reverse complement strand
AAGGCTTCTCTTCTCTAGGCTCCCACCTAGCTCCCACCAGCTCCCTCAGCCTATCCTCACAGCAGAGGTGCTCCAGCCCTTTAAAAACAGGCAAAAGAGTTTCATGGTACAGAAGTCTATGCTTACAGAAGTAAAAAGACACCAGGGTGTTGTCTGACTGATTTAACCAGTTCAGTTTCAAGCCAAGGCCCCAGGTTTGGTATACCTACACCTGTTGAAAAAGCTGGCATGCATGAGTGCTTGCACATAGAATAACCCAAACCAAATGTAACATCAGCCAGTCAAGAGCATCTCCTCTGCAGGGTGCCCTGGTTCTTCTGCTGGCTTCTAGCTCCACAAGAGGTCTACACAGGGCAGGATGTGCAAACACAAGTGCCTGGCCTCTGGTGTGTACTGGCACAGGTACTAAGTCACCAGTCACACTGCACCACAAATCTTTGTTCTGAGCTCATCAGCATTAACATCTAATTCCCATAGGCATATGCCTAATGATTAGGTGTAGAATGTGGTGTGCTGCAAGGCCTCTGGCTGTGTCCTGTGATCCCTTCCAGTCCCCAGATCACAAGAGGGTCATTAATCATAGATAACAACGGAATAGATGAATCCCAGTTCCAAATTCCCACTTAAACACCCTTCCCCTTCCATCCCAGTCTTTTTCCTGATTCTGAACACATCTATATTTCAACCCTCCACCCCTTTTCTCATCCCATCATAGCTCTTAGCAATGTCTGCACTCTCTCTAGAATGTCTTCTGACTCGGGTGAAAGTACTTCCCAACACAACTGACAGCCTGGGTCTGACAGACTAAGGAGCCCCTGGTGGCACATGACAAGTGCTTACCAGCACAGACAGCTGCCAGAGCAGCAGCACTCTCAGCTCTGGAGACAGCACAGCTTCCAGCTGAGTGACCATGTTTACTGCAAAGCCTTCCTTTGATGGCAGAATATCTACAGAGATCATTATACCTGGAGGATTGTGACCAGTTGTGAGCTCCGCAGTTCAAGAGTGACAGGGAACTAATGGAGAGAGTCCATGTGAAAGCCACAAGGATGCTGAGGGGCCTGGAGCATCTCTGTGACAAGAAGATACTGAGACACCTGGGGATGCTTAGCCCGGAGAAGAGCAGCCTGAGAGGGCATCTTCACAATGCTGATCAATAGGTAAAGGGTGGAGGTCATGAGGATGGGGCTAGGCTCTTCCCAGTGGTGCCCAATGATAAGAGAAGGGGCAATGGGCACAAACCAGAACCCAGGAGGTTTTGTTTGAATTTAAGGAAAAAAAATCTCTGTGAGGGTGCTGGATCCCTGTAGCAGGCTGCCCAGAGAGGTCGTGGAGTCTCCTTCTCTGGAGCCTTTCCAAACCACCTGGATGTATTTCTGTGCAACCTAATCTAGGGGAAACCCACTTTAGCAGTGCATTTGGACCAGACGATCTCCAGAGGCCACTTCCAATCCCCACCATGCTGGGATTCTATGAATCATTGTTAAGAGATATTTGGATGTTGAGCTGCTCAGTGATCATGGTGGTGTTGAGACAAAGGAAACAGAGATACTCCAGAAGGAGTGTTGGAAGGGAATGGCATCTGCAGACTCATTCTACCTGGCAGAATAAGAGACAGAATAATGTCTCCTATTTCCACCATGACTTTAATTCCACCCAAAGTCTCCTGTAATCTCCAGTTTATGCTGCAGAACCACGCAACAGAACCGTGCAGTGAAGGTGCTTGGGTGGGCATCTTTGAATTTGCGTCACAGATACCATCTTGGATAACTCCCTGCAGATTATACCAGGCACCTCCAGAGCTAACAGCATGAGCTACTACGGCTTGAGAAAACAAACCAATCCCCTGGAGCTGTGGCTATAGCAGACACATAATTCCTGTGGATCCAGCACAGAGGGGGACCTGTAACACATCCTCGTCACGACTTTGTACGTGCACGTGCATGTGTGAGATCTTTGTGCTTAGTGGAACAGGAGTCTTTGCTGGGTAGGATTCCAGAGAAGACAAATTGAGAACTTAAACAGAACCACATTCACCAAAGGGTAAGGCTAATAGCATCACAGAGAGTTCCCAAGACAGAGGAGGAAAGCAGGGTTTAAGAGTCAGCCTGCGATAACCACAGACCACAGTCAAGTTCCAAAGCTTTCCAATATGATGTGCAGCTTTTAAAAGGGTTTGGGCACAGACACTATTAGGGCTCTTCAGGAAAGGAGAAAGAGTTGTGAAAAAAACAACTGAAATAAACCAGCTTCCATGGGAATGGCTGCTTGAATTTCATAGAGTCACAGAATGGTGCAAAAGGGACAGGGATCTACTGGAGATAATTTAACAGAGAGCTACAAGGATGGTGAAGGGCCTGGAGCATCTCACTTATGAGGAGAGGCTGAGGCACCTGGGCCTGGTTAGTTCGGAGAAGAGAAGGCTGGGAGGGGACCTTATCAATGCCTGCCAAGGTTGCAGCCAGGCTCTTTTTGTTGATTCCTATTGACAGGACAAAGGACAATGGACGTAAGCTCAAGCACAGGAAATTCCATCTCAGCATGAGGAGAAACTTCTTTACTGTGAGGGTGCTGGAGCCCTGGAGCAGGCTGCCCAGAGAGGTTATGGAGTGTCCTTCTCTGCAGATCTTCAGAACCCACCTGGATGTGTCCCTGTATGACCTGCCCAGTGTGGTTCTGCTTTGCAGAGGGGTTGGACTGGATGATTTCTAGAGGTGCCTTCTGGCTCCTAGCATTCTCTGATTCTATGACAGCAGGTGATGTCTAAGGTGAAAATCTCTCACTCTTGGGCAGTTATCTTTCTGTGTTCACAAACTGTTCATCTCTAACATGACACATTTAAAGGCTTCAGCATCTTGATGCTGTTTTGTGCTTGTGTCTCACTGGTTGCCTTGCATGTGTGGTCTGGTTTCACATGGTAGGCACTGACACATCTGAAACAGAAATATGATTCAGTTCTGAAAGATGATAAAATTCCCTCAGTTTTATCTAATTTCAGTGAGAATAGAAATGGCAGCAATAACTTAGAGGGGATCTAGAACTGGTTCATTACTGAACTTTGAAACTAATTTGTTGTGCAGCTTCATTTGTAAAGGCTATGGGCTCCAACACAAACCAAGGGCACTCAATCTGCTTCACAGGATCCCAGGATCCCAGGATGTTAGGGGTTGGAAGGGACCTCTGGAGATCTTCAAGTCCAACCCCCCTGACACAGCAGGACCATACAGTCCAGCACAGGTCACACAGGAACACATCCAGACAGGGCTGGAAAGGCTCCAGACTCCACAACCTGTCTGGGTAGCCTGCTCCAGGGCTCTGAGACCCTTACAGTAAAGAAGTTCTTCCTTATGTTGCACCTCATGCACCTCCTGTGCTGTAGTTTCCATCCATTGTCCCTTGTCCTATCCCAGGGCACAAGTGGGCAGAGGCTGTCCCTGTCCCTTCCTTCCTGAACCTCAGCCCTCAAATATTGATAGACATTGATCAGACCCCCTTTCAGTCTTCCCTCCAGACTAACCAGCCGCAGGGCTCTCAGCCTCTCCTCATCAGGCAGTGCTCCACTTCCTTCAGCATCCTTGTAGCCCTCCCTTGGAGTCTCTCCAGCAGATCCCTGTCCCTCTTGAACTGGGGAGCCCAGAACTGGATGCAGTATTCCAGGTGGGGCCTCACTAGGGCAGAGTAGAGGGGGAAGAGAACCACTTCATGCATTCTGGTTGACTTTCACGTTTAATTTTTGACACCATTAAGAACAACCAGGAACTTATCATGGAGACAATGACAGCTGACAGGCACTTCAGCAGGCAGAAATTCATTCAAATATGTTTTTGCAGGAATAGCACAACATTTTTTTTTATTTTGGGGGTATGAATAAATAAAATTTCTTGTAAAGACATGAGAGATTATTCCATTTTGCATGATGCAAATAAAACTGTCCTCACCAAACTGTAATCCCACACAATTTATGGTAGTTTCCCATAAATTACATGAGTATATTGGAAGCTTGTTAATAATTAAAAGTCTTTTACTTTTTTCAGCTCTCAAATAAGTATTAGAGCAAATAATTTCCAGTCTTCATCTGACATGACATCTAACCAATACAGGCATCACAAAATAAATAATTTATGAAAAATATTTATTTAAAGAGCTGTAATTTACCTTTCATTTACCATATGCCATTCATCCCAGTATCAATATAAAATATTCATTAGAGAAACTCATTAAAACAAACTTCTGTACAATGAGGTGACGGCCCAACAAAACCCATCAATCAGCACTGGGATTTAACTTGCTATTAGTCCAGATACATAAACTAATATTTCAGAGTTAAAGAAAAATAATAAATAAATAAATAAATAAATAGGAGTATTTTTTGCATTTCCCCTGGAGTCACCAGGGCTACGTTCCAACCTTCTCTTCACCTGCGTCGTGAGACCTGAGTGGTCCGGGACAGCACACAGATATCTAATTTATTAATGATGAGTAAAACTGATGTAATAATAAATGGCAAATCTATGGCTAGTCTTAATGGAGGAATAGCCAGGCTTGTAAGGATCTTTAAGTTGGGCACAAAAGATCTTAGTGCAGGCACTGCAAGCAGGACAATTACTTGTGAACACGTGCAACTCGAGCTTAATGGAAGGGTACCAAGCACTAAAAGCAGTGCAGGGCTCCCCATGCTCAAAACCAAAGGAACTCTAATTCCTAGCACACTATTTGGACACTGCCTCAGCTTAAGGATGTGGTGGTTAAACACTGGGAAGAATCACAGAATCATGGAAGCAATAAGGTTGGAAGAGACTTCAAGGATCATCAAGTCCAACCTGTCACCACAGACCTCATGTCTACTAAACCATGGCACCAAGTGTCATGTCCAATCGCCTCTTGAACACCTCCAGAAATGGTGACTCCACCACCTCCCTGAGCAGCACATTCCAATGGCTAATAACTCTCTCGGTGAAGAACTTTCTCCTCACCTCAAGCCTAAACTTCCCCTGGTGCAGCTTGAGAAGATATGCCAACAACATCCTCCAATCCAAGATAACTGCCTTGTGTGAAAATTCTTTTGGGACTAGCAAATAACATATCTTCAGAACATTTAGTACACATTTACAGGATTCACCTTCTCTGTACCTCACTCCTAAATATAGATTCTTCCATATTAGGAAGTTCTTGATGATCTTAGATGTCTTTTCCAACCAAGCAGCTGAATAGCAAGAAGTGTACCCAGGTGGCCAAGAAACGGCATCCTGGTTTGAGTTAGAAATGCTGTGTCCAGCAGGAGCAGGGAGGTGACTGTCCTGATGTACTCAGCTCTGGTGAGGTCACACCTCAAGTGTTGTGCTCAGTTTTGGGCACTTCAATACCAGAGGGATGTGGAGGTGCTGGAGGCAGTTCAGAGGAGGGCAAGGAAGATGTGAAGGGACTGGAAGCTGTCACAGAGCCCTGGAATAGGCTGCCCAGAGAGGTTCTCTGGAGACTTTCAAGACCCATCTGGATGCATTCCTGTGCGACCTGTGTTGGATTCTATGGTCCTGCTCTGGGAGTGGGCTTGGACTGGAAGATCTCCAGAGGTTACTTCCAATCCCTAACATCCTGTGATCCTGGAGAATAAATCTTGTGAAGATTGACTGAAGGAGCTGGGGATGTTTAGTTTTAAAGAGAGGAGGATGATGGGAGACCTCATTGCTGTCTACAACTATCTGAAGGGAGGTTGTAGAGAGGCTGGTGCTGGTCTCTTGTCCCAGGTAATTAGTGATAAAACAAGAGTGAATCGCTTGAAGCTGCAAGTGGGTAGGTTTAAACTGGACATTAGGAAACATTTTTTTCAGGGAAAGAGTGAGTGTTCAGGCACTGGAATGAGCTGCACAGGGAGGAGTCACCAACCCCTGGATGTGTCTAAAGGACATTTGCATGTGGTGTTTGGGCATATGGTTTAGGGGTGAACCTTGTAGGTTCTCAGTTGGATTTGATGATCCTGAGGGTCTTTTCCAACCTGAACGCTTCTGTGATTCTGTGATTAATGATTCTGTTAAGTACCTGCTTGATAGTGACTGCACTTCCGTTACGCTGTTGATCTGTCATTAAAGGTTCTGATAAAATTAACTGGGCTTGCTGCACACAGAACATCTGGAGCAATGTTTAATTTCTCATCAAAAACCTACAGGAAACACCTGTCTAGGTGCAGTAACTTTGAGAGGAGTGACATGGATCCATCTGCTGTGGAAATGCATGCCACAGTAGTCATGTTGCAAAGCAAGATCAACAAGCACAGAAACCTTCAATTCCTTTGGAAGGTATGACTTATAAAATTAACAATGAAAATTCATTAAACCAAACATTACCATGGCAGTCTGAGTTAATTCTGAATAAGATCTCCTTCTGCTCTTCATGCTGGAAAACATCTTTCAATTATTGCATGGTGAAACTTCCTGATGTGAGAATTAAAGCTGCTTCATTAGGAGATTAAAAGTATTGATGTGTCTCTCCCCAACCACCTGTTCAAAACAGTGTCTTGAAAGACTCTTCATATAAATAAAATAAAATGCACTGTATAGGAAAGGAAAACCTTGGGAATACAGTCAAATACAGCTGGCAGTTATGACTGGAAGCCTCACAAGTTCACACAAGACACAAAGAGTATAATACTATGTTTGTTGAAAAGCACAGAGAAGTTAATGAGTTATGACAGAAACATTCCTATTTTGTGGATTTTTCCCAGCATTTCATTCTTTCAAGGTATTTGCACAATGTGTACTATGCCTTTTTAAACATTATTTGGAAGACAAGTCTAAAAGAAAGGAAGAAGAGAAAGATGTCCAATATTTAAGAAGGATATGTGGCCATGGAGACAGTTCATTCCTTCCTTCCTTTCTTCCTTCCTCCCTTCCTCCCTTCCTTCCAGCAGGAGCAGGGAAGTCATTGTGCCCCTGTACTCTTGAGACACTTGAACGTGTCCAGAGAAGGGCAACAAGGCTGGGGAGAGGCCTTGAGCACAAGCCCTACGAGGAGAGGCTGAGGGAGCTGGGATTGTTTAGCCCGGAGAAGAGGAGGCTCAGGGGAGACCTTATTGCTCTCTACAACTACCTGAAGGGTGGTTGTAGCCAGGACGGGGTTGGTCTCTTCTCTCAAGCAACCAGCACCAGAACAAGAGGACACAGTCTCAAGCTGCAGCAGGGGAAGTTTAGGCTGGAGGTGAGAAGAAAGTTCTTCATGGACAGAGTCTTTAGCCATTGGAATGTGCTGCCCAGGGAGGTGGTGGAGTCACCATCCCTGAAGGTGTTCAAGAGGGGATTGGATGTGGCACTTGGAGCCATGGTTTAGTAGTCATGAGTTGTGTGGTGACAGGTTGGACTTGATGATCCTTGAGGTCTCTTCCAACCTTGGTGATTCTGTGATTCTTCTTTCCTTCCAAATTCCTTCCCTCTTCTCAAAAAAGTCTTTCACAGCTATAAGCAAGGCTGCTTCTTCATGTGAAAGAAAATTCATTAAAAGCAATTAAAAAAAAAAAGAAGAAGAAAAAGCAAAAAATTAAAATATTAATTTTTTTTTAAAAAAGTAAGCGATTCCTGTTTCAGGGAATATTATGATAGGGCCTATAAAAAAAACTTTGTATGAGCAAATTTTGAGAGTGATACATGCGGTCCTCTCCACTACAAGTTCATTTGGCCTCTTTATCAATTTTTGTGCTCCTCTGCCTCCCATTGCACCTCTTTTTCACCTGTTGAATCTTTCCTACTGTCTTTAAATCAAGTATTTTGTGTCTTCCTAAGTACCTTGTGAATTATGGATGTTCCATTGCGATAGGTTAAGATGAAAATTCATCAGGAAACATACAAAAATCCCGAGGTCTCAATGTTTTGAGTACCCTCAAAGCCCTCTGGAAGTGATTTTGGGACTGAACTGTCTAGATTTACCTATATCATTACCAGCAACATGAGGACAAGGGAATGATGAAGGTTTTTTGAGGGTCTGCTTGCACAGCCAAAGTCATGTTGAGACTTACAAAGCCAAAAGCGGGATAAGAAGACAAACAACTATCACAATCCCTGCTTGCATGTCAAGGGGTCTCAGAAGAGACCATGGGGCTTATGCCTTACATGCTCCTGTTTGCAGGAGGGTGAGAGAGCTTCTTGATCTTGTGAGGGACAAGCAGAAAATCACACTGGAAGCATCAGAGAAGTCAGCAGTACCACATGTGCTGGACTTCCACAAGAGAGTAAGTGGGTTTACGGCCTCAGCGCACCATAATAACCTTGCTGAAACACAGCAAAAGCAGAAAATCTGGTATGATTGACAAGTTAAGGCTTAGACATATGAGGTGGGGCAAAAGGTCATAGTTCTGATCCCAGCTTGGCAGGAAAACTGTAAACAGACTAGGAGGGACCATTTAACAGCATTAGACAGGTCAACAATATTATCTACATCACACAGCTTCCAGAGAGATAGTGGAAGCACGGGCTCTACAGTTTTGAGTTCAGCAAGCTCTAGCAAAGACAGGAATTCTTCTCACCATATGTTGGCAGGCTATGCAGTGGAGGTAAAACTCATCATGGATTTAACAGGGAAAGAAAACCATCTATGGTGGAGAGAATGATTTCCCCACTTCATGCTGCATCCCTCAGGGGAGTTAGAAGGACAGTGCTGCCAAGTTCTGTGACTGCTGTGCTGTGGACAAGCTGGGGCAGAACCCAGTGGTAAAGCGTTGGGTGAGGCTTGACTCTTTGAGAGGTACAATTACAGAAGTGTAACAGTCATATGAAAGGGAAGCACTGTGTAGCTACATCTTATGGGCTGGACCTCATGTCTGAACCATCTTTGACTTCTCATATATGTTTTGTGATGACATTCACAGCTATTTGCTTTGCTGCGGGAGAAACACCAACTAATGCAAAGATCCTTTTAGTCTCGTATACTTAACATGCTGTTGAAAGAGTTATTGCAGCTGAATGTGGACAGCAGCTGAAGATGATCCAGCAGTGTGCCCAGGAGGCCAAGAAGGCCAAGTGCATCCTGGCCTAGATCAGCAATAGTGTGGTCAGCAGGACCAGAACGGTACCCCTATACTCAGCAGTGGTGAGGCCAGACCTCACCAGCCAAACCAGTGGGTTTGGTTTTGGGGCCCTTACTCTAAGAAGGACATTGAGGGGCTGGAGCAGGTCCAGAGAAAAGCAATAAAGCTGGCGAAGGGTCTAGAGAACAGGGCTGGTGAGGAGGAGCTGAGGGACCTGGGGTTGTTGAGTCTAGAGAAAAAGAGAATGAGGTGAGTCCTTATTGCTCTCCACAATTAGCTGAAAGGAGGCTGGAGTGAAGTGAGGTTGGATTCTTCTCTCTAGTAACAAAAGAGAGGATTAGAAGAAATGGCTATATAAGACAAGAGGAAATGGCCTCAACTTGCACCATGGGAAGTTTAGGCTGGATATGAGAAGAAGCTTCTTGACTGAATGGGTTCTCAACCATTGGCACAGGATGCCCAGGAAAGGAAGGTGGTTGAATCCCCATCCCTGAAGGTGTCTGAAAGAGGCAGAGATGTGATGCTGGGGAAGTTGGTTTAGCCCCAGCCTTGGTAGAGCTGGAGAATGTTGGACACAATGATCTTAAAGGGCTTTTCCAAACCAAACAATTATGTGATTGAGGATGTCTTTGTGGCTCCCTGTCAGACCAAGGTCACACAGTTTAGTTTAGATAAAGGTATTGACCAATATGTGACTAGTTGTACATCTGAGAAGCAAATGTGTTGTTTCATGAGCATGAAAGTGGACCAAATCACCTTTACCAGCTCTTAAACATATGCATGAATCATTGAGAAATTCAATCTCCTGCCTGTATCTGCCTCCAAGACTGAACCAGGGATATCAAGATGTAGTTTTTGAATTTTAGCTTTTTCAGTTTTTCCCCGCCACAAGCTCTGTGCAGAGAATTAAACAGCATTAATGGATCATGAATTACAAAGTAATTGTTTAGGAGGAAAAAAAAAAAGACATTATTTAAGCTTCTTAACTGATAAAAAGTAAGACCTCATGACTGCTGTTACAGCATTACAGTAGAGAAACTTTTCCTGATAACTGACCTTTCTTAGACATGCAGAGTGAGCACTGCATTTGTTATGCTTGTGCCTGATGCATGGTGTGGCTCCAGACTTGGTAGAAATAGGTAATGGTTGGAACTCAATGATCTTAAAGGACTTTTGCAACTGAACTGATTCTATAATTCTTTGATAATTCATCACTAAACTCAAAATATCTTTCAGAAACCTCAGCTCAGGAAAGTATTTGAATATGTCAGTATTTGAATAGGTCAGGTCTGGAGCCCTCAGTACAGGAAAGATGTGGACCTGATGGAGCAGGTCCAGAGGAGGGTCATGAAAATGAAACAGGGGATTGAAGCACCCCTGCTATGAGGACAGGCTGAGGGAACTGGGGGTGTTCAGCCTGGAGAAGAGAAGGCTCCAGGGAGACCAACTAGCAGCCTGCCAGTACCTGAAGGGGGCTACAAGGAAAGATGGAGAGAGACTGTTTGCAAAGGCCTGCAGTGGCAGGATGAGGGGCAATAGCTTCAAACTAGAGAAGAGCAGATTTAGACTGGATGTTGGGAACAAGTTCTTTACCATGAGGGTGGTGGAACACTGGAACAGGTTGCCCAGTGAGGTGGTTGAGGCTCCATCCCTGGAGCCTCACTCAAGGTGAGGATCAACAAGGCCCTGGGCAACCTGATCTAGTTGGGGATGTCCCTGCTGACTGCAGGGAGGTCAGGCTGGATGACCTTTGGAGGTGCCTTCCAGCCTGAATCATTCTGTGACTATGCTTCTATGTTTCCCATATCTGTAATGAGACTGAAATTAATGACTATTTCCCTGAAAACTGATCTGTGTACACAGGTATTTCTGTTTTCCTTAAATATGAGTGCTGTATGAGGACAACATTATTACTCAGCACTGGTTAGGCCACATCTTGAGTACTGTATCCAGTTCTGGCCCCCTCAATTTAAGAAGGACATTAAGACACTTGAATGTGTCCAGAGGAGGGCAACGAGGCTGGGGAGAAGCCTCAAGCACAGCCTTATGAGGAGAGGCTGAGGGAGCTGGAGTTGTTTAGCCTGGAGAAGAAGAGGCGCAGGGGAGACCTTATTGCTCTCTACAACTCCCTGAAGGGAGGTTGTAGCCAGGAGGGTGTTGGTCTCTCCTCCCAGGCAACCAGCACCAGAACAAGAGGACACAGTCTCAAGCTGTGCCAGGGGAAGTTTAGGCTGGAGGTGAGGAGAAAGATCTTCACAGAGAGAGCTGTTAGGCATTGGAATGTGCTGCCCAGGGAGGTGGTGGAGTCACCATCCCTGGAGGTGTTCAAGAGGGGCTTGGATGTGGCACTTGGTGCCATGGTTTAGTAGTCATGAGGTGTTGGGTGACAGGTTGGACTTGATGGTCTTTGAAGTCTCTTCCAACCTTATTGATTCTATGATTCCACGATTATACTCTTTGGCCTACATCATGTTCCAAAGGGTTTGCCACACTTTTATACTCTCTTGGACTATTTTATTTACAGAACCTGCAACGTTTTTTTTGCATGAAGTTGTGATTTGGATCAGTTCTCCCACGCCTGCCTTCTTCAAGCACAGCGGTACAGGAGGTATAATGCTTTTGTTTGATGTGCGTTCAAATTGCTTCTCACAGTTTAGATCTCTTCACAAAAGATTAATTTAGTAGAACAATTTTTAGCCATTCCTGAGTTCTGCAAGGAATCTGGAACGAATGTTCTCTCAGGAGATGAGATTTGCTGTCATTCTACTGTCACAAGTAAATTAAACAAAGCCTCATCTCTCTGGTAGCTTCACTCCTTCCTTTTCAAGCTGCTGTTAATAATGCTGAGAAGGATTCACAGGGTGCAAAAATAATTTTAACCTGGTGGAAACACTGTTGTGTTGTAGGTGGTTTTTTTTTAACTGTAAGAAACAACTTCACATGGGAATAAGGAGTCGATTATTTACACAGCTCTTTCAGATTCTTCTCCTGCAGCTGTGAAACCAATCACTGAGGTAGCAATGACAGCTTTGATGACCCTGTTTGTTTCTTCCTACAAGTGAATGCTCAAAGTGTTGTCATTTTGCTGCAACACAATTATAGACCTTTCATAATCAGTACCACATTAAGCTAGAGGACATGAAGTTCAGCTATAATATGGTCCAAGAATACATCCAGAGGAGAGAGGACATAACCATCCACAGCAGTAGAGGAGGATCAAGAGGATTGAGGGCAAAAGCACTGAAATGCTGGTGTTGGAAAGGAAGTCAAGTGCATGGGCAGGAAACACTCCCTAGGGTGGGCCTTACTCATTGTCTCACATGAACATTCTCATTCCTCACAGACTCCTAGTGTAGTGATGTGCCTTCTGGCTTCCCATACCACATTGCAAGCTACACAAGTGATTCTGGACATACAGGCAAAACATATCTGCTCAGTGACTAATGAGATTTTCCATTCTGTCAGTGCCCATGGGCTAGGAATGCTTATTTAATACTGAATGTTCTTCACAGATGCTGCACAAACCAACAGCCCAGAGTAGTACAGGGTATGCTCTATCTTCCTTCATATTTTGGCCTTCTAATGATTTTTGCCAGGCTAAGGGAGAGCTCACCTGCAACTATGACAAGTGGGCAAAGCATTAGAGGCTGTGGATAATGACATGAGGAGAAGGAGAATGGCCCCACTGGGATGTTGCAAGGAAGCCAAGCTGTTAGCCTGAGAGATACCATATGTTTTTTGCTGAGGAGTGTGATCTTGAATTCCACTTGCAAAGGGATTTTCAGTGTGTGCCAAACCATTTTTTACAGTCATCTTCATGCTTTGTCCAGGCAGATAGGGGCCCAAAGCCCTCCAGCCCTCTGGGTAACTTGGGAAACTCTCTACTTGCCCAGTGTGGTGATGCCAGGTGATCTTGTTGACCCTGGTGGTTCAAAGGGAAACCTTGCAGCCTCCACAGGGAAGACTGCCCTGGGATCATTTCCTCAGCAGTAGCAGACTGGAGAGAGAGAAATTTTGAGAGCAACCAGGTGTGAGGAAACACATAAAGGTATCGAAAGGAGATGGATTATTACAGAACTTTTCCTTGGTGTTTTGTTGGTTTGTTTTTGTTTTCTTTTATTTATTTACTCCCTTTCTGTTCTGCTATTTATAAGGCATGACAGCCCTTCTATATCCTTTTTCACAGCTACCTCTAAGCACCAGAGAATTACTTTTTAAATGTGTTTTGGCTGTTTGTTTTTCTGTGTAACCTCCTCCAGAGTGTCCCTTGCAGAAGACATCATGTGCACTGGATGTCAGCACATTTTAAGGCATTCCAAAGCTGGTACTTTGCGGCTTTGCCTTCCCCATACTGTGTGTTGGACTGGCCTTCACTGGGTTTTCTGGCTGTGCTTTTACAAATGTGTTTTTACCTCAAAAGAAGGAAAGAGCTTTACGTGACTACTGTCCCTATATGAGTCCTGTCCCTTGGTTTGTACTTTCCCAGTGGGCCAGAGAACCTTGCAATGTAATTTGGTTTTCAAACTCACCTCTTGTCCCTGTGCGAGATCATAAAATCATAGAATTGTTAGGATTGGGAGGGACCTCAAGGATCATCCAGTTCCAACACCCCTGCCAGGGGCAGGGGCACCTCACACTACAGCAGGTTGCTCACAGCCACATCCAGCCTGGCCTTAAAAAACCTCCAGGGATGAGGCTTCCACCACCTCCCTGGGCAACCTGTTCCAGTGTCTCACCACCCTCATGGGGAAGAACTTCTTCCTAACATCCAATCTGAATCTACCCCTTCTACTTTTACACAATTCCCCCTAGCCCTATAATTACCTGACACCCTAAAAGTCCCTCCCCAGCTTTCTTGTAGCCCCCTTCAGATACTGGAAGGGGGCATTTAGTGGTCATCTAGTCCAACCCCCCCAGAGAGCAGGGACATCTTCAGCTGGCTCAGGTTGCTCAAACAATCTTTGTTTGTGCTTCATGCCAGCATTTTTACACACAAAAGCAATGAGGATGCTGGGTTTGGGGAAGGCTTTTAGTATTTTTCATGTCTCTGGAACTTGGTTAGGAACTGTCACATTCCCACTCTAAGTTTGATTTAATGTAATTAGGTTTAACCCAGAGATTATCCTGAAAGGTTATTAGATCTTTGATATTCTGGTTGGGGTAACACCAGTTCCGTCATTTATATGCAGGGAGAGCCACCTTAAAGAGTCTTAGCATGAGATGCCATGAGGATCAATCCTACTCCTCCAAATCCTCTTTGGGTGTCTTCTGTTGACTCATTTGGAAAAAAAAAAGAAGGTTAATTTTCAATCTTACAGAAAATCAGTTCATCTATCCCTTGGTATTTCCCTCTTCCCAAGCTTTTGTTTAAAATGTTACCTGTGGTGTTAAGTGCAGAGAGAAAGAGGTATGATGCCTTGATGCTGGGTTTTCAAAACAACTATAGAATCTATAATTGCAGTCCTGTAACTTATTTTTCACAGTTAAGTTTTATATAAATTGATTTTGGTTTATAAGTTCTTTCTAGATAGGGATTTTAAGTCTATATGCTTGCCTAACATCTTATGCTATGTATATAAATAATAGCAGTTGTCATTTGCTTTATAATAAGGTTTTCAGGCTACCCCTTCTGTTGAGCTGGTGGCATTCTCAATCTGAATATTTACTTTACTTCACAAAGGCTTCACTAATGGTTGCAAGCATGTGCCTTGGTTCAAAGTCACCCAGTACCAGAAAGGGAGCTGTCAGAAAAAGCTGGTTGAATTTAAAGCCTGAGATGTATTCAAGAATCTCCTGCATATTGAAGATAGAATTCTACCTACAGAACAATGGGAGAGACCCCAGCTCTGCAGAAACTACTGCTGGTGCTTTCAGTGAATCCAGGATTTCACATCATGTCTTATTCTTCCTTGAGGATAAACAGACTCACCTGATCTTAAAATCAATGAATCTCTTCTTATTCTTCAAATTAATGGGAGTGGGAGAGCACGCATTTCACTGTCTGAGGGTAAGGAAAAGCAGAAATGGTATGAAAATCCTAGCTGTAACTCTTTCAACAATTCATGACATTTTAAAATATAAATAGGAGCTAACATAACTTTTTATATTCTTCTAGAAAGAACCAGAATGAAGGGATGGAAATTTGGTACTCGGAGGAGAGTCTTTAAAACAAAAATCTCTTTCTGTAGTCTTCTCTTGCAAATAGCCTGCTAGCATTCACACAGGATTTATAGGACCTTGGGCCAAAACAGACGAGAGAGAAACTGTTTGCAGTGTGAATAATGTGAAAGATTCCTCTGCAGCGTCTGTCAGCTTGTAATTTTGTGACAGACCACAGAATCATTTTGGTTCAGGAATCCATGTTATGATACAGAACCTGCTTTCCAGTCTATATATGTATCTATGTGTCTGCTTATCTATGTATTGATCTATCTACCTATGTGTCTATCCATCTATTTATCTATCTACCTATGTATGTATCCATTCATCTACCTATGTATGTGTGTATGTATCTACCTACCTACCTGCCTGCCTGCCTGCCTGCCTACCTACCTACCTACCTACCTACCTATCAGCTATCTATCTACCTCTATCTATCTATCTATCTGTCTATCTGTCTATCTATCTATCTATCTATCTATCTATCTATCTATCTATCTATCTATCTATCTATCTATCTAACTACCTACCTACCAACCTACCTACCTATCAGCTATTTATCTGTATCTATTATCTACCTATCTGTCTATATCTATTATCTATCTATGTATTATCTATCTATTGTCTATGCATCTGTGCATCTATCTATATGTCTGCCTGTCTATCTATCTATCTATCTATCTATCTATCTATCTATCTATCTATCTATCTATCTATCTATCTATCATCTCCCTATCTATTTTCAGCTAGGAATCAGAAATATCTATGTGGGCACAGCACACTGTCACGCTGTGTGATGTTGCTAATGATGTGCCATGCAAAACTGATGAGGTACTGGCTACTTGCAAAAAAAAACCCCAAAACACTAAATGTGAAGTGCTCTTCTCTGCACCTACCTTGGGCAGGAGCAGTTCTTGTAACATGTGTCATGTAGTACCAATGATACAGCCAACTGACACCAATTAAAAAGTCACAAATGGTTGCTTTTCTCCAGTGTTCAAAGAGCTCAAAGGGTGTAGATGTGTACATTAAGGATCAGATGCTCAGTTGCATATTCTACAAACTATGTTTTAAAGGAATCAGCATACAGATGGCTGTGACAATAACTACCAGGGAAAAGTGAAGGGTGAACTGTCACAAAATCTGACAGGCTGGTGCATATTGAGGGTCTTCGTTTCCTATTGCCATTTCATATAATCACAGAATTGTTTCAATTGGAAAAGATCTTTAAGATCATGGAGCCCAGCCATTTCTACAAGGACAGTCTGAAAAACCAGGAAAATATAGAGCAAAGGCCGGTCTTGAGCAACCTGGACTAGTGGAAGGTGTCCCTGCCCATGGCAGGGGGGTTGGAAATAGATGGTCTTTAACACTAGATGCTCTTTAACATTGGTGTGTAACGTGAATTGCACACTGTCTTGACAGCAGAGTTCAGAGGGTTGTTGTCAGTGACAGAGTCAACTTGGAGGCCTGTGGCCAGTGTTGTTCCCCAGGGATCAGTGCTGGGTCCAGTTTTGTTCAATATCTTTATCAACAACCTGGGTGAGGGCACTGAGAGTACTCTCAGCAAGTTCATTGATGATACTAAACTGGGGGGAGGTTGACACCTGTCAGGCTGTGCTGACATCCAAGCAGATCTGGACAGGATGAGAGCAGGGTGTAGGCAAACCTCATGAAGTTCAAGGAGGACAAGTGCAGGGTCCTGCATCTGGGATGGAACAACAGCAGGCACCAGCACAGGTTAGTAGCTGCCCTGCTGGAGAGCAGCTCCATGGAGAAAGACCTTGGAGTTCTGGTGGACAGCAAGTTCTGCATGGGACAGCAATGTGCCCTGGTGGCCGAGAGAACCAATGGCATCCTGGGGTGCAGCAAGAAAAAATGTGGCCAGCAGGGTTAGGGAGGTTCTTCTCCCCCTCTACTCTGCCCTGCTGAGACCACACCTGCAATCCTGTGTCCAGTTTGGGGCTCCCCAGTTCAAGAGAGACAGAAACCTGCTGGAGAGAGTCCAAGGGAGAGCCATGAGGGTGATTAGCGGACTTGAGCATCTCCCCTGTGAAGAGAGACTGAGAGCCCTGGGGCTGTTTAGTCTGGAGAAGAGAAGGCTGAGAGGGGATTTGATCAATGTCTATCCATATGTGAGGGGTGAGTGTCAAGTGGAGGGGTCCAAGCTCTTTTGGGTGGTGCACAGTAATAAGCCAAGGACCAATGGACACTAACTGGAATACAGAAGGTTTCAGCTCAACATGAGGAGAAACTTCTTTCCAGTGAGGATGATAGAGCCTTGGAGCAGGCTGCCCAGAGAGGTTGTGGAGTCTCCTTCTCTGGAGCTTTTCGAAACCCACCTGGATGCATTCCTGTGTGGACTACCCTGGGTGATCCTGCTGTGGCAGGGGGGTTGACTGGATGATCTCTGAAGGTCCCTTCAAACATATGGTGTTCTGTGATGCCTTCAAGCCTAAACTGTTCTATGAAAAGTAGAGAATCCTGAATTAGGGATCATTGATCAGTTCCTTAGAGAAGAAAACAGGAATGAAGTACAGCTCTGGGCTATTCCAGAAATGCAGATAAAAAGAGGGGAAATGGCAGGAAACCACTGTATATGATAAAGGGTAAATGATAACAAAAGAGCAGAATAAAAGGAATGGACAGAGATTAAAAGGCATCTTCCAGGGACGAAGCAGGTTTTTTTGAAGGCTGGTGAAATTCCACTGGGGTAGTCAAGGACAGAAGTCTTCTCTACATTTAGAGAAGCAGACATGGATGTGTCTTCAGATAGAGCTGTCTGTAAAGTGAAGAGAAAAACTCTTCCCACAGTCAGGACACTGAGAAATTTTAATTCTCAGGATGCATGCTGGAGACCTGAGGTGACTAGCAGCCAAAGGAACTCTGTATTCCTAGGTGTGTTCAGCTGATGTGATTCTTAATCAAGTATACCCTAGAAGTACTTTTGGAGCAAATAAGTAATTAATTAACACAGAGTTAATTAAAAAGTTGATTTGACATAAGTTAAAGGGAAGATACACAAAAGTAGGACAGTAGGTACAGTTTGTGGTTTCACAATGACTTACTTTGATGTGGGAATTGTGATAAAGGCAAGAGGCCTTCCAAAAAGGAGATTGAGACATGCATAGCCACCTCAAAACCTGTATAATTAGAGCATATAAATAGTGGGGGAAAGCATGATGACAAAGAAGACAACATTTCAAAGTCAAGCTGAGATGGAGTTTGCCAGGAGATGTGAAGTGTCTTCAGTGTCTTAAAAGCAGACTGGTTTTCACCATGCTGCTCCAACTAGAAGGCTGGTCAAGGTTTCCTGTCATCAGCCTCTTCAGAAATTCTTTCCCCCCCAAATCCAAGGCACTCAGGAAGAGAGGACCAGGACCGATTTCACACTACTATTACTTGGACCAATATTACCTCATGGTTTAACTCTCTCTCCTTCCTTTTTGATTTTCTCAGGAAAAGCAGATCATCCCTACTGCTTTTTTCCCTCCGCTTTTGCTTCCTTTAGGATACTCCTTTAAGTTTCAGTTAACCCCTGAATGATGGCAAAAGGAACCCCAGCCATTACCAAGCTGTACTGTTATGAATAGTTCCCTCTTACCAGCTCTGACTCCTTTTCAAGGCTCCAAAACAGTGATGATCATCAACTAATTCATCAGTTGATGATCATCAACTAATACTCCTCCTACCAACACTTCAGTTGATTTCCCCAAATAGGCATGTATCAATAAACCACTAATAATACTGGGATGAAAGAAGAGCTACTTCAGGTGAACCATTTTATTGATTATTCCCAGCTGAGGACCTAGAAATAAGTTGTCTGTTACTGTATTGTTCTGGAAACTGTAAGGAATTTTGTAACTCCCTGCTCAATCAAGGAGTAAGACTCTGATGGCCTCCTAACAGCCTTGCAGTAGTCTGAGTGGTCTTCAGCTAGAGCTCAGTAACTCTGTAATAGGGATAATATGGTCTGCTATCTCTGAGTTTGAGAGAAAGACCCAAAATGTCTTTTCCAGTCCTGTGTTTGTAGCTGACCCTTGTTTTCCCCCATGATTAGATTTACACAAACAAAAGCAATTTCCATCTTGCAGCTCTGCCTCCTTCAGTCTTTGGATTACTTTGTAAAACATGGAATACAAATACAAGATACAGCTCTCTTTTGGGCTTTCTTCTGCTTGCTTTCTCTGTGTGTGTGGGGTTTTTTTTTGGTTGTTTGTTTGGGTTTTTTTGGGGGGGAGTTGTTGTTATTTGTTTGCAGAGTTTTGTTTCTTTGTTTTCCCTGTTTTTTTTTTTCTATCAGACAAAGGCCAGTCATAGGTTTACAGATTCATAGAACAGTTTGGGTTGGAAGGGACCTTCAAGATCATCTAGTTCCACCCCCACTGTCATGGGCAGGGACACCTCACACCAGCCCAGGTTGCTCAAGGCCTTGAACACCTCCAGGGAGGGAGCATCTACAGCCTCCCTGGGCAACCTGTTCCAGTGTCTCACTACCCTCATTGTCAAGAATTTCTTCCTCATCTCATCTCAATCTCCACCCCCTCAAGCTTCAATTCATTCTCTTTCACCCTATCACTACAAGCTCTGTTGTTGAAATCAGGTAATCTTACTGTTGATTCCATGTCTCTATTCATCTCCTTGAATGCATGGTTCAGTTCTAAACCACAGTTTTGAGAAGACAATTGTATTTCCAGATTTGAACCCTGAGGAGAAGCAAAATACACAGGGAGAAGGAATGTAATGACCCATGAAGAAGGCAGTCCCACTGAAGATTTCTCTACCATTATTCTGAAATCATAGTACAGACATATCTTTTGTTACTTCAAGGACTGTTTCCCATGCAGTTCTCCCGCATTTCTGTGTAATAATAGGAAGCCCTATCTGCTGATTAAGCCCCAGCTCTTGAATGTCTGTCGTTCAGGTCTGTTGCAAGAAAGAATGAAGAGGGCAGTGTGCCAATTAAATCTCTCAGAAGACTGGATCACCACAGGTTGGTTTGATCAGAGCCCTGTTTCCTGTTTGGCAGAGTAATAAGTAGCATGGAGAGATGTAATATTTCTGTTTCTTCAAGTTCAGGTGTTAAAGTTTCACTTGGAAAGCCAGTATTGGCTATTTCATGTACTTAGGGAGGAAGAGCTGGGGTTCTGTATCTTGGCGCAGGGGTGACTTCATTCCTGTTGATAAAGATGTGCAGGGTGAGTGCCAAAAGGATGGAGCCAGGCTCTGCTGGGTGATGCCCAATGACAGCACAAGGGGCACTGGTGGAAGTTGAGGCATAGGAAGTTCCATGTGAACATGAGGAAGAATTTTTTCCCTGTGAGGGTGACAGAGCACTGGAACAGGTTGCCCAGGGGGTGTGTGGATTCTCCTTATCCAGAGATATTCTAATCCCACCTGGATGTGTTCCTGTGTGATCTGGTGTAGGTGATCCTGCTCTGGTAGGGGAGTTGGACTGTCCCTTCTAGCCCCTAACATTCTGTGACTCTGTGAAGAGATAGAGCAAGAAAGACCCTTGTTGGAAGTGGCTCAACAGCTGACCTTTCCTTTCCAAGAAAAATGAAGGGGAAAGGAGAACTCAAACCAGGACATATGATCCCTTCCTCAACTTCTTTTTTTCCTTCAGCTGCTGAAATTAGATGCCATGCCTTATTTTATCCATGTAGAGATGGCTGTTCTTGCTGGTTTGATAACAAAAGAGCAGAGGACAAACATCCTGCCTGATGCAAAATATTTAAGGGAGAAAAGAGCTGCTGACTGAATGCTTTCAGCAATTCCAAACTCTCCTCATAGGTACTAAAAATAAAATATTATAAAGTCATTTTTCTGAAGCTGTTGCTGCACACACCGCAGCAGTAATTAAAAACAACCCCAAGCCCTTCATAAGTATTTGCAATATGTGTTTATTACCACCTTTATTATTTTTCATTCACCTTCTTTTTTGATTCTTAAGTATATATTAATATATCTACCAAAACGTTCTTGCTCTTTCAAGAGGATTTCTGCTGAGCAGGCTGTTATTCCCCAGGATTAATCCTGGATACAGGGAATGCTACCACTCTCTGATCGTTTCTCTTGGGTGCAGATGTCACCCTTCCCTTAAGTTAATAATTTCATAAGGGGTGATATGGCTGATTTGCTCATAAAAATAAAGACACTCCGCTCCTCTCCGTTATTTATCGTTTGCTTCCACAAAGAGAGCACATTTTGATGGTACAAATCCCTCCTCAAACAAACCTGATTCCTTGCTAATCCACCGCGTGTTTTGATCTTTGCTAGGTAATGAAGTCTTCATTTTAACATGTTAAAGGGAGGGGGGAAAAAAATGATAACCAAAAAAAAAATAATTCTCATGTATAATACAAACAACATTGTCTCTAAAACTGTGATACATCATCATACATGCAAAAACCAAAGCCTTTAGGTAAGACAGCCCGGCAAGTTAGATGAACCACTTCAATTTTCCATCAATCAAATTATAGTTTATTGTTCGGCTGAACTACCTCGGGCAACACAAATCTAAAAACTGTCATTTTGGAAACATTACATTTTTTTTTCCTGTCACATTATAACCCAAGCCCTGGCCATAAAAAAAAGAATGTCATACCATTACTGCCTGTAATATTCCTTAATTTAAGAACGGCTAATTCATCTGCCGCGTACGCAGGGTCCCCGGCCCTGGGAGCCGGTAGCAGTGTCGGTTACAGTAATCTTATCAAACTCCATTAGGGCATTTATTATGTTTTTAACGAATGGAGATTTTGGGAGATTCAATTAAGAATCGAACGGTTTATTTATAACAGCATTTTAATGCCTGCATTAGAAATAAGGTTTACGTTTCAGGATCATCTCGCGTTTCAATTACTCGGTTCCTGCGAACACGGAATTGGAGGGAATTGAATTATAAATTAGGCTTTCCGTGGCAAACACTTGATGAAGGAATCTCTTGTCCTTTGGCTGCTTCTTTTCAGCAACGAGTGTCAGCTCTGTGGGGCTCACCTCATCCCCATCACAGGCCTGTTTGCGTTCTGTCACCCCAAATGCACCCATGCTGGAGCGTGTCTGGAGAAGGGCCACAAGAATGATCAGAGGGCTGGAGCACCTCTCCTACGAGGACAAACTGAAGGAGTTGGGTCTGTTCAGTCTGGCTGTTGCTGTACACACTGCAGCAGTAATTAAAAATAACCCCAAGCTCTTCATAAGTGTTTGCAATATGTGTTTATTACCACCTTTAATATTTTTCATTCACCTTCTTTTTTTCTTCTTAAGTATATATTAATACACCTACCAAAATGTTTGCTCTTTCAAGAGCAAGGAGGATACTGTGGCCTTCCAGTATCTTCAAAGGGGCTACAAGAAAGCTGGGGAGGGACTTTTTAGGGTGTCAGGTAGTGATAGGACTGGGGGGAATGGAAAAAAAATAGAAATGGGTAGATTCGTATTGGATGTTAGGAAGAAGTTCTTCACCATGAGGGTGGTGAGATGCTGGAACAGGCTTTCCAGGGAAGTGGTGGAAGTCTCATCCCTGGACATTTTTAAGGCCAGGTTGGCTGTGGCCCTGGGCAACCTGCTGTAGTGTGAGGTGTCCCTGCCCATGGCAGCGGGGTTGGAACTGGATGATCCTTGAGGTCCCTTCCAACCCTAACAATTCTATGATTCTATGTCTCTTTTGACATTTGGGGGATGAAATTCCTCTCCTGTGGAAGACCAGCAATGTCACACTGGCAAGTTTTACATGTTCCATTTGCCACTTAGCCTAAATATCTAAATTATAGCTTTATGGTGTTCTTTTATTTATCTGCATTAAGCAGAGGGGTATAAAGTACTTCATGGAGGGGTGAAGGGTGAGAAGTGTAAACAGAAGGTGGTGTATTTCTTCCCTGGTTAAAATACAGAGAATTGAGGGTGTGTGGGAAAACAAAAAAAGACTAATAAAGTAAGTATATAGTACTAATATACTAATATATATCTAAATCCATAGCTATAATCTACATCTATACCATCTATATCTGTATCATCTCTATATCGATATCCATATCCATATCTACATTGATATCTTCTATATTTGTATTGATATACTACGTGAAAGGTGGTTGTAGCCAGGTGGGGGTTGGTCTCTTCTCTGTAGCAACCAGCACCAGAACAAGAGGACACAGTCTCAAGATGCACCAGGGGAAGTTTAGACTCAAGGTGAGGAGAAAGTTCTTCACTGAGAGAGTCATTCGTCATTGGAGTGGGCTGCCCAGGGAGGCGGTGGAGTCACCATCCCTGGAGGTGTTCAAGAGGGGATTGGATGTGGCACTTGATGCCATGGTCTAGTCATGAGGTCTGTGGTGACAGGTTGGACTCCATGATCTTTGAGGTTTCTTCCAACCTTGGTGATACTGTGGTACTGTGATATATCTGTATCTGTATCATCTATATATCCATATGTGTATAATCTATCTATAGCTATATCCACATCTATATCTATATCACATCTATATCTATACCATCTATCTGTATCTGTATCATCTCTATCATCTCTCTCTCTCTCTCTCTCTCTCTCTCCACCTCCATCTCCATCTCCATCTTTATCTTATCTCTCTCTTTATCTCTGCCTCTACCTCTACCTCTTTCTCTATCATCTTTGTATCTATATCCATATCTATATTCATATCTCTATGATATATACTCATCTATTTATCTATATCTGTATATATCTATATCTATATCTGTATACACTATATCCATATCATCTATACCTATATACCACCTCTGTCTCTCTCCCCTCATCATCACTTAAAAATCCCCTCATGCTACCCTAGGAAATCATGAACTTACTTAGGTGATACAACTCTTTAAATAATACCTGATAGAATTCAAAGCTAACTGCAGTGTAAGACCATGGACTTCAGTGCCAAGTTATATATCATGAGGATACCTGTCCCCATTTAATTGACTACCTGCCAAAAGAAAAACCTGCTAACAGAACAGATTTACTGTGCAGTCAGGCAATGAATTTAAGAGGGCTCTGCTGAATAAAAAAACCCCAAACCAGTTCCATTGGTTGAGCTGGACCATGTTCTTGAACAAGTTCAGACACATTAGCTGAGCTTTTATGCATCATTTGTTTTTGAGAAATCAAGAATTTACAGGGCAACAATTACTTATGCACCACAGTCAGAAAATTCCTGTTGTTGATACTGACACAATCTGTGCTAGGCAAATCCCAGCCAGGATTATTAGGCGTGCTTTGTATGTACAAGAAAAGAGGTGAGGGGAATCAAGACTAGGAAGTGCCAAGAGTGTAATCATGGGATTTACATTTCCTTTTTTTTTTTTGAAAAGAATTAGGTTGTTCTCTGTGAGAAACAATTTGACCTAAGGAATGTGTTTCTGCTTTTGTGGGAGTTACGACTGCCGATCAGATTTTTGAACTCAGTCACCTCGCTATCAGTCAAGTAACCTGCTAAAGGTATGAGTAAGAGCATATCAGGTAAGGCAAGAATTCAATCTTTCCAGTGAGTTTTTCAGAGGGTCACATTAAGGCTCAGGAATTCATAGAATCAGAGAACAGCTCAGGTTAGAAGGGACCTTGGAGATCATCTACTCCAATACGTCTGCCATGGGCAGGGATACCTCTCAATTAGACTTGGATGCCCAAGGCCTCATCCAACCTGCCACCATGGAGGAGGAATCCACAACTTCCCTGGGCAACTTGTTTCAGAGTCTCACCATGTTGTACTGAAGAACTTCTTCCTCAGCTCCAGTCTAACCCTGCTCTCCCTCAGTTTCAAACGATTCCCCCTTATCCTCTCTCTAGACACCCTCATGAAAAGTCCCTCTGCAGCCTCCCTGGAGGTTCCCTTCAGGTACTGGAAGGCAGCTACAAGGTTTGCCCCCCCCCCCCCCCCCCCCCTTCCACCCCTCCCCCCCGAAGTCTTCTCTTCTCCAGGCTGAACACTCCCAGCTCCCTCAGCCTGTCCTCACAGTAGAAGTGCTCCAGCCCTTGGATCATCCTTGTGGACTTTCTCTGGACTCACTGCAGCAGCTCTCTGTCCTTCTTGTGCTGGGGACAGCAGAACTGGAGGCAGGATTTGAAGTGGGGTCTCAGCAGAGCAGAGTCAAGGGGCAGAATCCCCTCTCTTGCCCTGCTGGCCACACCTCTGGCTGCAGCACAGCACACAGCCACCTGCTGGGCTGCATGAGGGCACTGCTGGGTCCTGGGGAGCTTCTTAGCACCCAGCACCCTGAACTTTGCTACCCTCAACCCACTCTGCACCCAGCCTGAATTTGTGCCTGGGAGTTTCCACCAGAGTTTTAGAGGAAACAGAAATACAGCCCTTAAATTTTCAGAGCATATTTGAGTTTTAGCCACCTCATTCCTTACTTCACTGAAAAGTGTGGCACTGGTGAGTATCTTGAGTGGCAGTTAAAAAAGACATCAGGCACCATTTGCTAATTAACAATCTTACACCTTCCAGTGTGTTATGCTTGTTCTGTGGCAGCTCTTTTTCTGTTTTATATTAGTTTGTTTCTCTCCTCCTGAAGGGAATTGTTTTTCTTTCAGCTGAAAGTGGTCCCCTAGGCACTTTCCTGTGTCAGATGTGAGTTTTTCCAGATCAAAAGGAAGGCTGAGAATAGGATGATCTTCATTCACAGGGTACATGAGACAGAAGTAGGAAAAGGGTGTCAGAAAACTACTTACAATAAAATAATAAGACTGATCCCTCTAAGACTCAGAACTGTGGGTTAAAGTTGCTTCCTCTCAAGTGCAAACACGGTTTTTGTGACTCATTTCTCTGACTCATGAATATATGTAGATTTTCACTGTGCCTATAAAAATTCCTGTTTTATCCTGTTTTGCCAGAAACTGGACTTCCCTCCTGTGATACTAGCTGCTGGCAGTGGAAGCTCCCAAACCTTTGGCGTATTCAATCCTTGCAATAAAATCCAAAGTGCATCCTACACAGGGTATAATTAACTTTAAATCTATGTTACAATTATGTTCAGGGTGTGACTTAGACAAAATAAAGCCCTTCTGAGTGAAGACTGATGTGCAATTCTAAATGCACCCTTTATATTTTGGTTGAGGCACTATAAATATTTAGGAATACTATAGATAGGACCAAACCAAGGAATACTATAGATAGGACCAAACCAAACCATTTTAGATCCCTTAAATTCTGGATCTTAGTTTTATAATATGAGGTGGATTTAAAAAAAAAAAACAACTATTTAATTTAATTTAATCTCATATTATGAGGTCATTTAAACTCTTGCATTCTTGCTTTTTCAAATATGTGTAAAACCTACCAAATCATGACCACATTATTCCTAGATGCGTTCAGGATTGTTTTTAGTCTTAGTAATTGTGCACGGGTGGTGATCAACTCCCCAGGACCCAGCAATGGTCACTGGCAGCCCAGCAGGCAGCTGTGTGCTGGGCTGCATTCAAAGCAGGGAGAGCAGCAGCACGGGGAAGGGATTCTGCCCCTCCGCTCTGCTCTGCTGAGACCACACCTGCAGCACTGCCTCCAGTTCTGGTGCCTCTAACGTAAGAAGGACCTGGAGGTACTGGAGTGGGTTCATAGGAGACCACAAAGATGATCTTTGAGGCTGGAGAACCTCCACTGTGGTGACAGGCTAGGACAGGTGAGGCTGTTCAGCCTGGAGAAAAGAAGGTTTCAAGGGGACCTTAAAGCAGCTTTACAGAATCTAAAAAGGGGCTACAAGAAATCTGGGGAGGGTTTACAAGAGCTTGGAATGATAGGATAAGAGGGAATGGATTGAAGCTTGAGGAAGGGGAAATTGAGACTGGAGATTAAGAAGAGATTCTTTCCAGTGGTGAGACATTGGAATAGGTTGCCTGGGGAGGCTGTGGATGCCTCCTCCCTGAAGGTGTTCAAGGCCAGGTTGAATGAGGCCTTGAGCAACCTGGGGTAGTGTGAGGTGTTCCTGCCTATGGCAAGGGCATTGGAAATGGATGATCTTTAAGGTGTGTTCTAACCCAAACCATTCTATGAATCTATGAAAGTGATAAGACTAACATGGAAGCTCTCTGGTGGTTAGAAATGACTAGGTTTTACACATACCTACTTCAGATCCTTTGAGAAGGCTTCCCTGTGATACCTTGGAATGGATGTTCTCCCTTCTAGTTTAAAAGAAGTAGAGCTTCCAAAACAGTTTTTTCTCCTGTTTCAGTGATACCATTCCAACAGCCTCTACAGTGTGCCACCAGCTTGATACCTCTAGCCTTTAGACAGCATATTCAGTCTACTTAATTTCTTCCTCTGGTTGTAGCTAGGCTTCTTCCAGTGAAGCGTCTTTGCCCATCAATTCATATGTCAGGCAGCCAGGATGTGCCCAGAGAGGTGGCAGAGTCACCCTCTCTGGAGTCGTTCAAGACCCAGCTGGATGATGTCCTGTGCAATTTGCTCCAGGTGAGACTGCTCTGGCAGGGGAGCTGGACTGGATGATGTCACAGAATCATAGAATCAATAAGGTTGGAAGTGACCTCAAAGATCATCAAGTCCAACTTGTCACCCAAGACCACATGACTACTAAACCACGGCACCACCAAGTGCCACAACCAGTCCCCTCTTGACCATCTCCAGGGATGGTGACTCCATGTCCAGAGGTCCCTTCCAGTCCTTACCATTTTGTGATTTTGTGATCCAAACTCTTCAGGTTTAAATGTTATCCCAGCTCTGAGACCTTCACCATTAGCCTCACTTTTGAGTGTCCCACACTTCAGGAGCCTAATCTGGTAGATAAACACAGGTCCTATAATCTGTCGAGGTTTGGCATGGGCAGCACCAGGGCTCAGACACGAGCAGTGATTCAGTCACCCAGACCATAATAGACTCAACTCAGAGCTCTCTCGAGGGTGAAATGCTTTCTTCTAAAACAATGTGTCTAATGCTTCAACATGGGGTTTTGGCATCACAAGCTGATACACTACACTTAGATCCACATCTCAGCTGCTGTCCTTTGCAGACTGCCTTCTAGAGCATAGGGAATTTCTGCTTGGCATTCCTTCATTAACTACCTCACATCAGGAACAGAACAAGTAGTGGGAAACATGAATGTGCCTATTGAAATGGACCCAAAATACAGCTCAGACTTTTTGGCAGTAAAAACAATTCTTAGCAGTTACAGCACAGAAAAAAAAAGTGAGTTAAAATTAGAAGGTGGGGGCATCCTTAGTAAGGAGTCATAGGCAGGTTTCAGTTTTGATCCCATTATAGTGGTGTGATCTCATTACAGACTCTCCCATCAATTTATAAACACTGGGGGGAAAAATCAATAGACAGCAATTTATTCAATTTTTCATTAGACAATAGGTTGGTATAGGAGTAGGGCTGAATCCCAGGTGATCAAACAACTTGTCCTTCTCTGAGATCCTGCTTCACCTTTGTCATGTTTTAAAATGATTTCAAAGGAGATCAAGTGTGGAATCATAGAATCATAAAGTGGATCAGATTGTAAGGGACCTTGGAGATCATCTACTCCAATCCCCCTGCCATGGGCAAGGACATCTCTCAACTAGACCTAGATACCCAAGGCCTCATCCAACCTGGCCTTGAAAAC
Source organism: Melanerpes formicivorus (assembly GCF_026170545.1). NCBI lineage: Eukaryota > Metazoa > Chordata > Aves > Piciformes > Picidae > Melanerpes > Melanerpes formicivorus. The sequence goes on along the minus strand of NW_027142384.1, from coordinate 9,500,581 downwards.
CTCCAGGGAGGAGGCATCCACAGCTTCCATGGGCAGCCTATTCCTATACCCTTGTCCTGAAGAACTTCTTCCTAAGATCCAGTCTAACCCTGCTCGCCCTCAGCTTCAAATGATTCCCTCTTGTCCTGTCTCTAGACAGCTGCATGAAAAGTCCCTCTGCAGCCTTCCTGGAGGATCCCTTCAGGTACTGGAAGGCAGCTCTAAGGTCTCCCTGGAACCTTCTCTTCTCCAGGCTGAACACCCCCAGCTCCCTCAGCCTGTCCTCATTGCAGAGGTGCTCCAGGCAGTCAGAAAGTTTTTTACTGAGGCAGTTGTTTTTGACTACCCAAATCCTATTCATTCTCTACAGATGTGTATCAAACAGAAATGTCTCTGTTAATTCAGGCAGCAGCATTACACACAAAAGAGAGAGGGGAAATAAAAGACAATATTATTCTATTGCAGTGGTTGGATCATTAGATGGCCTTCAGAAGTGTTGCAAACCTGAGCCCCAATTTATCTTTTAGAGAATCCAAGTCTTAAAACACCGCAGACAAAAGTTAATCAAAGAGATGCTCTCTCTCAGGCTGCTGAGCAGGGAAAGGGAAAGAGAGGAAAAGTTTCTTTACAGCAGTACATGCAAAATACTAGAAAGTGCTTTGGTGCTGCACCTTTTCTCAGTAAAAATGTGCTCTTCAGTGGAGGATGGAGCTCAGCTCAGTATCTCTGTGCTTCTGAGTGTGTTAATCCGGCACAAATGATGAGTGTGGAGTAGCACCAACAATGAAATCTTACAACTCCTGCCTTTGTTAAGTCGTGGAATCCTATTTTTAACCTGTGACATGAAAGGGAAATTGCTGTGGCATACCAAAGGATATCAAAACTAGAAGGCTGCAAATGAGTGGGAGACTTTGAAAAGATATTGTATTGTGGGGAAAATGACCCAAATGTTCCAGTTTTTTATGAGGGTGCTTGCTCCACTTCTGACCTTTTTCTTCCCAGATTTGTATTTGGAACTAGAAGGATCTATTTCCCCTTTTGGAAATCCCTTTCAGAAGGCCTGTGGACAACATGTGCTGGATCAAAAGTTTTAGAACTTTAAGGGTCTTTCAAAGCTTCTTCTTTTTTTATTTTATTTTTTTTGATATTGCAGTTCTTTTCATTAGAACTCATTTTGAGGATGGTTGGGTGAACTGTTCAGGGGAAAAAAAAAAAAGAGGAAAAAAAAAAAAAAGCAAAAAAAGGGGTGAACCTGCCCAAAGTTCATTGGTTAAAAAATGGGAACTAAACTGCAGCGTGTATTTGTAATGGTATTTCTCTTTTTTCTGTTTCAGAAGCTCAGAAGCATGAGTGATTTTTGGTGTGTGTGTGTCTGTCTTTGTATGGTTTCTTGCCTTACACGGGTTGGGCTAGGAAATAATGAACGTGAAGCTGACACACACTTTTTTTCCATCCTGCTCACCAGGCAGAATGTCACCATCCCAAAGCCACCAGAGCTCTTTCTGGATATGGAATGGATTTTTGTGTTCATACAATTAGAGAATTGCAGAATGGCATAGGTGGGAAGGCGCCTCAGAGATAACCTCCAATCCCCCTGCCATGGGCATGAATGTCTTTCAACTAGGCTTGATTGACCAAGGACTCATCCGACCTGGCCTTGACCATCCTCAGGGAGGATGCCTCCACAACCACTTTGGACAACAGATTCCAGAGTCTCACCATCCTCATACTGAAGAACTTCTTCTTCAGATTCAGTCTAAACCTACCCTCCCTCACCTTCAAACCATTCCCCCTTGTCCTGTTTCTAGACACCCTCATGAAAAGCCCCTCTGCAGCTTTCCTGGAGGATCCTTTCAGGTACTGGAAGGCAGCTCTAAGGTGCCCCCCGAGTCTTCTCCTCTCCATGCTGAACACTCCCAGTTCTCCAGCAAGTGCAGAGCCAAAGCCATTAACTATCTAAGTATCTATTAGCTATACTTTGAAACTCTTGAAACTGTGATATACATCATAGAATCAGAGAACATTAGGGGTTGGAAGTAACCTCCAGAGATCATCCAATCTAATCTCCCTGCCAGAGCAGGATCACCCAGGGTAGTTCACACAGGAATGCATCCAGGTGGGTTTGGAAAGTCTTCAGAGAAGGAAACTCCATAACCTCTCTGGGGAGCATGCTCCAGGGCTCCATCACCCTCACTGTAAAGAAGTTTCTTCTCATGTTCAAGCTTGTATCTGTTATTCCTTGGCTTATTACTGTGTACCACCCAAAAGAGCTTGGCCCCCTCCACTTGACACCCACCCCTCAGATATTGATAGACATTGATCAAATCCCCTCTCAGCCTTCTCTTCTCCGGACTAAACAGCCCCAGGGCTCTCAGTCTCTCTTCACAGGGGAGATGCTCAAGTCCCCTAATCATCATCAGAACATTTACAGCTATCACAGATTGCTCACTTGGAAGCTTTTGTCCCTCTCTGTCTCTAAACATATTTATATATCCATGTGATATCAGCTTCACTGTCAAAGACACATATTAACTGAAGAGGACAGGGTCACACTCCATACCAGAGAGATCAATGTTAATCTGTACATCCACTGAGGCAAGGAGCAGAATCCAACAGCTGAGACAGAACAGTAATAATGCAGGTAGTGAAATACATAAATGAGTGTTGTAAGAGTCATATTAGGAAAAATGTCTTTCCTGAAAGAGTGGAACAGGCTGCCCAGCAGGGTGGTGGAGTCAACATTGCTGGAGGTGTTCAAGAAATGTGTGGCCATGGCACTCAGGGGCATGGTTTAACAGCCATGGTGGTGTTGGGTTGATGGTTGGATTCGATGATCTTGCCAACGAAATCAATTCTATGATTCTGTGACTTTATGATTAACTGCTCTTCACATCCTCTGCTGGAAAGGAAAGATGCATTTGCATCAGAAAATATTAAATTCAAGTAGCAGGAAAAATTTCTTACTGAAAATACAGTACTGCAAGAGGTTGCTCAGTGAGGTTGAGGAAGGCCTTGCAGTGGCTAATGTCAGACAAATGTCTGTCAGTTACTCTCTGTGTGCAACTGATCCCTTACAAAGCAGGAGGATAGATCAGATGACCTCCTAAGGTCCTTTCCAGCAAAACATCTCTACAAAGTTCTGATTGAAAAGAGCCCAATACAAATATTTATCCCTTTCTCTCTGCCCGCCCCCCCCCCTCCCCCCCCCCTCCCCATGTTCTCATAGTTGGTTACTTTATGATTCTGTGAAAGAGCAGTGAGCTGGAAGGAGCTAACAGCAAGTGTTTTAATTTGGCAGTTTAGGGGAAAGGCATAAACCCCCTTCCCCCACCAAAGCCAACCTATGAGCTTGTTTTGATGTCTGTTACTGGCAGAAAATACAAATGAAAAGCTGCCAAAATCTCTCTGAGACAGATTCAGCCAAGTAATATGAGACATATGACTGGGTCTGCAGCCAGTATCTGAACTCTTTATTTATGGATTTCACATTGCCACCTTGAAAAAAAATCTGTTTTCCTATACATACACAAGCACAGGCAGCCTTGCACATACTTTTTCTTTGAGCAGCCAAACTAAACCAAAATTTGACTCAAATTCTATTGTGCTGCTAGATGAAAACGGCAAAACACTGTGGACAGCATCAGTTAGAGAAAGCCAGGATAAGGACAAGAGTCATACCTGTTTATTAGGTTTGTTAAACACCTTCCAGCATTAGCTGTAAGCATCTGTACTCATGTAGAATCATCTGATAGCTGTTACTGTGGGATGGCATCATGCTCGCCTCTGAAGTCAAGACCTGAACCACGCCCTCACAAGAAAGCTGACAAAAACCAGCCCCTGTTTTGACTTTCTGGTGGAAACAGTCACTAGACAAAGGCTTGGCAGCTTCACATACAGGGTGATTTCAACCACCTTATTTCCAGCTCTTCTGTAGTGGTGGCAGCCTGCCCTCTCCAAAAAGGGAAGGAAGGGCTGGGATTCCTCCTGGCCTTGCCTGCAGCTGGCAGAAGAAAAACTTTAATCCAGCCAGGAGGAATAGCACCATAGGTGCTCTGTGGGAGTCTCAGCTCGCTCGTGTGAAGCCAAGGGTATTCCAATACCCATGAGACAAGACTTGAAGGTGGAAGCGGTGCCACATTGGGTGATACCTAGAGGTGTTGAAACACCGAACTTGAAACCAATGCATGAAAAAAATGAGCAAAGAAATCCAACCTGCAGACATTTTAGTTCTTTATTCCAGGTAAATCAATCAAACATTGGCTAGAGAAGACATGCTGGAAATTCGCAGCTCTTTCAGGGTTCTGTTACAGAGAGAGCTGGTGGCATTTGTGGATGGTATTTACAGGTATCTACAGTAACTTTTTTTCCCTAAGGCTCTAAGGCATCAGGAAGTCATCCAAGTTACGTAAAATATTTAAAGAATACCTTTGCCACTTACACTTTTCTCTTCTTACCATCACCTCCAAAAGCAAAAGCAGGGGCAACACAACTTTCTCCTGAGAATCCCACGGAACTATTTCCAAGGTGCTTATTTTATCTGTAAAGTCCAATCACGTTTTATTGCTTCCTCAGCTTCCCCTTTTATCATCCTTTTACCTAACTTGTTTGCAAAATTGTGACTTTATGAGCGTGCATTTAATTTGCCTTTGAATATCTTCCAGTTTTGATTAATACTTTCCACTTCAAAAGTCTTTTTCTTTCTTTCTTTCTTTCTTTCTTTTTTTTTAAACAGTCATTTGTGCCAACAGTTGCTTTAAACGTTGAAAGCAGCTCCTTCTGAGTTCCAAGTATAACATCATTGGGTGTCATAAGGTATTTGGTTTAAAAAATAAAACTAAAGAAGCAGCAGCCTTCTTAGTTGGACTATTGATCATTTTCAGGTCATCTGTTAATTGCCCTTTGCTCTACAAGAGAGAGCACAATAGGATGTAAAACACAGCAGGTTAGTGTCATACTGGATGCAAAGCGAAACACTTCAGTTAGGCTTTGGACAACTGTACACAAGCAGCTCTGAGATGTCCTCAGAATTACAGGATCATGGGATCACAGTCATTAGAGGCTGGAAGGGCCCAACCCCCCTGCCAAAGTAGGATCACTTAGGGTAGTCCACACCGGAATGTATACAGGTGGGTTTGGAAAGTCTCCAGAGAAGGAGACTCCACAACCTCTCTGGGCAGCCTGCTCCAGGGCTCTGGCACCATCACTGGAAAGAAGTTTCTCTTCATGTTGAGCTGAAACCTTCTCTGTTCAAGCTTGAACTCGTTGTTTCTTGTCTTATTACTGTGCACCACTGAAAAAAGCTTGGCCCCCTCCACTTGACACCCACTCAGATATTGATAGACATTGATCAGATCCCCTCTCAGCCTTCTCTTCTTAAGAGTAAACAGCCCCAGGGCTTTCAGTCTCTCTTCACAGGGGAGATGCTCAAGTCCCCTAATCATCCTCGTGGCTCTCCCTTGGATTCCCTCCCTTTCTTCTGTAAGCTGTGCCAGGAACAATAAGAATGAAGTGTGCTGAAACTAGAATCTTTTGGAGCAGGACTGGTGTGGGCGTAAGGCAAAAGGTTTTCAATAAATTCAGCGCAAGTAGTTTGCATATGAATGAACAATTTGTTCTTCAGAATGTTCTTTCCATCTTGTTTTGCTATGAAGCACAGCCACAGACAATTGTTGGTATAAATTTTGATGATTATCATGAAAACTTTGGCAGGGAAAACCTGTGAGAATGTACTGTGAAAGGATGTCTCCCCTTCCAGCTTTTGTGGTTCAAAATTTAGGAGCAACTGATAAAACATCCAAGCCCAAGACTGGCCATGCTTTCACACACAACCTAGCACAAGGACAGCAGGGTTTGTAAGATCTCATGATGCACACTCTTACTCATATTATCTGTGGAGTGCTTGAGGGAACTGGTTTTGTTTAGTCTGGAGAAAAGGAGTCTGGGGAGAGATCTCATTGTTCTCTACAAGCCTCTGAAAGGAAGTTGGAGCCAGGTTGTGGTCAGCCTCTTCTCCCTAGGAACAAGTGATAAAAGGAGAGGAAGTGACCTCAGAGGGGGTTTAGGTTATTGGATATTAAATAATCATCAGAATCACAGAATGATAGGCATTGGAAGGGACCTCTGGAGCTCATCCAAGCACTCTGCCAGAGCAGCTACAGCAAGTTGCACAGGGTGGTGTCCAGGCAGATTTTTGATGACTCCAGAGATGGAGACTCCATCACCTCTATGGGCAGCATGGTACAGTACTCTACCACCCTCAAAGTAAAGAAATTCCTTCTCATGGTTAGATGGAACTTCCTGTGTCCAAGTTTGTGTCCATTACCCCCTATCCTGTCACAGGGCACCACTGAAAAAAGACTGGTCCCATCCTCCTAATATCCACCCTATAAGTATTGACCAGCATTGATGAGATCTGCCTCAGTTTGCTCTTTTCCAGACTAAAAAGCCCCAAGTCCCTCAGCCTTTTTTCATGAGAGGTGTTCTTGTCCCTTAATCATCTTCGTAGACTTTTGCTGTACCCTCTCAAACAGTTCCCAGTCCTTTAACTGAGGAGTCCATAATTGGACACAATACTCCAGAGTAAAAGAAACTTCTTCACTGACAGGATTCTCAACCACTGGCACGGGCTGCCCAGGGAGGTGGTTGAATAGCCATCCCTGGAGGTGTTTCAAAGAGGCAGAGCTGTGGTGCTGAGGGACATGGTTCAGCACCAGCCTTGGTTGCACTGGATGATCTTAAAGGTCTTTTCCAACCAAAACGATTTCATGATTCTATGACAGTACTGTGTATTATGTGGTAGAGCTTGCAGACTCAAACCTCTAGTAAGCTCCACTAGATGCTTTATTTCTACACACAGAACAGAAGTATTTACTTTTATGATGAGTCTTCAGTACATGACTGGAAATTTCAGATATTTTGGAAATCAGCAACACCCTCACAAAGGAAATTATTTCACCACCCTTGTTACTACACTTCTGCACTATCAGGTCCTCATTTAGTTTTGTTCAGGCATGGAAATAACAGAGGAGGGTTAGTTTGGAGATGAGGAAAATTTTCTTTGCTGCAACAGTGGTCAGGGATTGGAACAGGCTGCCCAGGGAGGTGGTGGAGTCCCCATCCCTGGAGGTGGTCAAGAAACCTGTGGCCATGGCATCTGGGGGCATGGTTTGTTGGCCATGGTGGTGTTGGGTTGAAAGCTGGACTGAATGATCTTAAGAGGGCTTTATCAACCCAAACAGTTCTATGACTCTAATTATTTTTCCTTAAATTTCAACAAGTCTTTGGCTACCAATACCACAGCAACTCCGTGCCACACATAGTTCAGCTGTTTCTAAGAGAGCAAGAATGCAATGGATCATACTAATCTTGTTCCTAGCGTGTCTGGAATAAGAATATGAAAAGCTTTATCTTCAAGAGGGTACTTTTAGAGAAATAAGAATTATAAATAAGGACAGATCTCTGTTTTGTATGAAGCAAATTGAATCTAGGAGCTGTAGTCAGATATTTTCACTCCTTCACGAATGCCATATTTCTGCTTCAAGATAAAAGTGGATCTCAGGAAAGGATATTCAAGTAGGGAAAATAATTTGATGATTCAGTCAGGTCCAGATTACAAAAAAAAAAAAAAAAGAAAAAGGGTTGTTTCTAATGGGAAAATGCATGCTGGCTGTCAGGGCTGACTCTTGTCCAGCACTCAATATTCCTTCAACCCTGATTACTCTGAGATGCTCTCAGATTCCTACAGAGGTAGCAGAGAGATGCTGCTAAAATCATTAACATCTAGGAAAAACAATTCCCTGCAGATGTAACCTCTGTGCTTTTTTTAATGTCTAAATTTTCTTTTTATCTATCTATCTATCTATCTATCTATCTATCTATCTATCTATCTATCTATCTATCTATCTATCTATCTACCTACCTACCTACCTACCAACCTATCTATCTATTTTACTTTGTAAGACATTTACCTGAAGTATCAGGCCCGTAACTGAGTAACCCCTCTTTTCTTCCCACCCACAACAGGCAGGGTATCAAATCTTTTGCCCCCTGCCCGTATTTGATTTTCTCTCTCCATTTTTCCTCCATGTAAAATGTAAAATATGCCACATATTTTGCGAGACAACTTCTTTGAGATGTAACATAAAAATGAATACTTCCTGACCTTCAGCTTAGTCACACCCCAGTTCCTGCAGCCACACTTCACCAGCCCTTCATCAGCTTTGTTGCCCTTCTCTGGACACACTCCAGCACCTCAATGTCCTTCTTGGAGTGAGGGCCCCAAATCTGAACCCAGTATTTGAAGTGCTGAGTGCAGGGGCAAGCCACAGGGCTGAGACCACCACAGTGAACAGTCCTGATCTGTATGACAAATGTAGAGCATGGAGAAGCATCACCAACTGCAAACCAAATACACCTTCAGTAATCAAGCTTTAAACTAAATCAAATTGTAAATAAGAGGCCAATATAGAGTCCTGCAGATGGGAAGGAAGAATAAACTGCACCACTACAGGTTGGGAGGTGATCTGCTGGAGAGCAGCTGTGTGGAGGACCTGTGAGTCCTGGTGGACAACAAGCTCTGCATGGGACAGCAATGTGCCCTGGTGGCCAAGAAGACCAATGGGATCCCGGGGTGTAATCAGAGAAGTGTGTCCAGCAGATACAGGGAGGTTCTCCTCCCCCTCTATTATGCCCTGGTGAGACCACACCTGGAATATTGGATCCAATTCAAGAGGGACAGGGATCTAGTGGAGAGAGTACAAGGGAGGGCTATGAGGATGCTGAAGGGACCAGAGCACTGCCTGATGAGGAGAGGCTGAGAGCCCTTGGGCTGGTTAGTCTGGAGAGGAGAAGACTGAGAAGGGATATGATCAATGTCTATAAATATCTGAGGGCTTGGGGTCAGGAAGGAAGGGACAGGGACAGCCTCTGCTCACTTGTGCCCTGGGATAGGACAAGGGGCAATGGATGGAAACTCCAGCACAGGAGGTTGCACCTCAACATGAGAAAGAACCTCTTGACTGTGAAGGTCCCAGAGCCCTGGAACAGGCAGCCTAGAATGGTTGTGGAGTTTCTTTCTCTGGAGACTTTCCATCCCCATCTGGATGTGTTCCTGTGCAACCTGCACTAGATTCTATGGCCCTGCTCTGGCAGGGAGGTTGGACTGGAAGATCTCCAGAGGTCCCTTCCAACCCCTAACATCCTGGGATCCCGTGATATGCTTTAAAAAGTCAAATGTTGCAGTCTGACTGTCTAATAAGCTGCATGGCTGGCCAAGAATACCACTGAAAGGGGAAAGAAAAGAAAGAAAGAAAAAAAAGAAAAAAGTTAAAAAAAAAATTCAAAGGATCAGGAGGGTGTCTTCAACAAGTCAGAAATTGAGTTTTGACCTTTCTGATTCATGTAAGCTTTCAGGATTCCCACCTGTGGTTCCTTTTTTAAAATGATTTGATGATAAAAAGATGAGATTTTTTTTTTTCTTCTTTTGAATGGAAGAAACTCCTCCCTTTTCGCATTGGCTAGAGCATTGCTCAAGCCAGCTCTATCCAGTATGGCCCTTCCAGGGGCAGGAGCAAGAACTCTACTACGTTTCTCTGTGTTACATTTCCTCCCATATTAACAACCAAGGTAATAGAAACCTTGTGCATAAATATAGAGTTACTATGAAATGTACATTAAAAGTGGGGGGAGGAGAGGTATGTTTGGGGGGTGGGGGTGGGGATTTTTTTTCTTGTGCTAGATAAATTCAGCATGAATGATGGTTTGTTGTTTTAAAGAAATAAGATATGCCATCTGAAATCCACTGCTGACTGAAGGTTGTCTCTTCCAGAGGGAAACTGGAGGCCGTTTTCACAGTTGGGACAGGGGCTTGAGTTTAGAAAGTGCTGTCACTCACTGTGAAATGGGCACTCCCAATGTTAAAAAAACAAGCCCAAATATCATGGAATCGTGGAATCACTGAATGCTCTGGGTTTAAAGGAACCTTTAAAGGCCATCTAGTCCAACCTGTCTCCACTAAGCAGAGACGTAAAAAGCAATAAGTAGCTCAGAGCCTCATACAGTTGTTCTTGAATGTTTCCAGGGATGGGACTTCTACCACTTCCAGCTCCAGCTCCAGGGTGCATCTTGGCCATCCTAATCCCATCCTTACACAACCAGGAAACATCCCTATACTCTTCCCAGGATACCTGTCCCTATTGCCACAGCCTGTGGATTTTTTTTTCTTGCTTTTTTGCAAGTCTCTTCCTTGCTTGCTTTCTTACACCTGGGAATGGAGAGGTCTTGTGCTCTATTGAAACCATACTTAAAGATGTGCCAGCACTCTTCTTGTCCCTTGTCCCTGAGAGCAGTTTCCCAGAGGATCCTGTTGAACAGCTCCTTGAAGACCTGGGAATTTGCTTTCCCAAAACTCATATTCTTTGCTTCTTCCATATCCCTCAGGACTGTGAACTCCACCAGTTCATGGTCACTGCAGCTCCAGTCCTGACATTACTGATTAGCTCCCTTGCTTTGGTGACCAGTAGGTCCAGTATTGAATTCCTTCTGCTAGGGCTGCCTACTACCTGTCTACTATCTGGCTGGCCTCAAAATGTTTGCTTTAGCTTAAAAAATCAGTTTAGCCTTTCTTTAACATCAATGTCAATGAAAGCATAACTTTGAAATCACCACCTTTGTGCTGCATTTTGAATTACACTGAGCCCTCTAGAAATAACAAAGCATTCTGAGCAAAATGGATGTGGTGCTGAGCTCAGAGGATCTCAACATGCTTAAAATGCTTAGATGTGATATTAAGAGACAGGATTTAGCCCCAGATGTGATAGAGTTAGACAATGGTTGGAGTCTGAAATGATCTTAAAGGGTTTTTTTCCAACCAAAACAATTCTGGGATCCTATGAAAATTATCAGCACTTCACAAGGGTAAACAGCTGGAGGTGTGCAGAATGCACTTAAAAGATACATTGGGAAGAAAACATAAGCAATCAGGAACACCAGAACTTGGATTCATTTGGGGGAAAAAATGAAATGAACAAAATATTGGAATCCATAACAGAAAAAAATGGTGGAAAACTTTTTAACTCCTCCCCTCAGATGCTAGACATTATTTTTTTCCCCACAGTCCTCCATTTTTATTGAGAAGAAGATAATCTTCTCCCTCAGCTTATGATCTCCCTATAGATAATCAAGAAGACTGCAGCTTCTTCCCATTTCTAACTTTGATCCTGGTGAGAAACTCTGCCACACTTCCAGCAGGTCATCCATGTAGAGGTAATTATTATGTATGAGTAGAAGCACTCTGGAAAGAGCATGGATAAGAAATGGGAAAGAGTTTTGATGATAGGAGCTCAAAGATCATACACAGAAAGTGTCAAAGTGCTGAGACAATTTTAAGAAGCTGTGAAAACAGAACCAAAACCCACCTGTGACTCTAGAATGCACTTGGTCCTTTGATTCTAAAATAACCCCAGTGCTTAAACAGTGTAAATAACACTTCCCTGTCCCCTAAAGCTCTATATGAAATTGTTTTGCTAATCCTTTCCTAGAAGAGTGCTACCTCCTTCTACCTATTGTGTCCGAGCAGATGACATAGGTCCGCCCTTCTTCATCTTTCCTTTTCACCCACAAGATCCCATTGGAATGGGCTGCCTGGGGAGGTGGTGGAGTCACCATCATTGGAAATGTTCAGGAGGAGACTTGATAGGGTGCTTGGTTGCATGGTTTAGTTGATTAGGTGGTTTGGATAGTAGGTTGGATGCGATGATCTTGAAAGTCTCTTCCAACCCGGTCTACTCTACTCTTATTCTATTCTATTCTATTCTATTCTATTCTATTCTATTCTATTCTATTCTATTCTATTCTATTCTATTCTATTCTATTCTATTCTATTCTATTCTATTCTATTCTATTCTATTCTATTCTTCTATCAGATTTCTGAACAACAGCTTCACCATATCCTATCTCTCTATTTTTTTTGCTACTCTGGGCTTGTTAATTGTCAAGAAAACTCTGAGAGATGCCAACAGGATACCATTTCATGCCCGTGTGGATGGAAATCCAACATTCACCAGGGATTTTCAGGGGGCTATTTCCTGGCTGATTGAGACACAAATGCAGTGCTCAAGCAAGGGCAAGCTAAGGGGAATTTGAGAATAGAATCATAGAGTCACAGAATCGCAGGATCATTCAGGTTGGAAAGACCCCTGGAGATCATCAAGCCCAAGCACTGACCCTACTCTACAAAGTTCACCCCCTAAACCATATCCCCAAGCACCACATCTAAACAATCTCTAAACACATCCACAGATGGTGACTCAACCACCACTCTGGTCAGCCTATTCCAATGCCTGACTACTCTTGCTGTGAAAAAATATAAGATGAGGAAAACAAATGCCATACCTGGACCCTTTTTAACCTCTCTTTTCAACATTTTATTTCTGTTTTATAAGGAGGGGTACAATGGTTTAAAAAGTGAAGAGTGTTTTGGAGGAGGGTTTGTGTTTTTTTGTTCCTATAGAGAATTCATTACTCAAAAAGCAATTTTATTGAAAAGAAAAACACTTCTCTAAATTGCAGTGATAAAATACTCATAATAGGAATAGCATTGTAGGATTCTGATTGATAGGATAACTATTAATAGGAAAATGCTTAAATCAGGATGAGCAAACTTCACAGATTCACAGATTGCATTGTGTTGGAAGTGACCCTCAAAGGTCATCTTGTTCAACCCTCCTGCAGGGAGTATGGACACCTCCAACTAGAGCAGGCTGCCCAGGGACACATTGAGTCTTTAAACTGAACATGGCTCCTCAAACACGTCTCAGAATGTTTCAGGTATTTTAAATGCCACCTTCTGTTCACTCTTTATAACTGTGGCATAGTATAAGATCATAGAATCATTCTGATTGGAAATGACCTTTAAGATCATCGAGTCCAACCACTGCAGCAGTGTAACCAAACCAGCGTAGCACAAATAACTTCAGTGTATGGTGAATAAGAGCAAACACAATTCCCAATGGAGCTCACAGAAAAACTCCCAAGAGCAGAAGCAGGCAATCCTAAATTAGTAATAGCTGATGTGTCATTAGATTTATCTTCTGCAGCCTAGGACCACTTCCACATGGCATGATTCATTGCAGGTTCCAACATAAATTATGGAGCTGGTAGTTACACAGTGCAAGCTGCAATTGCTGGAATTTGTGTTCTGCTTCTCCTTCTTTTCTTTTAACTAAGGATGCTGGGTTAGCAGTAAAAATATTGTCTGACTTCCCATCTCCCTGCATGTTTCATCAGCATCCAGTATTGTCTCCTCCAGTTCACACAAATGTCACCCTGCCTCTCACCTCCCTACAGTAATAACCTAAACCTCATAAATTAGATTGTCCTTTTCCCAGTCTTCTCCTGTGCTTGGGTTTGGCTGCCCAAGTGCTGGGTTCAGCCCTAGAGCTGGCCAAGCTCAGAGCAAAGAGCTTGGCACGCTGCTGGCTGCACGACCCAGGGTGACAATAAGGAAACGTTGATCAATGTCTTTGACCTTGCATCAAAACCTGTCCTCATTAAGCAAAATCCCTAACAAAATGCAAAGCACAATTAATGACCACAGAGTTTTGCCAAAAGCAGTAAGCACCAAAGGAAATGAGACAGTGTTGATTATGCAAACAGCCTCCCATGCTGCAGAGCTCTCCTGTTGTCTGCAGCTATGCATTTCTGGCCTTATTTATGTTGGGATACTGCAGAGAACTGGGGTCTTGCTATGCTGGATGCTGCACAAGCACAACTTGGGCACTGCAGTGTAATTTGGTACACAATACAAGATGTAACAAAGCACAGAAAGGGATGTCGTGTGTGAGGGAATGTCGTGCCTATCCAGTTTATTCATCTTCTAGCAATAGTTACAGGCATTGCCACTTTGTGTTTAGGAATTGAAGGAATGCTTGAAACTGAAAATAGGTAGCTGATTCCTGGCAATTAAATTAAAAGATTTGCCATGTGAAAGCCCTTGGTATCAAAAGCCTGTTTATTTTGTTAAGGAAAAGATGAACTTGATCTGGGACTGACAAAATAAGGCAAATACTACATTTCAGTGAATTACACTTTCCCAGCTCAGTCTTGAGCAAAACTACCAAAGCCTTGCACAAAACCCTACCAATATTAGTTGGAAGTTACTGCTGTATGCACAAATGGAAATTACAGAACATAGAGTCATTGAATGGTTTGGGTCTGAAGACACCTTAAAGATCACCTTCTTTTAACCTCCTCGCCACGTGCAGGGACATCTCCTAATACACCAGCTTGGCTTTGAACACTTCCAGGCTTGGAGCCTTCACAGCTTCTCTGGGCAACCTTTTCCAGTGCCTCACCACACTCATAAGGAAGATTATCTTCCTAATGTCTCATCTAAATGGAGCTTCTTCCAGTTTGAATCCATCATCCCTCATCCTGTCATTCTATGTCTTTGTCAAAGGTCCCCCTCCAGCTCTCCTGTACCCCCTTCACATAATGGAAGGCTGCTCTAAGGTCTCCCTGGAGCCTTTTCTTCTCCAGTTTGAATAGTCCCAGTTCTTTTAGCCTGTCTTCACAGCAGAAGTACTCCAGCCCTCTGATCATCTTTGCAACAACCTCTAGACCTATTTTAACAGTTCACATCCTTCTTGTGTCCAGAGCACAAGAATTCAGGTGGGGGGGCTCAGCAGAGTGGAGTAGAGGGGCAGAATCCTCTCCCTTTACTTGCTGTCCACACTGCTGAGGATGCAGCCCAGGACGGGGTTTGTTTCTGGGTTGCAGGTACATGTTGCTGCTTATCATCATTCAGCTTGGAAATGTACCTTGGTTTGCCCTGACAGGTGCAGGACCTTACTCTTGGCATTGTGGCACTTCCTGATGTTGGCATTGACCCACAGATACAGTGTGTTAAAAAACAGCACTGAAGGGCCCATAAAGCAGGAAAGCTTAAACTTCACGTTGGAAAAAAGGATTTAACTTTTCCAGTTGCTAAAAAGTCAGTGCAAAAACCATCTCCCAGTTTCAATTTGTTGTCTTTCTCCTCCCTGGTTTGCATATGTATGTACTGGCTTCTTTCAAAAATCCTTTCTGTCGCCTTCGTGCCTAGGAAACCAAAAATGCAGAAGGGGAATGGTTTATTGTCTGGATAACAGAGAGAGTTCAACTGCCTAAGTCCAAATCCCAGTCCACTTCCCAGATGAAGTCCACACCAGAGCCAGAAACAGACAACCAAACCTCCAGTAAGAAAAACAACCTCTGAGTGACACTCATCTGAACAGCAGGTTACAGGAAAGGAACTTTGATCAGAAGAGTCATTATAAAAAATATTATATTAAAGTAATAGTATGGTATTAAAGTCTCTGGGCCAGTACATCTGACTCTCATTCCGTATGGTGAGCTCTGTATTGTAGGAATCTGAAAACTTTTAGTCACACAGTCAGGTGGACTGAAATGGTTTATGAGCCTGGAGCTTTCCTCCTAAAGCAGCTGCGTGCTGTGCCTGGGCTGGCTGTGCCACACTCTGTTCTGGGGTGGTGAGTGCCCATCACCCCTTCTATTTTTGGTATGACCTCCACTGTAGTGTTGTACTCAACAACACTGTATGCATAAAAGGCCAGAGTTCCTCTCAGGAGATATTATCTTCACACCATCCTTTCAGGCCAGATGTTCTTCTCTTTTTGCCAGTGAATATGACCAAAGCAGTTGGAACTTGAAGTATTTTTCATTCACAGAATGAGTCATAGAGTCATTCTTGCTGGAAAAGACCTCTTAAGATCATTGAGCTGAGGCAGCAGCCCAACGCTACCGTGGCCACTAAACCATGTCCCCAAATGCCATGGCCGCACATTTCTGGAACACCTCCAGGGATGAGGACTCCACCACCTCCCTGGGCAGCCTGTTCTAATCCCTGACCACTCTTACAGCAAAGAAATTTTTCTTAATATCCAACCTAACCCTCCCCTGGCACAATTTCTGGCCATTTCCTCTCATTCTGTCATTTATTACTAGGGAGAAGAGACTGATACCCACGTGACTACAACTTTCTTTCAAGGAGCTGTGTTCTATAGCTATAGACTGCAAGAAGCTGGAAAATTTTGTCCTGTGGAGCAAGAATTATGTTTTTCAAAGGCCTCTACTTAGTGAATGCCTGTTGTAAATGCATCTCCAGAAAAACCATTACAAATAATTAATCTGTTATTCTCCATAGGTTTGTATCTTAAATCTCAGGGATTCCTATCCACCTTTTTTTGGGGGGTATATAAAGTCAGTGAGACCTTGTTTTGATTTTCCCTTCTCAGAAAAGGGCCACATTATTAGCTGGTTTAGGGTACATTTCCAAAACAACTCATGTTGGTTACTTTCACTATCTCAGACAACTAAGTTTAATCTCAATTCATCAAAGTAATGTGTGTAAAGGAGGAGAGTGTGGAAACATCTCTTGAAAGTTCTACTTTCCATTCTATATTCAGAACCATTTTGGTGCCCAGAACACTCTTTCAAAGGAAGGACACATCATATGCCATATCCCCTACATTAAAAGAGTCAAGTTCAAACCTTCTCTAAAAACAGCAAACAAACAATGGTGCATGGCTGCCTTTGCCTGCCAGATGGTACCATTCTGCAGGAGCAGCACATCATAAATATCACATCATCACTGTATGGTGGGGGTTGGAAGAAACCTCTCAAAATCATCAAGTCCAGCCCCCCTGCTAAAGAAGATTTGCCCTAGATCAGGTTGCACAGGTGTGTATTCAGGAAAGTTTTGAACTCTCCAGAGAAGGAGATTCTACAGCCTCTCTGGGCAGCCTGCTCCAGTGCTCCAGCAGTCTCACAGCAAATAAGTTTCTCCTCATTTTCTGACGGAACCTCCTGTGTTCTCCTTTGTAGCCGTTGTTCCTAGGCCTATCACTGGCATCCCAGGAAACAGCCCAGCCCCATCCTCTTGACTTCCCCCCTTTAGCTATCAATCAGCATTGAGAAGATCCTTTCTCAGTCTGCTCTTCTCCAGACTAAAGAATTCCATGGCTCTCATGAGAGAGGTGCTTCAGAGATGTATCTTCCACCTTTGGTGAGCACTCTGTTACCCTAGCCATATCCTGCATACTTAGTTATCTGCATTAAAAAGCCATGAAAGCAAATCCAAACAGCATCAGAGGTCTGTGTATTTTGGCAGAAAACAAACTGTCCCAGCTGAAAAGACAGCCAAGAATTATACTGCACAATATAGTTTGCAACAGGTGTAGCCTTTGCCTTGCTGCTTCTTTTCCAAGGGATGAAGCTAAATGACCAGCCACAGGTGACATTTTGAAGTTTGGTCCCTCAACTTGTTTAGAAAGGACTGGAAGAAAAGCCAGGACTTTTCTCTGGACTCTCTTTAGTATAGAAGCCTGTTACAAACAGTTCTGGAAATACACACTACAGAATCACAGAATCAAAGAATCATAGAATCACAAATCATAGAATCAAAGAATCAGAGAACTACAGAATCACAGAATCATAGAACCACAGAATCACAGAATCAAAGAATCAGAAGCACAGAATCATAGGAACATAGAAAATATAGAATCATAGAACAACAGAATCATAGAATCACTTTGGTTGGAAAATACCTTGAAGATCATCATGTCCAACCACACTATGGAGTGTACTGAGTCTTTGCTCCGTTTATGTTTAGGTGTGTGATAGGGAGGGTCTGTAATACAAAAAGAAGGTACTGGAAGCATTTCCTGCATGCCTGATCCTTTTCTGAGTCTTCTAATTCAATGCTGCTCTCAAGTTCTCTGCAGATAACTTTGTTGCAGTCTGAAGACAACTACTTTAAAATCTATGGGCAGCAAACTTGAGTCTTGAAGCATTTTTAGCACCTGTTGCCCGAGTACTATTTCACTGCTTCTGAAATACTGTAATCCATGTTAGAGATAACTGAAAGCTTCCAAAACTAGTGCATAAATTACTTCCAGCAGCACAAAGTCAAAAAAGGAGAATGATAAGACAAGACTTCTGCTTTTGTGATGATTCATTCTGAAAAAGATTCATCTAGAGAGAGAAGGGAGGAATGCCTGGGAAACTGTACAGATAGGATCACCCCTTCTTCAGCAAACGTCAAGGAAGGGAAACATTCATCATCCAGTCCTGGAAGAGTAGGGCCAACTCTGCTCTCACACACTCCACTGTAAAGCTGGAGACAGTCCAAGCAAACCAGAGTGGAGAGCCCTTGCTGGTAGGCACACCAAGGCCCAGGTCTTTGCTGGAAACATTTATACACTAAGACCTACACAAACACAACATGGTGTTGTGCCAGGCCGGAGGTAGCTTCGGTACTATTTCCCTGTTTGTGCCTTGGGACTCTCCTTGCAGTGAAATGAGCCCTTCAGCTGATGTGAGCTGATGCAGAAGATCTGTTTGCTTCTGCAATGGTATTTATCTCTTTGCTCAAAGAATTCTTTCACATGGTCTCTAGACAAGGAAGTTAACACTTTAGTCACACATCACACTGCATCTCCAGCTGAAATGCTTATTGCTGGTGCACCCCTGCTTCATTTTGCATAAAATGGCATCATGCACTGAAAAAGAAAGAGGGCAGGGTCCTTCTCAGGAATCAAGTGATGAAGCTTCACCTGCAACTACAGGTATGCACACACATGTACACACACACACACAGAGGTACAGACACACACAGGGCGCTCACATGCGTGCTCGGAAGCCAGAAGAAACCACTCAGCAATTGCCAGAGTCGCAATTTGCCATGGAAGCCACTACTTAATATTCTGCTTGATCTGCCAAGTTTATAGCCTGGCAAATCTGAATACAAATGTCGATGCAAATGAGGATTCATTATTCTTACATCGTCTTTGTGTTGAAGCTTAATGTAACTTGGTTCCTGTGGTTGCTCAGGGAATGTAGATTGTAAGACAGGAGGGGAAAAAAAAACCAACCAGGGATGAAAAAGAGAGAAGCAAATAGAGAAAAGTAACAGAAATGGAAATTAATGGCAAAGAAACCCTCATGCTAAGGATTCAGACTAGCAAAACATCAAAGTAATGCATTACATTCTCCTCCTGTTTTCTTGTCTAAGGTAGATTTGCTTACCATTATCAGCAGAGAAGGAGTTAACTAAGCAAGACCATTCTCCACAGAGTCAAAACATAACAATCCTCCTTTTTCCTGATTATACAACATTGTGCCCATTGTAAAGGCAGTGCCCCATCTATCTGAAAATTTCAACATTCTTTGGTAATTACAGAGCTTGTCGGCCAGTAGAACCTGTACATTTAGATCTGCAAGGAGATTGCAAATGAATCGAAACCCACCCCACCAGTTCTCCTTCTTTCATTATGAATTACTGCTGAATAATTCAGAAACACGTTAAGAAAAACTACAGTAGGATTAATAAACTATGCAGGGCAAATCACAACACTTTAAGGCATACATTTATTGTCCCATTTATAGTCCACCGCAAGCCAGGGTGGGGAAAAAGCACCAAAAAAATAAAGAGATAATAAAAAGAAAATTAGAGAACACACAAAACGCTGCAAGATTCTAATTAGATCCTGGGTGCCACAGTACATTGTTCTGACGAATCTTTTGTACGGCTGGCTTATGCTCAGAGATAAATACCTTCCTCGGCAAGGAAAAAAATCTACTGTAGGCTTGACTTTTAGGGGAGCTGCAAGGCTCAGCACACGCGATGATCCCAAAGTCAATGCTGCAAGGCTTGCTTCTTCATCCATAAATAAAGCACATTTGCATCCCTTCAGTCAAATTAGCTCCACAGAAAAAAAGGTGGTTGCAATTAGCTCCTCTTTTCAGGTTCACGGGGAAAACTCAAGCGTGCCTGCCGTCTTGATTAAATCCACCATCGTCTTCCAGTAGCCAGTGCTAATTCTTCCAAGGAAATATTCAGTTGAGGTGTGATTTTATTCTGCACTGCTGTTACTTGTCTAATTTACGCCAAGTCCCTGCAGTGCTTTCCTTAAGCCATCCTCTTTGTCTTGCCTTTGAAATTTACCAAATCTTACAAGAAATCAATACTTAATTGATTATTCACTTTTCTGCAGCTTCAAACAGCAAGCACGCATAAGATCCTGGAGTAGTCACCCGATTTCCAATGCAGGAGGTTGCTTGGTGGCAGGGATCTGCAAGTATCCAACAGCAGGCATTCCACAGAGCTGTGCAGTGGCGTACAGTGCCATCATCCAATAAAGAAAACGAAGATACTATAACGAAGCAGGAAAAGTTCCCATGCGAGACAGATCCATATCAATGCTTGCAATAAAAAGCGGAGGCTCTGGCTTTTGGAGAGAAGAGCACCATCCCCTTTGCAGCTATCCCTCTGGGCTTTTTTGTTGTTGTTGCTGTTGTTGTGGTGGTTTTTGCTTAGCCTTTTCTTCCCATGGCACCAAAGTGGAATATCCAAAGTGCCACCGAACTCCACGCCGGAACAGGGTTGAGGCTGGTGCCGTACCTCTGCCATGGAATAAGGATGGGAAGCACGTAACATTACAAAATGTAGGACAAATTCAGGCGAGAGAGAGAGAGAGAGAGAGAGGGAGAGCAAGAGACAGATGGCGGATCTGGCGAGGAGCCAAAGCCAGCGAAATGAATTACACTGCTGAATAACTGTACACCATTGATTCTACCACTTGTTGCTGCATGGCACAAAAAAGAAGGGCCCTGACGTTGGCGAGGAACCTCCTGGCGTGGCATGCGTGGCGCGGGTGACTTTTCGCACCTCGCTCACCACCCTGGCGCTGGCCGTTGCGTGAGTGCGTGGGGGTGGGAGTGAGGCGTGGGTTTGTCTGCGTGTCTGTGTGTCTGTGTGTGCATGGGCAAAGTCCTGGGTGTGCGGGAGGCAGACAAGAAGCCCAGATGAGTGCGTGGTGGGGGGTGTGTGGGTAGGTGGCTGCCTGCGTGGCCGTGTGTGGCGGGGCGCGGGCGGGCGCGCGGGCGGGCAGGCGGAGGGGGAAGCGATCCTTTCCACCCAGCCATTTTGTTTAATGAAGAATGGAAGGCTGGCATTCAGAGACATGGTTATGTGCCGCATATTAATGCGTGCTCTGTAGACATCCTCCCCCTTTCTAAATGAGTGGCACAGGAACGAAGCCCTCTACAGAGCAGGCACCGTGGGAGCAGGAGCTTGCAAAGGTAACGCAGCATCATCGCCTCCACCCACAGATGTGGCACCTGCCCCAGGACCACTTGCTGCCTGGCGAGGAGGGAAAACTGGTCCCAGGGTTGGGATGTTTGGATGCTTTCAAAAAGATAGCCAGAGTGGGAGCAGATTGTTCAATAAATGCTTCATACCCGGGATGAAGGGAGACATTATGGGATGCCCAGGGGGCTTGGGAAATCAAATACAATGTTTGAGTAGCACAATTTGAGGTACATTATAAAAAAAGCAATTTGAATTGCCAATGAGGCGACAACGTATCTGCATGCTAATTAGACCTGTGTCAAGCTTAGTCTGCCGGGTTGTGTTGATGGCTAGGAATGCGCTGGTAGCTCTGCTGAGAGATTGCTCCTGCCTAAATTATCAGCTTTGTCTTACTGATCATTTTCTGCAAACAAACGCCAAACGCCAGATCAAAAGGCAATTCTGAAATTAAAACTATTGATTGATAAAGCCTAGATTTCAGAATCTAATTAGAGGAGGCAAAAACAAAAGCTGATATTATTACAGATTGTGCCTGAGCAAGCAGCCAGACCGTGCGAGGCTTATAATTTATCTTTGTTTATGCGGCCAGGATATTAAAAATTTAATTAAAATGGTAAAATGATCTGATCAGAAATAGCCACCTAGTGGCAAGTATATTATTTTAAATGGATTATGAAAGCATTGATCTATGCAAATAGAAGGGTGTTGGTCTGGGGGGGGGGGGGTTGTGTGTGTGTGTGTGTGTGACAAACATAGCAGCTCGCTGAAACTTGCTGAGCAATTTGTCTTTGGCTAATAAGTTGTCTTTTGTGTTCCATTCCAGAGATAAGCAACATCATTTATAACCCTCATTTGCACACTAATAAACATTCTGTTATTACAGGTGGTGTTGGGAACATCCTTCATAAATTAGGGCGTATATAATGTGGAAGAAACAAATAAACCCTTTCCTAGAGCTGTACCAGATACGTTTTTGTGAAATTAGAATATTCATCTGACAGCAGCAGGGAGAAGTTGCTTATTAACTCATTCCACTGCTCAGTTTAAGCCATGAAGCAGCAGAAACCCCATCAACACAGAATTCAGTTTCTGGACTACCTTGGTGACTTAACAATGCTGTGCAAAACACAGAGGGCCCAATTTACTGAGCCCGTGCAGCTTCAATGGCTAAATTTCATGGCAATAAAGAGGTCTTTGTGATTTATACATTGTTTTTTACCCTCATTTAGCACCTTTCAAGAGTTGCCAAGTGGATTAAGTATTTAAAGAAGGGGCTGTTTAATTGCACACAATGCAGAAATGAGGTCCCAAATTTCTCTGCCATCGTGAGCTATGGACAGTGAAAACTGCCAAAGGGAGCTTTGCCACATGGTAATGAAGTTAGACTGAAAAAAACCCACCCCAAACTATGAGCAGTTTATCAAGAAAATACAGTCAGAATCTTGGTAAGTTCTTGAGCAAGGCTTAGCTCGTGCATTTCTTTCCATTTCAGATTTCCACATGAAACCACTATGCAAATACTCAATTCCTCTTAAAGAAATTCACAATTTAGGGTCCTGTCAGCAGCTCTGGGGTCTTTTGTTAGGTGCACTTAAAATGCCAGATTAAATATTAATATGTGGTTAGAGTTGTGCTATTTTGCAAGCCCTGAAACCCTATTAGTAAATCATGATCTGGTGACTGATGCAAGAAATTTGAAGGCAGTGAGAGTGCAGATTGCCCATCAATCTGATGGATCACTAATTTTTAGTAAATCAGACCCTTGGACTTTTAGCTGTAAGCAGATGTATGTTTCATTGTGACGGGAAAAGCAGTCCAACCAGCAGAGCAATTTTCTGCACTGAATGTGTACTGTAACAGGCAGAGATGTTTTGCATAATCAGGAGGTTATTTGAATACAAGTGTTCATTTAAGAGGCTGTGCATGAGTGATGTTCTTCTTGGAAAAAACCACAAACACAACACATTTGAAGCTAGAAAGGAAAGGTAGTGGAGTTTTCTTAAAAAAAAAAGAAAAACAAGAAAGAGGAACAGCCCTAGAATTTCAAAAGGGATTCTCAGGTTGGTAGAATTCCAGAAGAACTCCAAAAAAGAATGCCCAAGAAGAAGTCAGCCCATCCAAGAATAGAATAGAATAGAATAGAATAGAATAGAATAGAATAGAATAGAAAGAATAGACCAGGTTGGAAGAAACCTTCAAGATCATCAAGTCCAACCTATCACCCAACACCGTCTAATCAACTAAACCATGGCACCAAGCGCCCCATCCAGGCTGTTCCTAAACACCTCCAGTGATGGCAAATCCACCACCTCCCTGGGCAGCACATTCCAATGGCCAATCACTCTCTCTATGAAGAATTTCTTCCTAATATCCAGTCTAAACCTCCCTTGGCACAGCTTGAGACTGTGTCCTCTTGTTCTGGTGCTGGTTGCCTGGGAGAAGAGACCAGCCCCCACCTGTCTACAACCTCCCTTCAGGTAGTTGCAGAGAGAAGAAGCTGCATCACTTCAACAGGCTTGAGTAATGGGTTCAGTTTTGGGGCCCTCACAACAAGAAGGACACGGAGGTGCTGGAGAGGGTCTAGAGAAAGGCAACAAGGCTGGTTGAAGGGTCTGGAGAATAAATGTGGTGAGGAACAGCTTAAGGAACTGGGATTATTTAGTCTGGAGGAAAAAAAGGTTCAAGGGAGACCTTCCCACTGTCTATAACTCATAGTATAGTATCATAGTATCATAGTATCAGTCAGGGTTGGAAGGGACCACAAGGATCATCTAGTTCCAACCCCCCTGCCATGGGCAGGGACACCCCACACTAGATCAGCCTGGCCACAGCCTTGTCCAGCCTGGTCTTAAACACCTCCAGGGATGGGGCCTCGACCACCTCCCTGGACAACCCATTCCAGGGCTTCACCACTCTCATGGTGAAGAACCTCCTCCTCACATCTAGCCTGAATCTCCCCACCTGCAGCTTCATTCCATTCCCCCTAGTCCTATCACTACCTGAGATCCTGAGCAGTCCCTCCCCAGCCTTCCTGTAGGCCCCCTTCAGATACTGGAAGGCCACAATTAGGTCTTCATTGCCAGTCTTTGTTTCAGGGCAGATGAGTCTTTTGACTTCTTGATTTAAGCTCTTACTAATTACAAATATTTCAAGTGTACAGGTATGTGCACAGCCTGTGTGGCCTCACAGCTCACATATGCCATTTTGGCTGCCACAGCTCATCTCTCTCAATTTTTAGTAGCCTGCTAATGCTCATAGGGAAATCACCAATAGAAAGAGATCTCTCCACACCCTTTCTGCCACTGCTGTTCGACCAGCACTGAGAATGGGAAGTCTGAAAGCCTACCGTGTCTTGCATGCATCTGGATCATTCTCAGGTCACCCTCTTCAAAACACCCATAGACACTGCTTAAAGCGATCCCCTTAATTGAAAATTAAATGTAATTCACAAAGTCAGGATGCATTCTTCAGCAGAAGGTCACTAAGAGAAGCCTCTACAGGAAATGAAGCCTGGAGAATAGGACTTTAAAATATGATTACAACGTGCAAGAACACAAGGCTTTCCCAAGCTGATGGCCAGCGAAAGAAAGAGAGCTGGGATAGTGCTATTTTTACAGCAGGTGGCCTTTTGAAACTATTTTTTAATGTTAACTATTTCAATTCTTAAATTTTTATTTAAAGGAGGTGATTCTTCTGGTACTGACACTGCAAAGTGATATGCAGCAATAACAACCCTTCTGAAACATTCCAGAGGGCTTTTTGCTCAAGTCAGAGTCTACTGGGAGCAGCCTCCCTGGCCAAGGCACATGGAGGGTGTTCTAATTTCCACTAAGCCCTGATCAATGGGAATTTATTACCACTTAGACAAATAGAAAGCCACAGTATTTGTGCAAAGCTGGAATGGCTTGGATGTATCACACTATCACAGAACATTAGAGGTTGGAAGGGACCTCCAGAGATCATCCAGTCCAACCCCCCTGCCAAAGCAGGATCACCCAGGATGTTCCACACAGGAATGCATCTAAGTGGGTTTTGAATGTGTCCAAAGGATACTCCACAACCTCTCTGGGCAGCTTGCTCCAGACCTGCAGAACCCTCACTATAAAGAATTTTCTCCTCATGTAGAGGTGAAATTTTCTATGTTCAAGCTTGTACCTGTTGTTCCTTGTCTTATTATTGCACACCACCCAAAAGAGCTTGACACCTCCACTTGACACCCACTCCTCAGATATTGATAGACATTGATCAGATCCCTCTCAGCCTTCTCAAGAATAAACAGCCCCAGGATTCTCAGTCTCTCTTGATAGGGGATATGCTCAAGTCCCCTAATCATCCTTGTGTCTCTCTGTTGGATTCTCTCAAGCAGGTCCCTGTCTCTCTTGAACTGGGGAGCCCAATACGGCCTGCATCAGGAAGAGACAGGAATAGTACAAGTAAAGCTTGTATTAAATACTTAAAATAAACACTGGTGTTGATATTAACAGTAAAAATAACCAGTAAAAATCAAGCAAAGCAGTAAACTAAGATGTGGCTGCCTTTCCAGCCTTCCTGTTCCACAAAGCTAATGCTCTGTGGCTGCATCCTGCAGAACTCCAAGCACTGAGGGCAGACAGCCCACGTGTATTTATTGGCGTTTCCAAGTGATGCACGTAGAATTGTTTCTGAGCTGCAGCTCCTGCTGTGCTCCATGTCCTACTCATGTGTTCACAAAAGCCAGAAAGCTCCTCTGCAGGCTGTTAATGCTGTTGTGGTCCCTCCAGCAACCACACCGATTCAGCCACTCCTCTCCCCACACACACTTTCTCTCTGTCCATCAATATGCTGCAAAGCCTGCGTTTCATTACCATATCATATGGAGTATTGATTCCCCTTCCAAGCTAAATAATGTTGTAGATCTTTTACCCTTTAAGTGGGGTTTGCTAACTGAGCTGCAAACTGGTAACAGAGACATATTGTGGTGTCTGATACCGTAGATATTGGCCAACACTGAAAGTGGTAACTTAGGCAGAAATTTGGATGCATGATTCAAGCTTTAAAAACAGGAACATTGGTGCACAAGATCCAGTTATGCACATCCTATGCTAAAAAGGGGAACATTCCTAAACAGACCTTTCAACATAACAAGATTCAGACCTTAGCAGTGAAGAAAATGATTATCAGTTTTATTAAGCTTAACTAGTTCCCATACCAGATCTAAAAAGTCACCTTGCACCTACATAGAGAGGATTGTTTACGTATTTATCTGTACATGTGTCCTCATCAGCCACTGTATACAATCATTTCATAGCATTCACATTCAGCACAGAAACATCAAGGCCTAAGTACAAATATTATTACTATAATGGGTTTTCATTTCTAGGGGTCATCAGGGGAAGGGATTAATTTTGCTTGCTTTATTGTACACACAGAACAGCACATAGGGTCAGATTACAATGCCTCTATCTGGAAAATCACATTCAGCTGTAATGAGAAAGGCACTTCTTAAAACAATTTTACAGTTTGGGGTGCCTTGGCTGGATTTCATTTCATTTCATTTCATTCATTTCATTTCATTTCTGTGTTGCTTCCCTTTATGTGCCTTTATTTCAGCTACCATTAATTGATTGTCAGCGATACCTGCAGTGATGGTTCCAGGTGTCTTTATGGATCTTCGACGAGAGTTTGCATTTCCTTTTCCAGATTCCTTTTATCAGCAGTGGTATGGAAACATTTTTTCGTCTCTGGGCTGCCACAGGTACTTTTTCACAATTGTACAGAGAACTGAAAATCCATTAACCATGGCAGAAGTACCCCAGGTATGTTGCATTTCCTCAGGGTTTCTGTATGGAGTACACAAAATGGTCTCTGCCTAATCACTTACAGACACTGCTTTATTTTCATAGAATCACACCACCATGGTCATTAAACCATGCCCACACATTTCTTGAACATTTCCCATTGCTTCCTCAGAGAGCCTCTTGTTATGAGGTATTATTTAAACGAGACAACCACACTCTCATCTCTGCTGCCTGAAACTGGTATCCTGCCACCCATGGAACCTCACTCCTGTTCACATCAGGTGATGTTGTGATGCAAGTTTTATACAGGTGGGGGCCAGAGGTAGCATGAGAGTGAAGCCAAAAGATCATGGCACTCAATGTCCAGCTATAAACACGTCTGTAAAAAACACCCAAAGACATTAACAGTCACACCTGAAACCAGCAACAGATGATTTTATCTTTTTTTAGACCATTTTCAACCAGTTTCAAAGTTGTCTGAGTGAAGATTTGACACAGCCAGGACTGGATGCAGAGCCCCAACAGGACAAGATGAGATAAGAAAAAGAGAAAAAAAATATATATATTTTTTAATACAATATGGAGGATAGTGAGATGAGAAGTGAAAGCAGAATCACACAGAACTGCAGAATCACCAAGGTTGGAAGAGACCGCAAAGATCATCAAGTCCAACCTGTCACCACAGACCTCATGACGAAACTGTGGCACCAAGTGTCACGTCCAAGCCCCTCTTGAACACCTCCAGGGATGGTGACTCCACCACCTCCCTGGGCAGCACATTCCAATGGCTAACAACTCTCTCAGTGAAGAACTTTCTGCTCACCTCCAGCCTAAATTTCCCCTGGTGCCAGAAGTTACATAGCACCCTTGAACAGAGACACACATAGTAGAACTCAAACGAAGGGAAGGAAAAAGCTAACGTTTGCAGCATTTCTTGCACGCCTGACAGAGATTATTCACTTTCACAGGCCAAGCTTGCTCTTCTTTCTCCAGGGCTGATAAAACATAGGTTTTTCTCAAGTTAGCAAGCCTGTTTTCTCTAGGTATCCTCAACAGGGATTAAAAAAAAAAAAACCAGAGTTTAAACTACTGGGAATAAAAAAAAAGCCCAACTTTAACAAAGTTCCCTGAATATTCCATGTCTTAAACATTAGTGTTCTTGACTTGACAAAGGAGCTGACAAACAGCAGCACATGGAGATATCATGATTCCAGAGGCCAAGACTATCCAGGTTGCTCAAGGCCTCATCCAACCTGGATTGGCACACTTCCAGGCTTGGAGCCTCCAGACCTTCTCCAAAAAATCTGTTCCAGCGTCTCACCAGCCTTCTGGGGAAGAATTTATGTCTAATGTCTCATCTAAATCCATTTTCTCACAGTTTGAAACCCTTACCCCTAAATCTATGCCCCTTCAAGTACTGGAAATCTCTAAATTTCCTTGTGGCTGCCTTTTCTCCAGGCTGAACACCCCCAGCTCGCTCAGCCTGTCTTAATAGCAGAGGTGCTCCAGCCCTTGGATCATCTTTGTGGCCTCTTCTGGATCCACTCTAACAGTTCCATGT
Organism: Melanerpes formicivorus; assembly: GCF_026170545.1. Taxonomy (NCBI): domain Eukaryota; kingdom Metazoa; phylum Chordata; class Aves; order Piciformes; family Picidae; genus Melanerpes; species Melanerpes formicivorus. The sequence goes on along the minus strand of NW_027142384.1, from coordinate 9,472,116 downwards.
CCTCCTTGTGCTGGTACCTTCAGTCAGTTGAAGGCTAGTTAGCACAGGTCAACACCAAACTGAAGAACATGCTAACACTTCAACAGTTGAAAGGGTGGTATTCCAGAGCTCAGGAATGCTCCCAGTCTCTGTTTAATTTTGGGTTGTACATTGAGCCTGGAATCTTTCAGCTAATGAAAGTGAGCTTTGGACAAGGTCCTCAGAGGACTAGTGAGGTTTGAAAGATGGGAGAGGGATGCAATCAATTTAAATACGCATTTGCAAATTTGCAAACTGTTCCAAACATGTAAGGTAGTGCATCTGTCTTCATCAGACCCTAAAGCTGCAAATACCAGATGTCACTTACAGATTAAATGATTTCCCTAAACCTAATTTTATATTAATACAAAGCATTTGTCACTCCAACGTGAAGGTTTCTGGTTTAAACATTCAAAAGCGGTGTAACACAAATGTTAGGGTTATCCCAGTGATTCATTGCACAAAACATAAACTGAGGCGTGAACTGAAGAGAAAAATTTGTTTGCTTTAGGGGTGTTGAAACAGATCTGTAACTGACCTGCTCGTAGCACTTCACTCTCTGCCTGGTTTTGGGGCTTCCCCAAAAGAGGGCTTCTTAAAAAACAAACAGAGGTTGTTTTTTATCTTAAAAGCATCTTAAAACCCAAGCAGAGGTTTTGAGATCCGTTCCAAACCCCACAGCTCCAATATCCTGATCACCTGTCCATGACAGGAAACAAAACTGCAGCATGTGCCACTTTGAGATCATAGAACAGCTTAGTTTGGACAAGACCTCAGCAATCATCTACTCCAATCTCTCCATCATGGGCAGGGACTCTTTTTGACTAGAATTAGTTGCCCAAAGCCTCATCCAACCTGGCCTTAAATGTCCCCAGGAAGGAGGCATCCACAGCCTCCCCTGGGCATCCTGTTCCAGAGTCTCACCACTCTCATACTGAAGAACTTCTTCTTAAGATGTAGTCTAACCCTGCTCTCCCTCACCTTCAAACCATTCCCCCTTGTCCTGTCTCTAGACACCTTCATGAAAAATCCCTCTGAAGCCTTCCTGAAGGATCCCTTCAGGTACTGGAAGGCAGCTCTAAGATCCCACAGAGTCTTCTCTTCTCCAGGCTGAACACTCCCAGCTCCCTAAGCCTGTCCTAATAGCAGAGGCGCGCCAGACCTTCTGGCCCTCTCCTAGACTTGCTCCAAGGTCTCTGTGCTCTGTTCCTTAACTAGCAATAACTTATAAATCATGGACTAGTTAAGCAATTGGTGATTATTGGTGATTATTACTCAAAGACTGATCCTTTCAGAAGATCTTCAATGTAACTGGCCAAGATAACAACACTGTCAACAGGTATTTAAAGAAATTAGAGGGAACCATGTGATCTCCAGTACCTATGAGGAGAGGCTCAGGGAGCTGGGGTTGCTTAGCCTGGAGAAGAGGAGGCTCAGGGGAGACCTTCTTGCTCTCTACAACTACCTGAAGGGTGGCTGTAGCCAGGAGGGGGTTGGTCTCTTCTCCCAGGCAATCAGCACTAGAACAAGGGGACACAGTCTCAAGCTGTGCCAGGGGAAGTTTAGGCTGGAGGTGAGGAGAAAGTACTTCACAGATAGAGTTGTTAGCTGTTGGAATGGGCTCCCAGAGAGGTGGTGGAGTCACCATCTCTGGAGGTGCTCAAGAGGGGATTGGACGTGGCACTTGATTTAGCAGTCATGAGGTCTGTGGTGACAGGTTGGATTTGATGATCTTTGAGGTCTTTTTCAACCTTATTGATTCTATGATTCTATGAAAGAGGATTACAAGAACACCAGGAAGGGACTTTCAACAAGGGCTTGTAGTGACAGGACAAGAGGGAGTGGATTGAATCTTGAGGAGGTCAGGTTTAGACTGAAGATTAGGAAGACATTCTCCTTCTTTCTAGTGAGGGTGGTGAGACAGTGGAACAAGTTGCCCAGAGAAGCTGTGGATGCCTCCTCTCTGGAGGTGTTCAAGGCCAGGTAGGATGAGACCTTGAGCAACCTGGGCTGGTGGGAGGCATCCCTGCCCATGGCAGGGGGGGGTTGGTACTGAGTGATCTTCAAGGTCCCTTCCAACCTAAACCATTCTGTGAATCTATGAATCTTCAGTTAAAAATAAAGCTTTATAAAGCAGCATTCATCTGGCTGATTCCTCCCGATTCACCATGCTGCAGAAGGATATCACAGCAGGCAATGTTTTCAGAACAAATGTGCACACCTGTATTTGATGCTGAGCTAGAAACTAGAAACTTCATAATGTCCTGAAGGCTTTGATCAGATGTGCAAATCAGAAAACATAATTGTTTAAGAGCAGAGTTTTGCCAGCCATTATTTCTAAGGATCTGTTATCCTGAGCTTCCAAAGGAACTGTCAATACAGTTGGCAATTAAAAAGGAATACTCCATTCAAAGTGACCCTTGTCACGTTCAGTCTGTGTATCTGGAGCTTGACCAAGGCAGCTCAACTGTCAGGCACAAGGCGAGGAAGGCCACCTCTGCCCCTGAGGCTATAATGTGTAGTCAGATCCATTGAAGTAAGTCTTCCATTTCTCCCTGTTCAATTTTAAAGCAATTAAACACAGGAATCCTGCTCACTGCCAAGACTTTTCTTCTTCACTAGTCAGTAACAATACTTCAAGAACTTAGTCTTCTCCTGAGAAGGACTCCTGACTTTGAGATCAGCCTAGAATCACTGTTTTGATACACTTTCAGCACAGAGGCCATGCTACACATGTGTGAGTAAAGGCTAGATACACAGAATCTTAGACTCCTAGAATCACTAAGGTTGGAAAAGACTCTTACCAACAGCAGGTCCAACCACCAACCCAACACCACCCTAGAATCTAAACCATATCCCATTTTTGAACACCTCCAGGGGTGGTGATTTCACCACCTCCCTGGGCAGCCTGTTCCAATGCCTGACCACTCTTGCAGCAAAGAAATTTTTCCTGCTATCCAACCTAACCCTCCCCTGGAAGAGAAGGTAAAAGAGCATTTCAAAGAGCAACGGCAAGGGTCTCCCTAGCTGCAATTCAGCTATTTTGAGGTGGAGTGGCAGAAGAGTTCTTCTATTATAGCAGCCCCTTGACTTGGAGAAGCTGTTCCAGAGAGAGGAACCTATAATTTCTGCATTTTGCAGCATAGATATGGCAGGTGAAGGAGCATAGGAAAAGGGAAGACACGTGACAGAAAGCAGAAGAAACAACACACCATCCTTCTCTCTAAGCTGGAGAGATATGGGTTTGATTGGTGGACTGTACAGTGAACAAGGAATTGTTTGGATGATTGCATACAAAGGATAGTAGTCAATGGCTGGATGTCCACATGGAGAGGGGTGACGTGTGGTGTCACTCAAGGGTCTGTAATGGGACTAGTGCCATTCTGTATCTCCATCAATGTTACAGACAGTGAGACTGAGGCACTCTTAGCAGTTGGGTGAGCAGAGTGAGTGATGCAGCCGGTAGGATTAAGGGATAGGTGACATCCAGAGGGACCAGGACAGGTGGGAGAGGTGGCTAAGAAGAACCTCATGAGGTTCAATAAGGCAAAGTGCAAGGTCCTGCATGCAGTCCAGGGCAACCCTTGATATCAATACAGACTGGGGAATAATGAGATTGAGAGCAGCTCTGCAGAAAAGGACCTAGGGGTGCTGGTGGGTGAGAAGCTGGACAGGAGCTAGTAATGGGCACCAGCAGCCCAGAAGGCCAATGGCAGCCTGGGCTGCATCCAAAGCAGTGCAGCCAGAGATAGAGAGAAGGGATCCTGCCCCTCTGATCTGCTCCGCTCCGGGGAAACCCCACCTGCAGTGCTGTGTCCAGCACTGGGGCCCCAAACACAAGAGAAACATGGACCTGACAGAGAGGGTCTAGAGGAAGCCTCTAAGATGATCTGAGGGCTGGAGAACCTTCCCTGTGGGGACAGGCTGAGAGAGTTGGGGCTGTTCAGCCTGGAGAAGAGAAGGCTCCAGGGAGACTTTAGAGCTGCATTTCGATATCTAAAGGGGACCTACAGGAAGGCTAGGGAGAGACTGTTCAGAAGAGCCTGTGGTAATAAGACGAGGCAATGATGTGAAACTGGGGCAGGGCAGATTTAGGTTGGACATCAGCAGGAGGTTCTGCAAAATGAGGGTGGTGAAATACTGGAACAGGCTGCCCAGGGATATGGTGGAAGCCCTGTCCCTGGAAACATTCAAGAGTCAGATTTAAGTGGGAGGTTGACTGCAGAGGGTTGGACAAGATGACCTTGGAAGGTCCCTTCTGACCTGATGCAATCTGTGAACCTGTTGTAACCCTGCTAAACATCCAGGAGAGACTCTGAGCTAAGCCTTGACTGCAACAGACTTGGTGTTTCCAACAAAATATGTTTTTCATAGTTTTTTGTGTACTTGAAAACATATTTTCCACAGTTATCATTGCTTTACTCGATGACATATCAAAGTCATACCAAACTTGGGAGCTAAAACTCTTTTGTTTGCTCTCCCTGAAGGTGCAGCTTGATGAGGTGGCTGTGTGTACTTACTGAGAAATGGGATAAGCGCTCAGGGCTTCAGTATTTTCCAAAACAAACCTATATTGCTTCTTTTGTAGCATTAGCATATTCTAACATTTAGAGTACTTACACAGGGCTTAGATGTCAGCACTGCACACATATCAGACTTAGGCTCTTCTGCTGACTTTTAGAAATATTAAGCCAAGCATAACCAGGTTTCCATGGCACAGACATTTATCCCCTGGGATCTCTCTACAGGTCAAGAAATATACAGATCTCCGAAACCAAACCCTGAAACCTGAAAAAAAAGAGACAGTGGAGTCATTTAAATATTCCTGCCTTGAAGAAGGAATGTTTTGTATCACATCCCCTCAGCTGTGATCTGTTCACTGTCTCTGCACACTTGGTGATTTCTAGACAGTCTGTATTGAAATGTAAAGGATTAAAAATTGCAAATAGGAGAGGAGATGCCAATATGAAATGCAGGTCTGAATCACCACCTGTGTATTTCCATTCAGAACAGAAGACAATAAAATCTCATTAATGTACATTGCCTTGCATTGCATCTCCAATGATTTTCACAGCAAGAAACTTGCCCTGCCCCTGCCCAAGCATCTGTGGCACTTCTAAGCAGGAGGAACTATAAAATCAAATCGTTCCTACCGGATCATTACATAATTTATTCTCAGTTCTATCTGGAGAATGGTTTTAAATATTCAATTAAAGCTGCATTTAAATTTTGCCAACGATTATTTCAGTTCTTATCACCTTTGGATGCCTGTTCAAGATGCTTACTGCTAAGGCATTAAGGGTACCCTCCCAGATTGCCACACTGACTGTAGGGTAAATGAGTTTATGATGATTTCTCCCTCCAAGGCTCAGAATATTAAATTAAAATCTGAGAGAAACAACAACATTGTTTTCATATAACCAGGGGCCCCTTCAAACAGAAAATATATTTGCATAGCTCCAGACTCACTGAGGAGGAAGTAAGTTGACTTATTCACATAAAAGCAGCAGTGATGTGTTCTTATATTCTGTCAAGCTACAAATCTGAAAATTTGCCTAAAGGCAAATTGGATTTTATCTATCCATAGCACTGCTATAAAACAAATCTACAGAGCTTTTTATTGATATTACAGCCTGCTTCTCTTACCTCTAAATTTAAACAGCCTTTCATCTGACAGCACACTGCAGACCTTTTTTTTTTGTGTGTGTTTGCTTCTTGCTCATCTGTTACTTAAGTGCAACACATTCAAGCAGAGTTCTTACCTTTTAAAAGGATACCTGCTTCTAATTAACAGCATTTCAACACTCAGTTTCTCAGAGGAGCTGGACCGTGTCGCTCCAGCCCTTAAGTCATGACTTAAGCATGTATTTCAGTCTTTATTTATTTATTTGCCTGAGTGAGGACTGCAGAAGTGTCCTGGGCTTGTTTGGAAATTAATAGCTAGCGCTTTTCTTGTTCATTAGAAAAAGCTTTCTTTTTCAGGATTCTCCCCATAAATTATCTGAGTCCTGCCTTAGCAAGGCCAATGAATTAGAACCATGTTGCAACATTGCATCATCTATATAGTTGTAAAATAGATTTAATACAATCAGGAATAAATCATTGACAAATAAATTCAATAAACATGGTCTGAAGACTGAGTCTTGGCGGACATCACAGTCCATTTCAGCCAAGCCAGATTCCTTGCCCTGCACAACAAATCTCTGTGCTCTTCTTGTTAAACAGTCATGAATCTGAGTTAAGTGACTTATCCTCAAGAGCATCATAGTCTTATCTCCTCTAATCAGCATTCTAGAGTCAATCAAATCAAATGCTTCTGTGAAAATTACAAAATACAGTGCCAGGACTTTGATTCTATCCAATGCCTGGGCCCTGGCAATATTGCTGTTAAAATGCCAGATGCCACAAAGATATTCTTGGCACTGGTAGGAAGAAATGAAACTCACGGATCTAAAGACTTGGGTTGAAATTCTGCCAATTAGAGGCATAGGAAGAGCAAAAGGCAAGGTATTTTTATTCCCTTCCCTGAAGATGACTAACTAAAATTAACGTCAATTACTGAACATCAGCTCAGAGGTGACCTCCTGGGAGCTGAGTGCAGCATCAGGCATCACCCAGAACACGGCGAGATTCTTCACCTCAACCCTTACTTGGCATAGCTAAAAAGGAGTTCACTCTTTCTCTTTCAGAGAGTGTTTCAACATTCCTGACTGAAGGAGAAAGAACATAAATTCTCCTAACAGCTACCAGGTTTTTTTGTCATGACTTTACTGCAGAAAGGAAGAAGGCAGTGCCTTTATCTTTCCCTTTGGCTGAAATCACAATCAGATAAGTTTCTACTTGGCCAAACTGGAAAGAAAGGAAGGTTGACTTTTTCATTCCACACTGTAGGGAGTAAGCAGACTTTTAACTATAACCAAGTGATTTCCAAGTGACTTTTCATAGCATTTTTCATTCTTCTCTGAGTTGCAGTACGGATTCTTTATTGCACATTAAACTATCTCAAGTAGAAAACAATCACTTGAAAATAATCTATACTTCAGGCAGTTAGGGCTGCCATAGTTCAGCTACACCTAAAGTGGTCAGAGCACCAAGAATTCCTAAAGTTGTAAGGCCCGACAGAACCCCTGTGGATTCGACAGCATCCAGAAGAGGTGAATAAAATTCACATTTATGGGTTGCAGAAGCAGATTTCAGTAATTTTGTTTTGTAAAGAAGCATAATAGAGAATCTAGCTGCAGTGAAGTCCCTGACACTGGGAACGGAGGTTAGTTTTGCCCCCTTGCAGTATTTCAGTAGCACACTTTGAAAATCGATTTTGTTTTATATCTGGGGAGGGGTTTCATTTTAAAATCTCCTGCCCTGAAAGCAATCAAAACCTTAATGAAGTTCCTTATTATTATTATAAAACCAAAACAGAACAAAACAGGACTAAACAGTTTTGCAATAGTGGCTGTGACAAAATGTCTGAAAACGTTGTCAGAGTCTACCTGAAAGCAGAATGTTCCCCATCAGCTGTCTGAAAGGGCCTGAACATAGAGACACTACTTCTAAAGGATCCACAAAAGAATAACTAAGAAAACAAGCTTAGAAAACAAGCTGTGACCCACAACTGAGATTGGAATGTATAGTACTACTGTGCAGATCTATTCCATTACAAGGGAGGGTAGAAGCTGGGCAAGGTACCTTGATGTATCGTGGAGTCACAGACAGCATCAGGTTGGAAGGGACCCTCAGAGGGCATACTATGCAACAGCCAGGGCACCTCCAATTACATCAGGCTGCCCAGGACCACATCAAGTCTAATCCTGAATGTCTTCAGTGAGGGGCCTCCACCACATCCCTGGGCAGCCTGTTCCAGTGTCTCACCACCCCCACTGTGCAAGAACTTCCTCCTGATGTCCAACCTAATTCTGCCCTGCTCCAGCTCCAAACCATTGCCCCTCGTCCTATCCCCCTAGGCCCTTCTGAACAGTCCCTCCCCAGCCTTCCTGTAGGTCCTCTTCAGATATTGAAATGCAGCTCTAAGGTTACTCCAAAGCCTTCTCTTCTCCAGGCTGAACAGCCCCAACTCCCTCAGTCTGTCCCCATAGGGAAGGTTCTCCAGCCCTCAGGTCACCTCTGTGGCCTCCCCTGGACCCACTCCATCAGGTCTGTGTCTCTCTTGTGATGGGGGCACCAGAGCTGGACACAGCTCTGCAGGTGAGGTCTCCCCAGAGCAGAGGGGCAGAATCTCCTCTCTCCACCTTGCCCTATTTCAGCATGCCCTTCTAAACAGTCCTTATACACCTCTTCTGTAGGTTTCCTTCAATTACTTAAAGTGTGGTAGAAGCCTCCCCAGAACCTTCTCTTCTCCAGGCTGCCCCCCACCAGCTCTCCTAGCCTGTCTATGTAGGGGAGGTGCTCTGATCATCTTGGTGGCCCTCAACATATTTAAAAGGGGAAAATCTGTTGAGCAAGTTACTTGGGTTTGGGAGCTCTTTTGTGTTTGGAGAGGAGTGGGACCTGGGACAAACAACCATACCAATACTGAGCTCAGTGAGAAAGGAGAACAGGAGGCACACTGGATCAGCCCATGGTGAGATGGAAGACTGAGCCCTTGCAGTGGTGGGACAGACTTCCATCTGTGGCCTGTGGAAGACCCCATGGTGGAGCAGGGAACTGCTCCTGATGAAGGCTGTGACTCTGAGGGAAGCCCACACTGGAGCAGTTCATTGCCAGGAGAACTACAGCCTGTGGAAGGGAGATCTTCATGGAGGATTGTCTACTGTGGGAGGGAGATCATGTTCCAGCAGGGAAGAACTAGGAGGAGGGAGGGAGGAATCACAGAATCAACCAGACTGAAAGAGACCTCAAAGATCATCAAGTCCAACAGATCACCAGCCCTAACTAATCAACTAGACTAGGGCTCTAAGTGCCTCATCCAGTAGCAGAAACAACATGGGACAGATTGGGACTGACCCCAATCCGCATTCTCTGCTCCCCTGATGGCAGAGCTGGGCCTGAGAAGAAGGGAGGAGTGGAGGAAGAGGCATTTATTGAAGTCATTGAATGCATTTCTCACTGTCCTGCTTGGGTTCAACTGGCAAGTCAGTGGTGCTTTTGTTGTTTAAATCAAACTGACTCTTTTTACCCAAGTCAAATCTGTTTTGCCCACAACTGTAACTGGTGAAGGAACTCTCCTTGTCCTTTGTCTTGATTCTTCGTTGCACTTTCTCCTCCCCATCCCACTGGAACAGGGCAGGAGTCAGTGAGCAGCTGTGTCGTGCTCTCTTGTCAGCTGGGTACGCTCATGCCACAGCACCGTGGCACTGAAGCAGAGAGTTCCACACTCACACTTCCCATCTTTTATCTTTCACAGTCCACTCAGCTGAAATATGCAGCATTTTACCACATCAGCAAAAGAAAATATTTAGAGCTGACTGTGTGCAGCACCAAATATTGCTATTATTTTTATGATGCACACTTTCAAGCAGGTACTATCCTCAGATGTGAATCTGCAGCTGAAAGCACCTTATGAGAAAGCACAAACTGGATTGCTAAGGTTATAGAGTAATGCATTCCACATATCTGAGGCTGTGGGTTTGTGGTTTGTTTGTTTGTTTGTTTTGTTTTGTTTTGTTTTGTTTTCCTTCAGTTTGGATAATAATCACCAGTACAATCTCCTGCCCATAAAGACCTGTTAAAAATTTAGCAGCTTGTGAGATTCGTGACCACAGCCCTTTAAGACCACCCCTCAAATGTTAAAATGCAGCGAAGATGTGCTCCAGCAATAGATCACTCTCTCCTGGTAAACACATCTATTTTATTTCATTTCACTTATTTATTTATTTTATTTTATTTTTTAACATTAGTTTCATCTTGGAAATTGCAAATTGGATTAGGAGGTTTGATATGATTGGGAACCAGATTGACAGTCTGCTTAGCATTTTTATTAGTTGTGTAGATTATCTATAGGCTATAGATGACCTCAGTCAACTTCACATTCTTGAGGCAGCCAGAGACAAGGCAACATCAGCCAATCATAAAAACATGTACTTGATTATTAGGTCTCAAGATGTGTCAAATCAATACACTGCATCACCTTCAAGGCTAAGATATGAGATGGCTTCTGCATCTTTTGTAACTTAGGTTGCTGCAGAAAAAATGGTGAAATAAAGCCCACAGTTTAGACAACCTCTGTTTAATACAAGTATCTCATTGACATTTTTTTTGGGGGGTGTGGGGGAGGATTATTGCCGTTTTTTGGAGGGGATATAATTAGCACAATGTTTACACTTTGAATCTCTTTGAAATCCAAAGAAATACAGGTCATAAATATATTTAAACAAAAAATAAATCAAAAGATCAGACTGTTTCTGCCATCTCTTTGTCATTAGAAGTCTGGAGAAGAGAAGGCTCCCAGGAGACCTTCTTGTGGCCTTCCAGTATCTGAAGGGGCTACAAGAAAGCTGGGGAGGGACTTTTGAGGGTGTCAGGGAGTGATAGGACTGAGGGGAATGGAGCAAAACTGGAAATGGGTAGATTCAGATTGAATGTTAGGAAGAAGTTGCTCCCCATGAGGGGGGTGAGAGACTGGCACAGGTTGCCCAGGGAGGTGGTGAAAGCCTCATGCCTGGAGGTTTTTAAAACCAGGCTGGGTGTGGCTCTGAGCAAGCTGCTGTAGTGTGAGGTGTTCCTGCCCATTTCAGGGAGGCTGGAACTGGATGATCCTTGAGGTCACTTCCAACCTTGAAAATTCTATGATTCTATGATCACTACACATATTTCCAGAACCAAACCATGGCCCCAAGTGTCATGGCCACACCTCTCTGAAATGCCTCTGGGGATGGGGATTCCACCACCTCCCTGGGCAGCCTGTTCCAATCCTTGACCACTCTTGCAGCAAAGAGGTTTTTCCTAATCTCCAACCTTAATCTCCCCTGGTACAACTTGAGGCCATTTGATCTCATCCTAAACTTAACTCTATACTAAACCTGTCTCTTACAGTTACAAAGACAGAGTGAAGGGGCACCAGTTCTTCTTTAAGATTACTCTACAGGAAATCTTCATCTCAGCATCTGTTGGCTGTGTCTACAAACTGGATCTCAAATGCTTCACCACAAAGAATGTTTGCACATCCCTCCAGTGTACTCCCCATGCATGAACTGCCACCCTGAAGCTGCAATAAAGAGAGAATAAGACACTTCTTTTCCATAGTCTTGATCATATTAAAAACTACTTGATCACACCAACATAGCCTTTTTCTCTGCGGCCCAAGGTGGCACACAAGCTGTGGCAGTGCCCTTGGTCTGCAGCCCAGCCCTTGGCAGGAGCTGTCCCTGTCACATTCTCACTGATAGCAGCAGGACACCTATGCAAGTCAACTTTATTTCCTCCCCCTCCCCCCCCCCCCCCCCCCCCCTTCTTTCTTCTATCATGTTATTCCTAATAGAATTAATTGTTGTTCTTAATAGAAATACATGCTGCAGTGCAACATGATATTGGGAACTTTTTTCCCCTCCTCCTTCTTAATTAAGTCCCGTAACTCCTAATTAACACTTCCTAAAGCTTCAGTAGTAAGCCCTAGAATTTCAAGGGTAATAGGTGCTGCGCTAATTGAATGGATAGTTACAAATGAGTTGCTAAGGGATTAGCCTAAGAAAAGCTAAATACATTTAGGAAGATTTTAAGGTAGTTTTCTTTACAGAAAGAACCAAAGAATCTTAACTGGATAGAACCTGCAAAATCAAGCATAAGTCAACTCCTTTACTCTCACTAACTCTGTCTTCAGCTCTCCCTCTCACTGACTTTGTTAGACAAACAAACATATGTGCTATAATTAACTAGATTTACAAACATCAGCTTTAACTTCTGTGACGTTTAGTGAATCTTTTTGCCTGATTTACTCTGGCTAAGGCTAAAGTCAGATATGAGGGAGCACATATTTCCTCTGTTGAAAGAGAACTGCTACAGGTTTCTGATGGACTTCTACAGATTTCATAGAATCATAGAATTACAGAATGGTCTAGGTTGGAAGGGACCTCTGAAGTTCTAGTCCAACCCCTCTGCAGTCAGCAGGGACATCCTCAACTAGATTAGGTTGCCATGAACCCTGTTGAGCCTCACCTTGAATATCCGCAGGGATGGGCCTTCAACCACCACCCTGGGCAACCTGTTCCAGTGTTCCACCAACCTCATGGTGCAGAACTTGTTCCTCACATCCAATCTAAATCTGCTCTTCTCTAGATTGAAGCCATTTCCCCTCCTTCTGACACTCCAGGCCCTTGCAAACAGACTCTCTCCATCCTTCTTGTAGCCCACTTGAAGTACTGTGCGGCAGCTACAAGTTCTCCTTGGAGCCTTCCCTTCCCAGGCACACTGAGCCTGTTTCTTCTAACCAGCCAGCCTGCTCCAAGGGCAACAAGGCTGGTGAGAGGCCTTGAGCACAAGCCCTATGAGAAGAGGCTGAGGGAGCTGGGATTGTTTAGCCTGGAGAAGAGGAGGCTCAGGGGTGACCTCATTGCCCTCTACAACTACCTGAAAGGTGGCTGTAGCCAGGAAGAGGTTGGTCTCTTCTCCCAGGCAACCAGCACCAGAACAAGGGGACACAGTCTCAAGATGCACCAGAGGAGGTTTAGACTTGAGGTGAGGAGAAAGTTCTTCACCGAGCAAGTTGTTCGTCATTGGAATGTGCTGCCCAGGGAGGTGGTGGAGTCACCGTCCCTAGAGGTGTTCAAGAGGAGATTGGGCATGGCACTTGGTGCCATGGTCTAGTCATGGGGTCTGTGTTGATAGGTTGGACACGATGATCCTTGAGGTCTCTTCCAACCTTAGTTATACTGTGATACTGTGATACTACTGTGAAGATTAAGATAATTTGTCTTTGCTTCCTGCTACCAGGAGCTGTCTATATATCCATACATGCAAACATACATGTATAAACACAATGAAAGAGGTTTTTTTTTTCGGAGAGAGCCTGAAGAGTAAGCTGCCATCTCAGGCTGGGCAGCTCATTAGCACTGTCCCAACGATTCCATGATTCTATGATAACTTTTGAGTGTCCTACATGCATAGCAAGAATGGTCTAGGCAGAGATCTAAGGTTCTCCACACACCCTGCTCTGAAAATCATTCTGATTATGTAATTACTGGTAAATATCCCAGGTGATCACATAACCTTATGTTAGATAACATTTAATCCTTTTTGCTCACTTGTTTTTAAGGTCTCCTGATTAATCTTCTGTTGGATAGCTTAAACAATCTTCTTAAACAATCATAGATTTGGTTTGTTTGGAAAATACCCCTAAGACCATCGTGTCCAACCACCCACCTAACACCAGCATGGCCACTCAGCATTGTCCCCAGGTGCCATGTCCACACATTTCTTGAACACCTCCAGAGATGGTGACTCCACCACTTCCTTGGGCAGCCTGTTCCAATGCCTGACCACTCTTGCAGCAAAGAAATTTTTCCTCATCTCCACCAAACCCCCACAAATCCTCACACATTTCCTCACTGTTGTTTAGTCTCTCGATATATCATTTTTAGGGTTCTTTGTTTTGTTTTGGGTTTTGGTTTTTTTTTGTGTTCTTTGCTCTCTCATTCTATTTTAAACATTTTCCTGACATAATTTATGATTCTGGATACACAAAGACAGGATTTCCAGCTGGGCTCAAGTAATCTTGCAGATTTTTGCCTTTTAAAAAATACTGACTTTTATATCTTTGGTTTTCTGCTGAAGTAAGTTATGGTCTCCATAATTCTGTTATAACACAGTCAACATATGTCTGTCCTGGCTCAAAATTTAATTTTCCCCATGTTTGATAATGGGATCATTTGGAGTAGTTATGCTATTAAAAGGCACAAACAAACAAAAATACCCAGTGAAAAATACTTGCTGCAATCTGATGTTGTAGTACCTTTGTTCTGCTTTGGGTTTGTTTGAGTCTTGCTCCTACAACTTTGCAGTTACTTATAGTGTGGTCACCTTTCTCTCATGGCCTCAATCATAGAATTATATAATGGTTTGGGTTGGAAGGCACTTCTAAAAGTCATCTAGTCCAACACACTCTGTAGTAAGCAGGGATATCCTCAACTAGATCAGGCTGCCCAGACCCTGCTGAGCCTCACCTTTAATATCTCTGGGAATGGGGCCTCAATCACTTCCCTGGGCAACCCAGAAAAGAATTTGTTCCTAACATCCAATCTAAACCTACTCTTCTCCAGTTTGAAACCATTGTCCCTTGTCCTTTCTCTACAGGCCATTGGAAACCGTCTCTAAAGTTTTCAAACACTGAAAAATCCCTGTGTGTTATCACTTTGGATTTCCTCCTCTGTGTTTGTAGAATGCATAATGCTAGAAAGAAGTGGTGTCAAGGATTGTTTTCAAAGGCCTGTAGTGATAGGACAAGGGGCAATGGCTTCAAACTAGAGAAGAGCAGATTTAGATTGGATGTGAGGAACAAGTTTCACCTCCAATCTTGTCTCCAGTTCTGCTGTCCCTGGCAGAAGAAGGACACAGAGTTGCTGGAGTGAGTCCAGAGGAGGCCACAAAGATGATCCAAAGGCTGGAGCACCTCTGCTATGAGGACAGGCTGAGGAAGCTGGGGGTGTTAAGCCTGGAAAGAGAAGACTCCAGGGGTACTTTAGAGCTGCCTTCCAATAGCTGAAGGGATCCTACACGAAGGCTGCAGAGGGACTTTTTACAACAGTGTCCACTGATAGAACAAGAGAAAATGGATTGAAATTGAAGGAGAATAGGTTTAGATTGGATCTTAGGAAGAAATTGTTCACTCTGAGGGTGGCAAGACTCTGGAATGGATTATCAAGAGAGGCTGTGGATGTCTCCTCCTCCCCAGAGATGTTCAAGGCCAGGTTGGATGAGGTCTTGAGTAACCTGGGCTAGTTGAGAGGTGTCCATGGCAGGGAGGTTGGATTGGATGATCTCTAAGGTCTCACCCAGCCCAAGCCATTCTATATTTCTATGATAAGATCTTTGATGTCAGGTAGTGATAGGACTAGGGGGAATGGAATGAAGCTGGAGGTGGGGAGATTCAGACTGGAGCCGATCTGTCCAGCCTGTCAAGATTCCTCTGCAGAGCTCTCCTACCCTCTAGATGATCAGCTCCTGCCCCTAGCTTGGTGTCGTCTGCAAATGTACTGATGATGGACTCAATTGTTGGTGTTTGCAGGAGCTCACCTCCCCAGTTTTTGTTTATTATGCTCAGATTTTTGTTGAATTTACAGTGACACAAGGAATACATTGTTTTCCTCAATTGGAACTGTGCTGTCACATGAATGTGAACTTCCTGGTTATGTCTTAAGTTAAATGTCAAGAGATATAAATTTTCCACATAGAATAAAATCAATTGCAAGTTTCTTTTAACAGTGATGGAGAAAAAAAAAAAAAAAAGTAATAATAATAAAAAAAACTCCACTGTGCTTTTACAGCCAGTAGAATCGTCTCAGGTTGTGTTAATAAAAAGGATCTGCCCAAATAATAACAGTTACTCACAGTGCCTAACACAGCAAATATTCCTGACAGCAATAAGCTGAATTATCAATATTTTAATAAGAGCTTTAATGTGAGATTGGGAGAAAAGGAATGGCATGGTTTAACAACAACAACAAAAAGTATAATCAATTGATTCAAAGAATATTTAATTAATCAATTTAGTCAAAAGAATATTTAGTTCACAGGATGCTACAGGTTGGAAAGGACCTTGAGAGATCTTTGAGTCCAAACTCCCTGACAGATCAGGACCATAGAATCCAGTGAAGTTGCACAAGAACACATCCAGACAGGGATGGAAAGTCTCCAGAGAAAGAGACTCCACAACCTCTCTGGGCAGCCTGCTCCAGGGCTCTGGGACCCTTACAGTCAAGAAGTTCTTCCTCATGTTGAGGTGCAACCTCCTGTGCTGTAGTTTCCATCCATTGCCTCTTGTCCTATCCCAGGGCACAAGTGAGCAGAGGCTGTCCCTGTCCCTTCCTTCCTGACCCCCAGCCCTTACATATTTATAAACACTAATCAGGTCCTGTCTCAGTCTTCTCCCCTCCAGACTAATCAGCCCCAGGGCTCTCAGCCTCTCCTCATCAGGCAGTGCTGCAGCCCCTTCATCATCTTATATCTCTCTTTTGTGCTCTCTCCATCAGATCCCTGTCCCTCTTGAACTGGGAAGCCCAGAACTAGGTGCAGTATTCCAGGTGGGGCCTCACTATTTAAAAGAATATTTAATTAATTGTTTTACTCAAAAGAATATTTAATAAAGCCATTTAATTTTTTTTAATGCTTTCTGATATTTTTTCCACATAGGCTTTGAAAAGTCCCTTCCTCAACATGGAAGTGCTCTCAGCAATCTTCTCAGTGTAGCGGCTACGTGGAACAAGACTGCAAAAGAAAGGAAGATGATGCTCATCATAAGAGAAAGCATTCATCCTTCAGCTTTGGAAATATTAATCATAGAACCATAGAAGTGTTTTGTTTGGAAAAGCCCTCCAAGATCATCCAGTCAAACCTTCAACCCAACACCACCATGGACATTAAACTATGTCCCCAAGTGCCATGGCCACACTTTTCTTGAACACCTCCAGGGAAGGGGACTCCACCACCTCCCTGGGCAGCCTATTTCAGTCCCTGACCTCTCTTGCACCAAAGAAAATTTTCCTAATCTCCAACCTGACCTTCCCTGCACTTGAAATGTCAAACCTTAATAACAACAACAACAACAATGAAGGATATTATATTGAAGAGCACTTTGAAGTGCAGTTTACTATCATAACATGTTAAGGGTTGGAAGGGATCTCGAAAAATCATCCAGTCCAACCCCAGTGCCAGAGCAGGATGACTCAGGGCAGGTCACACAGGAACACATCCAGGAGGTTTGGAAAGTCTCCAGAGAAGGGAGACTCCACAACCTCTCTGGGCAGCCTGCTCCAGGCCTCCAGCACCCTCACAGTGACAAAGTTTCCCCTTCTGTTCCTGTAGCACTTCCTCTGCTCCAGCTTGCCCCCACTGTCCCTTGTCTTGTCCTTGGACATCCCTGAGCAGAGCCTGACTCCGTCCTCCTCACACCACCCTGCACATCTTTATCACCAGGAATGAGGGCAGCCCTCAGGCTCCTCTTCTCCAAGCTCCAAACCCCAGCTCCCTCAGCCTGTCCTCATAGGGAGATGTTCCACTGCCTGCAGAAGATTTGTGGCAATGTGCTGGACTCTTTCAAGCAGTTCCCTGAGGTCCTTCTTGAACTGCTCACAACACTTCATATGTGGCCTCAATCAGGACAGAGTAGAGGGAAAGGACAACACTTCTTAACCTACTCACCACAGCCCTTCTAATCCACCCCAGGATGCCCTTGGCCTTCTTGTTACCAGAGCACATTGCTAGCTCATGGGCATCCTTCTACCCACCAGGACCCCTGGATCCCTCTCCTCTGCACTGCTCTCCAACAGATCAGTTCCCAACATATACTGTTCCACAGGGTTGTTCTTTCCCAGGTGCAAGAGCCTATGCTTGTTGTATTTCATTAACGGTCTCCCTGCCAACTCTCCTTCCATATTACTTGGATCCCATAACACTTTAAAACCCAGCTATAAAGCAATTGATGCTGAATTTCTTTTTGATTGGAGGAAAACTCTTAATCTTTTTCAGCATTCCTTATGCTTCGTCTGGGACAGCAATGACACTGGGATTTTTTTGCATGCTGCAAATCTGTCTCTCTATAAGCACATTATCAGTCTTGCTGAAATAATAGCTTCAACTCAGAAAAGTTTCCTTTGCCTTTGTTAAGAAAACCATAAAAATGTATTTAGAAGTGTGCAAAGTAATTCTATAGGATTCCCTTCTACCACTACTAGAAACTGATGCAGGTGCAGGATTTCTGATCCGGCTGAAGAGGCCAGAAATTGTTAATGAAATTAAGGAGGTATTCCCCACTGCTTCAGCATGAAGAGTGGTTTCCAACCTAGAACCACACAGAATACTTCAAAGAGAGAGGATGGAGGCTTTGCTTCTTGCTTTCAGTATAGGCAATAAATCAGTAATAAAATAAAAGGGTGAGCTGTGATCTGGTATAGTGAGAAACAAAACCAAGCAATGGAGGATAACATGTCTAAGAAGGCCATGGCAGCAAAAGATCAAATCATGCTGTGTAGCTGCAGAAATCAGAAACAGGAAAGAGATTCTGCCTAGAATCATAGAGCATCTCTGAGCAACCTGCCCCAGTGCCTCACTACCCTCATGGGGAAGAATGTCTGCCTAATGTCTCACCTAAACGCAGCTTCTTCCAGTGTGAAGCCTTTACCACTGATCCTGCCACTCCATGCCTTTATAAAAAGGCTCTCCTGTAGTCCTTTTCAAATACTGGAAGACTGCTAGAAGGTCTTCCTGGAGCTTTCCCTTCTCCAGTCTGAGCAGCCCCAAGTCACTCAGTCTGTTTTCATGGAAAAGTTTCTCTGGCCCCCAGATCATCTTCGTGGCCACCTCTGGACCTGCTCTAACAGTTTCATTCCCTTCTTTGTCTGCGTCCAGAGCTGCTGGACACAGGACTTCAAGTATCCTCTCATCAGAGCAGAGGGAGAGAATTCTCTTCCCTAACTTACTGGCCATGCAGGTAGGGATGCAGATAAATCTAATTTTGAAATATGTTATGCCAATATGTCTTAACATAGACAACAGCCACTATGGGCATACTTTGTCCTTGATGATCAAGTGACAAGAAAGCAGAAAACAAGACAGAACAACAAACTGTACATGAAAAAAAAAACAACCACAAAGGAACTAAAAGGAATAATTCAGCATGAAACTTGAGATTTTAATAGAGGATCATCTCTCTCTCTCTTTTTTGCCCCCTTGTTCTTTTTAACAACAAGCAGTATTTAAAAATTCCACCTGTAGGCCAAATCAGTCTCCTGTGATCCTGCTAAGGCTTGACACTGGAATAGAACTTGAGGATTTTCCTTAGAACAAAAGAATAAAACCCATTTTAATCAACTCTCCTTCTTTAATCAGCACAGTCTACATTTCATGAACAATTTATGGCACTCAACAAAAAAACAGGGCGGGGGGGAGGCGACACACACTTCTTTCAGAGTCGTGCAAAACAAAGGGAAAAAGGTATCCTAAAAGGGAACACCAGCACTGTGGGTAGAAAACAGGCAGAGTATGGTAGGATATGAGCAGGCATAATTGCGTGCTTTGATATTTATGATGAAAGACCTGAGCTGAAAGAAAAATGACAAAAATGCTATCTTAGCCTTTTATGAAACAAAGGAAACCTGAAGGTCGTGCAATAGTAATTTCCATCGCTCCTTCCAAAGCCTTGGCAAGCTTTGAAAATTCATGTGTAATAGCAGCTAGCTTTTCTAAGTGAAAGTGTATTGAAATCATCTTGGGATGTACATTATCTAAAAGAAACCTTCGTTTATCAGCTGCAGGAAAAGCAACATTGTATTCCAGGACGGGAAGCTGACGACGCTAAATTACGTTGTCTTAGCCGGAGAAAAAGCTTTCGTTAGGCTCTGCAGTTAATTTCCTCAGACTCAGAAGGCTCTTCTATGGCTAACTGGTTTCAAAAGAATTCACTCCTGGAGACTAGGAAAAGGAAAGAATTCATAAGGGATTTGTAAAGAAGGAATTTGGAATGAATTCAGAATTTGGAAGGAACTCGGAAGGAATTTGGAAGGAAGGAAGGAAGGAAGGAAGGAAGGAAGGAAGGAAGGAAGGAAGGAAGGAAGGAAGGAAGGAAAGAAGGGAGGGAGGAAGGAAGGAAGGGAGGAAGGAAAGAAGGGAGGGAAGAAGGAAGGAAGGAAGGAAGGAAGGAAGGAAGGAAGGAAGGAAGGAAGGAAGGAAGGAAGGAAGGAAGGAAGGAAGGAAGGAAGGAAGGAAGGAAGGAAGGAAGGAAGGAAGGAAGGAAGGAAGGAAGGAAGGAAGGAAGGAAGGAAGGAAGGAAGGAAGGAAGGAAGGAAGGAAGGAAGGAAGGAAGGAAGGAAGGAAGGGAGGGAGGGAGAAAGAAGCTCTTAAAAAGTGCAACATGTGCATAAAAACAGCAAAACTTGCCTAGAAAAATCTCACTGACAAGAAATGCAAGCTATGAATATAGAATGGAAAAGGATGTTTGCTTGGAGATTTGTACAGCTGCACAGTATTGCTGAATTTCATTTCAATCCATACTCCTCCATGTACTAAGTAAATGGTTAAATTTAAAGGTATCTGCCCTGGTGAGGCCTGCCCTGGAGTATTGTATTCAATTCTGCGCTTCCCAGTTCAAGAGTGACAGGGATCTGCTGGAGAGAGTCCAAGGGAGGGCTACAAGGATGATGAAGGGACTGCAGCACTGCCTGGTGAGGAAAGGCTGAGAGCCCTGGGGCTTTTTAATGTGGAGAGGAGAAGACTGAGAGGGAACTTGATCAATGTCTATAAATATCTGAGGGCTGGGGGTCAGGAAGGAAGGGACAGGGACAGCCTCTGCTCACATGTGCCCAAGGATAGGACAAGAGGCAGTGGATGGAAACTACAGCACACCTCAATGTGAGAAAGAACCTCTTGACTGTGAGGGTCCCAAATCCCTGGAACAGGCTGCCCAGAGAGGTTGTGGAGTCTTCTTCTCTGGAGTCTGGAGACTTGAGCTTCCTGTCACCTTTTCTGGGAAAGTAAGAAGAAAATCTGTTAGTTCAAGAGAAATAATTTTTAGAGGTGACAAAGTAGAAGCCTGGGATTTTGAATTTTGGAGAGGCTGTTTCTGTGTCCCCCCACTAGACTACCATTGTTTGCACGTGTGGGCAAAGCAGTCATGCACTATGTGGCATCCAAAAGCTTCATTACTTTTCCAGTATTTCCTTGCTGTGGATAAAGACCATTGGGTTTTAAGATAGTACCTTTTAGACTTTTTTCCTTCAACGTAATTTGGCCTTTCAGTACTGAGAGGCTACATATTAGGAGTTATCTGTTCCACTTCACTGATGGTAGGTGCAAACCCACACTCCTTGGCTGGGTAGAGTTGCACAAATGGATGTGCAGGCTGAACAATAAAATACAGCTTAAATCCTTGGGCTAAACCACCAGGTAAGAATGCTTGCTAGTGGAGAATGTCTTTCTGTACTCAGCACTGGGTGGGCTACACCTTGAGTCCTGGACGCAGCACTGGCAAGGGTCCAGAGAAGGACAATGAAGCTGGTGGAGGGTCTGGAGAACAGGGCTGGTGAGGAGGAGCTGAGGGAACTGGGGTGTTTAGTCTGTAGAAGAGAAGGCTGAAGGGAGTTCTTATTGCTCTCTACAGCTCCCTGAAAGGAGGGTGGAGACAGATGGGTTGGTCTCTTCTCCCTGGTATCAAATGACAGGACAAGAGGAAATGGCCTCAGTTTGCATCAGGGGAGATTTAGTTTAGATGTGAGAAGAAAATTCTTGACTGAAAGGATTCTCAGCCACTGGCACACACTGCCCAGGGAAGTGGTTGAATCCCCGTCCCTGGAGGTATTTCAAAGAGTCAGGAATGTGGAGGCCCCTGGTTTACTCCCAGCCTTGGTAGAGCTACCTAATTCCTCCTTTCCAGAGGGAGTCAAATCATTACGACTATACAACCTTCAACCCTACAAAAAGTGTTATTTCTTCAACAAGCAGCATTGACGGGTTCTTGAGGAGCATATCTTGTAAGGGCATGATTAGGAGTGGAGAGAATTTGCTATTCTTATCATTGTTAATCATGGATGCTGCTATTAGTGCCATTGTTACTATGGACAGTGGGAGCTGTGTGGACTGCTGTATTGCTGCCTTACGAGATTGTACTCAGGCTTATTAGAAGCTGTATAAACAGCCCAGCATTCTGAAGAGCTTCTCAATGAAACACAAGGCCACAAACAACAACTGACTACACTCAATGGGCTGGATGAGCACAAGAAAGAGAAGAGGGGTTATTTCAGTATCTTCCCACCTGCAGAGCTCCTGGATTTGGTTATGTGACATCACAGAGGTTTATTCCTAACCACTGCCAGCATAGTAGAGTAAGATCTCAGAGTGATGTGTAAAGATGTCATGTGTCCACTAACATGACACTTTCCTGCTTCAACAGAGTCTCTGAATATATTAAGTATTTTGAATATATAATATAGATATTCTTATGTATGTATATACTTGGATATAGTATCTGAATATAATCAATATAATACATCTATATGCTTGAATATATTCTCTTAATAAATTCAATGCAGGTTCACAGATTGCATTGAGTTGGAAGGACCCTCAAAGATCATTTCGTCCAAGCCCCCTTGCACTCAGCAAGGACACCTCCAATTGGACCAGACTGCTCAGGGCCACATCAAGTGATCTTGAATGTCTCCAGGGACAGGGCCTAAACAACATTCCTGGGCAACCTGTTCCAGTGTTTCACCACCCTCAATGTGCAGAATTTCCTCCTGATGTGCAACATCATAGTATCAGAGTACATTAGAAGTTGGAAGGAACATCCAGAGATCATCCAGTCCAACCCTCCTGCCAAAGCAGGATGACTCAGGGTAGTCTACACAGGAATGCGTCCTGGTGGGTTTGGAAAAGCTCCAGAGAAGGAGACTCCACAACCTCTCTGGGCAGCCTGCTCCAGTGCTCCATCACCCTCACCGTAAAGAAGTTTCTCCTCATGTTAAGCTGAAACCTTCTATGTTGTACCTGTTGTTCCTTGTCTTATTACTGTGCACCACCCAAAAGAACTTGGCCCACTCTGCTTGACACCCACCCCTCACATATTGATAGACATTGGTCAGATCCCTCTCAGTCTCCCCTTTTCTGGACTAAACATAAAGCCATCTGCTCGTTTCACACTACTGCCCCTCATCCTATCACCACAGGCCCTTCTGAGCAGTCCCTCCCTAGCCCTATTTTAAGTTCACTTCAGATATTGAAATGATGCTCTAAGGTCTCCCTGGAGCCCTCTCTTCTCCACACTGAGCATTCCCAACTCTCCCAGCCTGTCCCCATAGCAGAGGTGCTCCAACCTTCTGATCATTTTTGTGGACTCCTCTGGACCAGCTCCATCACATCCATGTCTCTCTTGTGTTAAGGGCTCCAGAGCTGGACACAGTACTCCAGGTGAGGTCTCCCCAGAGCAGACTCACCTCTCTCAACTTGCTGGCCACACTGCTCTTGCTTCAGCCCAAGCTGTCATTGACCTTCTGGGCTGGAAGTGTGCATAATACCTGTAAGAGTATTACAACCTCCTGTGTTGCTGGGACTGCTACCAGAGATTCTATGGCACAAAATATTTCTGATAAATAAAGATTTTTCTGAAAAAAAGGTTTTGATTTCCAGCCTTTACCGGATGAAACTGGCCCTGTCCTTGCTCTGCTGTTGTTTTCACTCTGCTAGGGAAGAGCTGCTGTGGACGTCTTGAAATACTTCGTGGACATAACCACCTCCTGTATGAGCTTGCTGCTGTTCCCAGCTGTGATGTCCATTTCCTACTGCTGTGCACAGGCTGGAGGGGAGGCACTGTGGAAAGTCTGGTCTGGTAACTACTCCTTAACCATCCACTGGAGGTGACTACAGTACAATGAGTCACAGATTGAATGAGACACAGGTAGGTATTCTGCATTCTCCAGCTTCCCTCCACTGAATCTGCAATGAAGTATCTATTTCCTCCTTCAGATATTGTTAAGTTCAGGACCTCTAGACTATTGGGTTGAGGGTGTGGGTCTGGTGGGGTATTTTTTTTTGGGGGGAGGTTGTTTTGTTTTGTTTTGTTTTGTTTTTCCCCATAATTTTTTCTTTCAAAAATGAACCAAATGGAATTAAAGTGAAGATTATTTCACTGCATCATTGCCTCAGTGAGATACTGATCTTCCCTTTGCCAGTTTTCAAAATTATACAGGTATTAAATACTCAAATGGGATCTCCTGGAATCTTTCAAAATCCTCAGGCACCATGCTTTTTGAAGATAAACCTAAGGGGTCATCCTGTCTGTATTTTCAGCTGCCTAAATACTTCAAATCATCAGGCATCAGTTCCTCAAAGAAAATACCCCTTGCCCCTTGACACAGAAAGTCTGCCCAGGCAGCTAATCAGGATGAACTCCAAGCTCTGTTGATTTTCAGTCTCCTCCATTTGATTTTTCTTAAAAATCATACATGTAGAAAAACATTCTGCTAGGAGGTGTCTCAGAATCTTTTTTTTTTTTGGTGGTGGTGGTGGGTTTCTTTGTGGTTTGTTTTGTTCTTAAAGAAATAAAATACCTTTTTCACTTGGTGCATTTCCTTTGCTCTCGGCTAAGGAGTCAGATGAAGTTTTTGCTTATTTTGCCATGGTGAAATACTTTCTGTAGTAGCATTTTGGATTAGTGTATAAATCATTTGAAGAATCCTAGAATCACAGAATGGTCTGGGTTGGAAGGGATCTTCAAAGCTCATCTGGTCCAACCCCTCTGCAATCAGCAGGGACATCCTCCACTAGATTAGGTTGCCCAGAGCCCTGTCAAGCCTCACCTTAAGTATCTCCAGGGATGGGGCCTCAACCACCTCCCTGGGCAACCTGTTCCAGTGTTCCACCACTCTCATGGTGCAGAACTTTTCCCTAACATCCAATCCAAATCTGCTCTGCTCTAGTTTGAAGCCATTGCCCCTTGTCCTGTCACTGCAGGCCTTTGCAAACCATCTTTCTCCGTCCTTCTTGTGGGCCCCTCTTCAAGTACTGCAAGGCTGCTATTAGGACTCCCCACAACCTCCTCTTCTCCAGGCCACCAGAGATACTAACAAACAGTGATTTTATATATGAATCTTTACAAGAACTCCTGAGTTCTTAGAGGTCGCTTTAATATATCAACACATTTGACATATGT
This sequence comes from Melanerpes formicivorus, assembly GCF_026170545.1. NCBI lineage: Eukaryota > Metazoa > Chordata > Aves > Piciformes > Picidae > Melanerpes > Melanerpes formicivorus. The sequence goes on along the minus strand of NW_027142384.1, from coordinate 9,447,299 downwards.
AACTGTGCCTATGCTATACAGGACAAGAGGAAATGACCTCAGGTTTAGCCAGGGAAGGTTTAGGTTGGACATGAAAAGAAATTTCTTCACTGCAAGGATTCTCAACCACTGGAAGAGGCTCCCCAGGAAGGTGGTTGAATCCCTAACCCTACAGGTGTCTCAAAGTGACAGAGATGTGGTGCTGAGGGACATGGTTTGGCATCAGCCTTGTTAGAGTTAGAGAATGGTTTGGACTGGATGATCTTGAAGGTCTTTTCCAACCCGAATGAATCCATGATTTTAAAGCTTTATCCCCAGATAGCTACAGAAGCTGTGGTGAAAACTAAATGTAAAAGAACTCTTGGAATAGAGCAGAGTTGCTTAGACAAAATTATATACAGATGTGGTGAGTTTAAATCTGTAAATCTAGCCAAAAAGGCTGAGGCCCTCTTCAGAACAACTCATGGACTTCAGAAATTACAGAGCAATAAAGTGAAGCTAAAACTCCAGTTGTGGCCCTGAGGTGAGCAGGACACAAAACCTCGTTGCTGGCAGAATTGTAGCTATGCATGGGATAGGCAGGATCAGCCTACTGCAGGAGTTTAGAATTCCTTAGACTTTTAGCTGTAAGTCAGGTTTGACTGAAGTTTGTTGAAGGCTTGAAAGTTATCAGTACAATTGTCAGATCCACAGGAAAATTGATTAGGATAATCTTAGATATTACATTAAAAGATGGGGATCAAGCTCCAGTAAGCTGAATGGGACCAGTACAGAGTGGTATAAATTCCTTGTGATTTTGTTTTCAACATCATATTTCTCAGATTTTGGGTTCCAGTTACAGAATCACAGAATCAGCCAGGCTGGAAAAGACCTCAGAGATCATCAAGTCCAACCTGTTATCTAGTACCTAACACCTTCTGACAACTCAACCATGACTCCAAGTGCCACATCCAATCCTTTTATGAACACCTCCAGGGATGGAGACTCCACCACCTCCCTGGGTAGCACATTCCAACAAATGGGCTGTTATAAAAATGGCAGTTATAAAATACACCCTGAAATTATGAGCTGAGTGCAAGTGATTAAAGAATGGGGACAGGTCTTGGGAGAACAGCTCTGGACAGTGTAAACTGCTGTCTGTGTAAAGGAGACACAGTCAGAGATTCACAGAATAATGGGATGATAAAGATGATAAAGATCATCTAGTTCTAAATCCCCCTGCCATGGGCAGGGACACCTTCCACTAGATCAGGTTGCTCAAAACATTGTTCAACCTGGCCTTGAACACCTCCAGAAAGGAAGCATCCACAACCTCTCTGGGCAGCCTCTTTCAGTGCCTCACCACGCTTACTGCAAAGAATATCTTCCTCATAGCCAATTTAAATCTCCCCTCCTCAAGCTTCAATCTACTCCCTCTCATTCTATCACTACAAGCCATTGAAAAAGTCTCTTCCTGGATTTCTTGCAGCCTCCTTCACGTATTGGAAGGCTTCTCTAAGGTCTCCCTGGAGCCTTATCTCCAGGCTGCACAGCCCCAACTCTCTCAGCCTGTCCCCACAGGGGAGATTCTCCAGCCCTCTGACCATCTTGGTGGCCTTCTCTGGACCTGCTCCAGCAGTTCCATGTCCATTTCAGACTACAGGATAAATCATCACCACAGGTAAAGAAGAATGGAGAGAAAACTGAGAATACATAGAAGGGCAGACTTCACCTGAGCCCCAAAAAATCTTGGACACACAAGGGAACTGAGATCATGTTTTATCATTTTGCAATCTAACAAATCATTCTAAAGCAACAAAGGAATTGTGTGTAGGAACTGCTCTTCCTAAGGTTTGCTTGTCTCTGTCTGGGTTGAACTTGAAGCTAGGAGACATTTCAGCTGCCCTGGGTTTCTACAGAACCCTACATGGGTGACAGTAGGTCTGCAGAATAGGGGTCTTACGGCTTAGAAGATGTTGGCAGTAAAATTGTCACTTAGGTTTGACCCTAAGTAAGTTTAGGATGAATCACCCGAGGTTGCCTTCACCTCCCTCTGTATTCAATAAAAAGAAATAAGCATCTCCAAAGGGCAGTTCAGTTCACTTATGACTCAAGCACTCTCAAGGTGCTTATCTCCTTCCATTGATCACTTCTGGGCTTAGAGTGATTGTGGCATCAATTTAGTAACCACAGTTAGATGAATAAAATTCAATCTTAGTATCCTATTTAAAAGGTTATTTTTGTTTTGCCATAAATCCAGTGATACAACTTCCGGGGACATAAAACCAGGAGATTCAGCTTTGTGAGCACCTATGTGTTGCCTATGTCAGTTACCCAAAGAAATAAAAACACAGAGGAGTTTTTTTGAGCATGCCTCTGTCACTCTGTGCTACTCATCCAAGGAAATGGGCATACCTATATTGGTACTTCTCTGGGTAAACCTGAGTCCTGAATTAAAGATTTCAAAAAGCGGTGATTAAGTTAACTATTTGACTTGGAAGGGGGTCCACAAGAAAGCTAGGGAGGGACTTTTGAGGATGTCAGGGAGTGATAGGACTGGGGGGAATGGAAAAAAACTAAAAATGAGTAGATTCAGATTGGATGTTAGGAAGAAGTTCTTCCCCAGGAGGGTGGTGAGACACTGGAACAGGTTGCCCAAGGAGATGGTGGAAGCCTCATCCCTGAAGGTTTTTAAGACCAGGTTGGATGCGGCTGTGAGCAACCTGATGTAGTGTGAGGTGTCCCTGCCCGTGGCAGGTGGGGTTGGAACTGGATGACCCTTGAGGTTCCTTCCAACCCTAACAATTCTATGAGTCTATGACTCTTATTACCCCTACATTACTATTAGATGATTACGACCCCACAGAGTCTGAAGACAGACCAGAAGAACTCCTCATAATTTTTCAAATCAAAGTCTATTCAGAAGATGGAGGTAGTAAGACGAAACTGGTGGAGTGAGCTATGAAAGAGAAACTCAACCTGACTTCTAAAGGGAAAAGAAAAATACTCTGTTTTCCAAAGAGAGAGAAAAATAATTTGATAAGGTTGATAGGTGGAGCATAATTATTATAAAGACCCATCTTTCTGTATTGATTTCTTGGTCAAAAAGCCCAACAATAGAACAAAGCAAAACTTTCATAAACCCCATCAGACATCCTTTGCAGCATTAAAAGAAAGAAGAAAAGGAAAAATAAAAAACATAGTAGCACTGTTGAGAACTCTTGGTTGTTTATAAATCCAACATTCAAATGTTTTCATCCAAAACCGATTTCAAATAGCAAATGAAGTAATCTTTTTGGCAAGTAATAGGATTTTATTCTCAGGAGATTCCCCCACAGGGAAGTGGCGACTTCCTTAAGTCAGTCAGTCAGGTATGATGATACCTCAAATCCCAACTGCTTGAAGCAAATAAATAATATATGAAGATGGTATTTGAGTCTGAGAAAAATCATCCTCCAGGTCGAGCTCCTTCCTTTTGGTGAACTCTGTAAGATATGTAGTGTGGAAGCAGGAGCTAAAGGTTAGGAGCTTGACCATGCACTGCTCTCCGGCTTGTAAGCTCCAAAGTGGCTTCTAACCATGAACCAAGCACATCATTGAAGGCTGGGGGTGGGGGAAGTGTTTGTGTTTCTTTTTTCCCCCTTATTCTTCTTCATTCCTTATAGTCTAAGGTTTGCTTTCACTCCAGGGGAGGAGAGAGTCAGAAAATGCAGGAAAGAAAAGTTAGCATTCTTTCTGAGCACAAACCTGCTGCTAAGCTGGTATTTTGTATTGATTTTTCCTGAAGCCTGTAATCTTGAAAGCTTGTAACAGAGGATGAGGTAAATATCATTTTATTTGCTCAAATAGGTTTAGATTAGATTGAGATGAAAAACTAGAGACAGGCCAAATTAGGACTGAAAGCAGCAATTACAGATTATTGTTTCCAGCAGTAACTAGAATAGGTTATTTCGCTGATAAAAAGGCTTGCTGAAAGAAAGAAGAGGTGATTTTCCTTAAAGCCTTAAAATAATACTCAGAGAAGAAGAGACAAGGAAGATATAAGCAGAAATTTGTAGCAAATATATGTTGCATGTTAAAAAAGATAAAAGTCAGGCTACCTGTACGGTTAATTATCATGTGGATTATTATTAACTCACCTAAGTACCCACATCTTAGCAATATATCCTCAAAACCCATACTTCTGGATGCATAAAGACAGACTGAGAGAGTTGGGGTTGTTCAGTTTGGAGAAGAGAAGGCTCTGAGGAGACCTTCTTGTGGCCTTCCAGTATCTGAAGGGGGCTCCAAGAAAGCTGGGGAAGGACTTTTGAGGGTGCCAGGTAGTGATAGGACTGGGGGGAATGGAGCAAAACTAGAAATGGGTAGCTTCAGATTGGATGTTAAGAAGAAGTTGTTCCCCATGAGGGTGGTGAGACACTGGCACAGGTTGCCCAGGGAGGTGGTGGAAGCCTCATCCCTGGAGGTTTTTGCAGCCAGGCTGGATGTGGCTCTGAGCAAGCTGATGTAGTGTGAAGTGTCCCTGCCCATGGCAGGGGGGTTGGAACTGGATGATCCTTGAGGTCCCTTCCAACCCTGACAATTCTATGATTCTTCATCAAGTTTGTTACCTGCCAGGTGGGATTTTTGATTTCATGTGGGTGGTGTTAAGTAACTCAAGCTGCCAAATTCCATGATTCTATGAAGATAGCTTTAAGGCAAAATAGACCATGAAATCTATCACTTCTTAAGTGTTTCCATTAGCTGCTTTCTCTCCCTCTTAAAATTCAAAATAATAATAAAAAATTGTGCAAATATAGAGGAAGCTGAGTAACCTATGGTTCTATGCAAATAGATGCTATGAGCTAGATCTATGCAAATAGATCTATGGAAATAGATGCAATGCTGGAATGTGTCCAGAGAAGGGCAACAAAGTTGGTGAGGTGTTTGGAACACAAGCCCCATGAGGAGAAGCTGAGGGAGCTGGAGTTGCTTAGCCTGGAGAAGAGGAGACTCAGGGGTGACCTTACTGCTCTCTACAACTACTTTAAGGGAGGTTGTAGACAGGCAGAGGTTGGTCTCTTCTCCCAGGGAACCAGCACCAGAACAAGAGGACACAGTCTCAGGCTGCGCCAGGGGAGGTTCAGGCTGGATGTTAGGAAGAAATTCTACACAGAGAGATTGCCCACTGGAATGGGCTGCCCAGGGAGGTGGTGGAGTCACCATCATTGGAGGTGTTCAGGAGGAGACTTGATGGGGTGCTTGGTGCCATGGTTTAGTTGATTAGGTGAGTTGGATTAGTTGATAGGTTGGACGCAATTATCTTGAAGTTCTCTTCCAACTTGGCTTATTCTATTCTATTCTAGAAGTGCTTAGCAAACTAGGAATATACATTGACAAATAATATTGTGTAAATATAGAGGAAGCTGAGTAACCTATGCTTCTATGCAAATAGGAGTGCTTAGCGAACTAGGAATACACTTTGCATAGTGTATATATTTTTTTTCTTCCTCATCTCCTGAAAAAAAAACCCAAAGAAAAAGAAAAAAAAATAGAGAGAAACACATCATTCAGCCTGAAGGAGAATATTAGAAAAAAACTAAAAGAAAGAATCAGCCTTTAAAAGTAATTCCTTCGATAAAATAGTTTCTGAGGGGGGAAGAAAAGGAAAGAAAAAACCAAACCTGTGTACAAAAGCGTTCAAATGATACTGACAATAAGGCATGGAATTTAAAAGGCTTAACCATGTCTTATCTCGGAGTCTGTTTTATTTCTTCATCTTCTGAGCACTTCAAACATATGAGCTGTTATTCCATCTTTAGATCAGTAACTTTGAATTGTTCTACCTGTCATTCCGCAGTGACTAGCACGGCTAGATGTCACGCCATGATTGTTTGCACTTTCATTCTTTCACATTAAATGGCAATCATCCGCTCCTTTTGATTTGTTTCTTTTATTTAGCCCTGAAGTTTTTACACTAGAATCTCATTAAAGCTGAACTAGTGTACTCCTGTCAAAAAAAAAAAAAAGGGAAAAAGAAAAAAAAAAAAGAAAGCAAAGTTTGAAAGAGAAATGTTTCACCCATATTGTCACTTACTGCTGGAGTTGTATTTATCAAGATTTACAGAGTTTATTTCTCTGCTTTACGTTCTTCGTGCTTGCTTTCCCCTCTCCGCTTTCCCCTCTCCGCTTTCCCCCTCGCCCCTCTTGGACAAAATTAGGATGATTCCTTCTAATAAGCCAGGCACCTAAACAAAATGACAACAAACAGGAAATTTTATCTCCTCAAAACATCTATTGTCTTCCCCCCCCCCCTTTTCATAGGACAAATATTTCCTGTTAGTCAAGGGTATTGCCAGAGAAATTTCCTATGCAAAGGACTCTAAGCACATGATTGAGCAGACATTGTTTACAGAAGTGTAGCTCCACATCTGAGTTACAGGAACAAACAAATTAAAGAAATCCTCCACTGCTGATACTTCCAGGCATGTATGATAATATTCTTTGTCATTCATGCAGACAACTGAATCCCACCCTTGAAAATAACTCTCTACAGCCTTTTGGTGGATTTTCTTTTTTTCTCCCTTACCCTCCAGCAACATTTAGTTTTTCATCCAGGTAAGGCTGCTAATTACAACAGCTTAAAAAAAAGGATAAAAGAAAAAAAAAAGGGGGGGAAAAAAAGAAAGAAAGAAAGAAAATGATTACTGAGCTGTTTGCAAGAGGTCTCAAATTACACAGAAGTTATTTATGCAGAAGTATGGCTTGCTCTATCAGGAAAGGAAAAAATCATACCAGACCCATTTAATCTATGGTATGAAGGACAATGAAAAATATATCCATTCAATAAGAATCTTCTTTTATCTTATGCTGCTGCACTGACAGATAAGAGAAATATATCATGTGGATTCTGATCCCTCTATGAGTTCCAGAAAATAAGATAAGGGTCTGCAAAATGCTGGCAAATTAATCCCAGTGAAATTACTAACCATTTTGTCTAAAGATCCGGTAGTCAGGAGGGATAACTTAGAGGTCACCTTTACCATTAACGCAGAGGGTTTGCTCGCTGGTATTGTGGCACACATTGTACATCTAAATGCCCCATCTCAAAATGAATTCCTCAGCAGTTCTGAATATGCTCCATAGATTTAACTCAAACCATGCAAGGCTTTTTTTTTTTTTTCTTCCCTTCCTTCCTTCCCCACCTCCCCCCTGCCCTGTGTAAAACACAATCTCTTAAGCCCTCTGTCTTCCATTTGCCTGTGCCTAAATGACGACCTCTTCCCTCGGAACTTAAATGATGTGCAAGCTGCGAGATGTCAAAGGATCTCGGTGGCTTGAACACAAAGATAAGATAGGACTTATTAATAACAAATATGAAATTGCTCTGAGGTGTAATTGTTACAGAAAATGCCCATTTAAGGAACGCATGTGTAAGAAATAATGACCAAAAGGGAGGGCATTTCTCAGCGCTTAATGACTAGATAGAAAAGTTAATGGCTGCAGGTGAAGTCAAGGTCGCATAACTCAGCCTGTCATTAACGGCTTGGAAATGCCCAGCCAGGAGGTCATCACTGCCATTATGAGCCACAGGAATATAAAAATAGAAAGGAAAAAAAAAATAAAAAGCAAGCAAACAAACAAACAAAAAAAACCCCACACCACCCCAAACAAACCAAAATTACCTTTTCTCTGGGTTTTTTTTTGGTGTTTTGAAAAGTTACAGCTAAACCTGCAGGTTGCTATGGATATGTTTTTCTGTTTACTGGAGTCACATCTTAGCAGCCAAAGACCACAGCTGTGCGATGCAGCGTGGTGCTGAGCCAAACCAGTTAAAGCATGCAGCCCAAAGAGCCAAGCTCAGCATCCTGCAAGATCAGGGATCAGGCTCACAATCAGTGCAAAAACATCCCCTCGGGTTTGTTTTCAGCAATGAGGATTTCTGAGGCAATAATTTTAAGGTAAAGCAATCAATTTGTTTCCTTGATTTCCTTACTTTTCTTAATCAATTTGTTTCCCCATTTTCACCCATTTGAATTGGTATCTGTTTTGCAAACTTAGCTTCCCAGCTTTGCCAAAGGAATAGAGAATTTACCACTAAACCCGTGTTTAGTCCTGGTTTTATGGAGTTTATTTCACCATTTCTTATTTTCAGCATTTCACCACTTGTCATTCACCATTACCTTGTTTCCACCATTCTCTGCCTCATCGTTTTCCACAATAGTTATCTTGGGGTTTTTTATCCTCTCTTAACATTTTTAGTTAATAAAGCTACATCATAAAGACCACCTTCTGCTCTGAATCCTGCTGAAATCAGGAGTCAGATGTGTTTGGACTGTGTTCCAAAGGTTAAGAACCATATGAAAATATTCTTTCCTCTTTCTTTTTTTAAGCTCTACTCTTTATCTTAGTTGCTTCTTCCCCGCTCTTAAGTCCTAAAAGAAGACAAATAGCACGATCCAACTTTGTTAATTATCATTCATTATCTGTGTGTCTTGAACATGTCCTTCCTTTATCTTACATAATGGCTTTCACACTATCAAATAAAGAAGGAAACTGCACACAAAGACATGGGAAACAAACCTTCAGCCTTTCTAGACCCTAAAGATAAAGCATGGCGTGAGTGCAAGTTGCTGCAAGCTTTAAAATGCTACCCCAGATTTGAGGCCAAGTTAACAACAGAGCCAGAGAACAGAATAATAATAGAATCAGAGAATACAATTACAGAATGGTAGAGGTCGGAAGGGACCTCCAGAGATCATCCAGTCCAACCCCCCTGAAAAAAGAAAGGGCCACTTGGGGCAAGTCACACAGGAGTTCATCCAGGTGGGTTTTGAAGTTCTGCAAATAGGGAGACTCCACAGCCTCTCTGGGCAGCTTGCTCCAGGGCTCCAGCACCCTCACAGTGACAAAGTTTTCCCCACTGTGAGATCGAATTTCCTGTGACTGAGTTTATATCCATTGCCCCTTGTCCTATCCCTAGGTAACACTGAAAAGAGCCTGGCTACGTCCTCCTGACAGACACCTTTCAGAGAGTTGTATATATTGATAAGGTCCTCTCCCAGCCTTCTCTTCTCCAGACTAACCTGCCCCAGGTCTCTCTTTTGTAGAGAGATGCTCCAGGCTCTTAACCATCCTCACAGCTCTCCATTCAACCCTCTCCAGTAGTTCCTTGTCCTTTACAATAGGAGAGCCCAGAACTGGACACAATACCCCAGATGTGGTCTAACTAGGGTTGAGTAGAGGGAGAGGAGAACCTCTGTCACCCTGCTGGCCACACTCTTCCTAGTGCACCTGGTGCATACAACTGTGACCAAATATGAGATCAGAGCAGCTAATTATTCTCTTCCATACGGTGTTCAGCAGTGTACTTTCACAATGCCTAAGAAAATTCAAAAAGTAATTCAAAAGCCAATTCCCACTTTCACTGAGGTGTTGTGCTGCACCACTGACTCAGGTTGGAGATGTTTCAGCTCATCCAGTCCAACCATTCTCTCCCTCCTCCAAAGCTGCTGCCGAACCATAGCCCTCAGCACCATATCTCTGCCACCTTGAAACACCTCCAGGGATGGGGATTCAACCACCTCCCTAGGCATCCTGTGCCAGGGGCTGAGAACCCTTTCAGTGAATAAATTGCTTCTCATATCCAACCTAAACCTCCTCTGGTGCAACCCAGGGACATTTGCTCTTGTCCTGTCACTGTTACTAGGGAGAAGAGACCAACACCCACCCTAATCCAACTTCCTTTCAGATAATAGTAGAGAGCAAGGTGGTCTTCCCTCAGCCTTCTCCACACTAAACGAATCCAGCTCCCCCAGATGCTTTTTATAAGACCTGTTCTCCAGACCCTTCACTAGCTTCATTGTCCTCCTCTGGATGGGCTCCCAGTATTTCAATGTTCTTGTAATGAGGGCCCCCAAAAGTGAGCCCAGTCCTGAAGGTGTAACCTCCACAGTGCAAGGGGACAATCACTTCTGTGTTTATACAGCTACCTGATGTAGCTTTACTTGTCAGAATGGTTCTGAGTCTGCTTGACCTGAATGTCTTTTGCAGCTGTGAATGGTGTAATAAACAGCAAGAAGCATTCCTGGAGAGGTTACAAGGATAAGCATGAAAATAATGATGAAGTTGATGAGTGTTACCTTGAAGCATCTCACAGATCTGTTCCTCTGCAGTGGCACACAGTTGCCATTATGAAATGAAACCCTGCCTATTCAAACACACTACTCCTTCACTTTAAGACTAGGTATAACACAAGGACACAAGGACTGGAGACTTGGTAATCACACTGCTGTGTCTGGAACAAAGATTGCAGTTGGATACTTGACACTTGGATATATTTACATGGGCAAAAAAAAAAAAATTAAAAAACCCCAATGATAAGCCTCTCATAGATCCCAACATGACCTAGATGAAATGATTTGCTTTTACTGAGGACCATGACCACGGTAACAAACCAACCAGCAACCCAAACACATACATTTGTATGTAGCTGTGGTGCTTAGGGACATGGTGTAGTCGCTGGTAGTGTTTGGTTAGTGATTAGACTTCATAATCTTTGCAAGGGCATGGAGTGAGAGGACAAGAGGGAATGGATTAAAGCTTGAGAAGGGCAGATTGAGACTGGAGATGAGGAAGAAATTCTTTCCAGTGAGGGTAGTGAGACACTGGAACAGGTTGCCCAGGGAGGTTGTGAATATCCCCTCCCAGGAGGTGATCAAGGCCAGGTTGGATGAGGCGTTGAGCAACCTGGACTGGTGGGAGGTGTCCCTGCCCATGGCAGTGGAGTTTAGTCAAGGACTTGCCGGTGTTAGGCTAAGGATTGGATTTGATGATCCTAAAGGTCTTTTCCAAGCTAGATGATTCTGTGATTCTGTGGAAGGGGCCTTGAGGAAACTGCTCTAGTAAGAAGTGTCCCTACCCATGGCAGGGGATTGGAACTAGATGATGTTTATGGTACCTTCCACCCTAAACCATTCTAGGATTCTGCAATGTTTTCCAGAGGCTTTCCAAACTGCAGGGCTATAGTATTGAAATTGTAAAATAAATAAACCAGCAAAACATCAGAAGCAGCTTCCTCTGCAATTCGAAAGAGAGAGCTTGATTCTTTTTGGTGGAAGATTAAATAAACCAACTTGCTTATCTTGTCCTTGCAGGTCCCTTCTCCCCTTTCCTAGTCTGGTGTTCTGCTTCACTTCTCATTACCACTCAGCATTTGTTCATTCTACAGACTCAGCCTCTAGAAAATGTCTCACTTTCCAGACACCCATTTGGAAACATCTTTCTAGTTCTTGTGATAATTTCCCTCTTCTTAAAGAAGACATCCATGTTCTCATAAAAAAACAACCAATCCACCCAACAGAAGCCTCCTTTACAACATTGCTCTTTCTTCCTGTCTTTCTCGATGGCAAATGGATTCTGGCAAATGGATGTGAACAATCTTGATGCACACTAAATTCATCATGGCACTGTTCCTCACCAAGATCTCTCCTCGAATGCCCATTTCTGTAAACATCAAACTGTTGAAGCTGATTTTGGTTTTGTTTTGTTTTTATTCCCAGTGCAAAATATTTCAGAATCGAAGCAAGTGAAACATTATTTTTAAATCTCTGTTACAGAAGGAGGATATTTCACCTGTAAAGACAACGTAAAAGATTTGAAATATTTGATATTTGTTTGAGGAGTTATACTTGAGAAGGGACATTCTACCCACAGATCTGACTTGTAGAAAATGAAGATAGATAAATCATAGATTTGTCAGGGCTGGAAGAGATCTCAAGGATCATCCAGTTCCAACCCCCCTGCATGGGCAAGGGACACCTCGCACTACATCAGGTTGATCACAGCCACATCCAGCCTGGCGCTGCAAAAACCTCCAGGGATGAGGCTTCCACCACCTCCCTGGGCAACCTGTGCCAGTGTCTCACCACCCTCATGGGGAAGAATTCCTTCTTAACATCCAAGCTGAATCTACCCATTTCTAGTTTTGCTGACACCCTAAAAAGTCCTTCCCCAGCTTTCTTGTAGCCCCCTTCAGATACTTGAAGGCCACACTAAGGTGTCCTGGGAGCCTTCTCTTTTCCAGACTGAACAGCCTCAACTCTCTCAGTCTATCTCCATAGCAGAGGAGCTCCATCCCTCTGATCACCCTCATGGCCCCTCTCTGGTCACATTCCAGCACCTCCAGATCTTTCTTGCAATAGGGGCTCCAGAACTGGACACAGTGCTCCATGTGATACCTCACCAGAGTGGAGCAGAGGGGGAGAATCACCACCGTTTCCCTGCCCTGTTGGCCACACTTCTCTTGATGTAGCCCAGGATACATGAAAATGATGAAGAAAAATGCTGTGGAAGGATGTTCCTCAGGTATATGCTTCATAAAACAAATTCCCTTCTTACACTGCTCTTAGCAGGCTGTTGCTAAGATTTGCATCTTCTCTCAGCTGACCTCTTCCAAGGCAGTTGCTCCCTTTCTGGAGGAACAGCTTTGTGAAACCACAAGCCTGTGTGATCACACAAAGCCTTGCAGCCATGCAGTTCTGGTGCCCTGCTCCACACCTGCTGATGTGCCAACCTACCTAATTTTGCCTTCTGTGTGAGAATTTAATCAGTCAGAAAGATGCAGAAAGGGTGGATGTAGAAGCTGAATTATACTTAACAGGCAAATGGAAAAATTGCAGAGCAGACAAACACATTGTGCTGTATTGGGATAAGGAAATGAGTCAAGTAATTGCTTTCAAAGCACCTAGAAACCTTTCTTAAGCCACTCTTCACAATTCCTTCTTAAGTTTATTATCAGAGAAAAAAAAATATGAAAAAATACATTTTGTCTTTTAATTAATGACAACTCTTTCCCTTAATAATAACCATAAAAAAAGAACAAAAACCACCTGTACAGTGTCTGCTGAATTTTACAAAGCAGAGCAGCGAGATTAAATCTGTACAGCAGATCTAAAGAAAAAGGAATAAATAACCTGGGGTAAGACCTCTGGAGACCAATTTAAATGGAAACTGAAAAGCAAAGGGTTCAATTGGCCTCCTATACATAAACATAGCTTTGGATTTATTATAATTACTTTTAAAGCCAGAGAGGATCCCAAACTGATTTATGAACAGTGTAATAGCTGGGATTGAACTATCAGGATGGATTATAATAAATAAATAAATAAAGACTATCACCCCCATACAGTATTCATTTGTGTTCCTGCTTGTGTGCATCAGCAATCATACAATAAGTTTACAACATATCTAAAAAAAAGCCTTGGGAAGTGTTCTGAAAAGCTCAGATGGAGAAAGGAGGAAAAGATGGATGTCAAAGCTGAAAACTCAGGGAAAAATAGATTCAAAAAGATTCTGGATATTTTAGTAGATTGCTTTTTTCTTCCCCCCCCCCCCCCATTTTTCTTCTGAGGAATATTGAAGTTTATACTCAAATCTCCAAACAGATGCCTGTGCAGTTTGGTTTCACCCAGCCAGGAGGTGTAGCCTTTTTTATTCACTTCAAATGCTATCACTGCATCTAGGGAGACTGCAAGGGCATCATTCTTAACCTTGTCTGACCAATGCATTAGATTGCTTTCATAAAAGCTCAGCAATACTGGACCTTTATGTAACAGCCTGCTTAAAAGCTGCTTCTATCTTAAGGCAAGCTGAGTTTGAATAATCCTGTTTACAATGCATTGCCAATTGCCTATTTTTATTTCAAGCCTAGTAAAAAAAAAATGGGAAAAAAAATATGGGGGGTTATTCATTTATTTATTTATTTCCTCCCCTCTTTTTTTCCTCCCCCTCCTTTCCTCCTTTGTTGCATTGTAAAACACAATGGCCCTTGGAACAGCAACCAAAACAACAACCACACACAAAAAAATGCATTAGAGGTCCTTTTGAAAGAATTCATTCATCTGCATGTACTGAGAGACTCAATTAAATTTCTAGGAAATCTACCTCCTTGTTGTGAGGTTGCAAAAGTGATGGGAAGAAAATAATAAAGGGCACCAGGAGGACATCGACCTTTTAGGGTTTTTTTCTTTTTTTCTCCTTTTTATTATTAATCTTTTCTCCTTTTTATTTTTTTTTTTCTCCTTTTATGATTTTTTTTCCTCCCCCAGTTCACTTCACTGTTTTTTTGTAACTTTCAAACCATGTCTGAAGAGGTTGGTCTTGATCTTGGACAGATGGAGGAAAAAGATGAATAAATAAAAGAGAGAGAAGGGTAAAAGAGCAACATGTGTGAGCACGTGTGTGAGAGAGAGAGCCCACTGCCAGATTTCAAGGCAGTGCTGGCCATTCCAATGGATTTTCAGCACCTGCAGCAACCACTGAAGTGAATGGGAGCTCTGGGATTTCCTAGGGAAAAAAACACAACACAATGCTTTAAAAACTGGAAACCCACTAAAACCCAGGAAGCTTAACATGTTTCACATTAAATGGCAGCCTTGGTAAATGCTTATACCTGTGTTTCAATAAAACAAGTTCTTGCCTAGGAATTGTGTTAACTACTTTAGCCCTCTGGACTGTGGTTAAGAGGTGATCTGCTGGGGAGCAGCCCTGTGGAGAAGTACTGGTGGACAAGTTCTGGGTGGGACAGCAATGTGCCCTGGCAGCCAAGAAGGCCAATGGGATCCTGGGCCGCATTCAGAGGAGTGTGCCCAGCAGATCCAGGGAGGTTCTCCTTCCCCTCTACTCTGCCCTGCTGAGACCTCACCTGGAATATTGCATCCAGTTCTGGGCTCCCCCATTCAAGAGGGTCAGGGATCTGCTGGAGAGAGTCCAAGGGAGGGCTACAAGGATGCTGAAGGGACTGGAGCAGTGCCTGATGAGCAGAGGCTGAGAGCCCTGGGGCTGTTTAGTCTGGAGAGAAGACTGAGAGGGAACCTGATCATTGTCTATCAATATTTGAGGGCTGGGGGCCAAGAAGGAAGGGATAGGGACAGCCTCTGCTCACTTGTGCCCTGAGATAGGACAAGGGTCAATGGATGTAAACTCCAGCACAGGAAGTTCCACCTCAACATGAGGAAGAACTTTTTTAATGCAAGGGTCCCAGAGCCCTGGAGCAGGCTGCCCAGAGAGGTTGTGGAGTTTCCTTCTCTGGAGACTTTCCAGCCCTGTCTGGGTGTGTTCCTGTGTGACCTGTGCTGGATTCTGTGGTCCTGCTCTGGATGCTCATCCTACTTAATGATCTCCAGAGATCCCTTCCAAACCCTAATATCCTGGGATCCTATGAAATACTTCCTCTGTGGTTTTGCATATTTGAGGCAGGAATATACAACATTTTTTTTCCCTGATAACTAAAGAAAGCAGCTTAAAAAGTAAGAATAATCCATCCTGAAAGTGGAGATGACTGAGCTTCCGAAGTCAGTTTTGTAGATGCTGACAAAAAGAAATATCATCCCAAAATGCATCCCCCTTCCAAGTTTTCCTCCTATATTATTTTAATCTGTAGCTAGCACAGGTGAATGCTCTTCTGGGAGTAGCCAGTTAGTGAATTAGTTGGTTTAATTTAAATCTGCTAACTACAGAGATGCTCAAGGTAGATAAACAAGTAAGAAAAATTTAAAGCAAAACAAACAATAAAAGAACAAGAAAAGAAATCATTCTCTCTCTAATTCTCACAGAAAAAAAAGAAGTGCTAAAGCCTCACTGGATTTGTCTTACTATGGAAGGGAATTCTGAAATTGCAGGTTTTCAATTATTTAAGTAAATAAAGTTCTCCATTTTTATACCATTACATGGTGACCACTTAAGGGACTGATGCCCTACCCACCTGGAATGAAGTTAGTGAAGGGTCTGGAGAACAGGGCTGGTGAGGAGCAGCTGAGGGAAGTAATCTGGAGAAAAGGAGACTGAGGGGGAGACCTCATTGCTCTCTACAATTCCCTGACAGGAGGTTGGAGCCAGGCGGGGCTTGGTCATTTCACCCAAGTAACAAGTGATAGGATGGGAGGAAATGACCTCAAGTGGCACCAGGGGAAGTTCAGGTTGGACATGAGAAGAAACTTCTTGACTGAAAGGGTTCTCAACCACTTGAATAGGCTCCCTGGGGAGGTAGTTAAATCAGGGAGGTGTTTCAAAGAAACAGAGACGTGGTGCTGAGGGCCATGGTTTAGTCCCAGCCTTGGTAGAGTTATGTAAAGGTTGGTTTCAATGATCTTAAAGATCTTTTCCAACCAAAACAATTCTATGAATCTAGTGACCACCATTACCTTCCCAGTCCCTGCTTCTTCAGAACATGCATCTAGCAGTGCAATTGTCCCTCAGGGCTTTCATTATAGAAAAAGGGGGGTCCAAAAAGCAAGTCCTTTATCTCACCCACTGACATAGCCAAGAGATAATCAAACTCCCTCCCCATATACCTCATGAACTTAATAACATGTTGCATCCCTATATAGAGGTGGGAGTTGCCTCATTTCTGCCCTGTGCTGTCTCCTCAGTCATAAATATAAGGAGAATAATTTACTGGATTTGTGAGTCTAGAATTTACTCCCTCCCTTCATCTGAGGGCAATGCCAGATTTGATCTGTCAGCTAACAAAAGGCAAAAGATCTCTTGAAAAGGATGAGAGGGAATGGACTGAGGCTTGAAGAGGAAAGACTGAGACTGCAGATTAGGAAGAAATTCTTTTCAGTGAGGGTGGGGAGACATTGGAACAGGTTGTCCAGGGAGGCTGCGGATGTGCCCTCCCTGGAGGTGTTCAAGGCCAGGCTGGATGAGGCCTTGAGCAACCTGGAGCAGTGGGAGGTGTCCCTGCCCATGGCTGGTGGGGTTGAAACTGGATGATCTTTAAGGTCCCTTCCAACCCAAACCATTCTACGAAGAGGTTGCACAGGTTAAGCTCAGAATATCATGGCTGGGCGCAGCGACTCATTATAGCACCTGCTGACACTCAGCGAGGTTGGCCTCTGGATGAAAACCAGCACATCCATTTTGCTTCACATGTTCTTATCCCTTCCTACAACTGCACACACCAATGAACTCTCCAAAGATGCTTAGTTTTTACTGTGTGATGTTCATTAAAAGATAGTTGGTGGTTATTGCAGTAGGCAGCTGCTAATAGGGGGTTGAGTGAAGGGTGAGAGCAAGATTTGTGGTGCAATAGAAGAGCAAAGATGGAAGTTCTTTTCCCTCACACAGTCTGGTTTGACTATAATCATGCTCATACTTTCCCATTGGGAAAACAGCCTTTGTTGCCTTACTGAATTTAGAAGATAGGAAAGGGCAACTAACAGGTCAGTCTGCAATTTCTGCGCCTTTTGTCTGGCTGAGTATGTAACATTCCAGTTGGAAAATTATAACTAAGGAGTATTTGTCTCCAGCCTTTCTGTGAGTGTACAGACCCAGAGATGTGCACTAAGCACTGACATTTCTCTTCATTATGTAACCACTTTTTAAAATGCATCTGAGCTTGAATGAGATGAACCCTTGCTGAACTATGTACCTGTAGGTAGGTAGAACAATTCTGAGTGACTTACTCCAAAGGCAGCACTTTGTTTAGTAAAACTGTGTTACCTGCTATTGATAACTGCACTCCAGCTCCTGCTTTATCACTTTTATCACCACATGCATTTCTAAAGTGCTCATGACCACAGCCTCTGCTCACTCCCCTTTTCTTTTCCTTTACCTTCTGGTGATATGAGCAAGGATGATCTGCTTCTCTCATTGCTGAAATGATGAATGGATCCAAATTCCTTTCAGATTTCTCAGAAATAACAAATATTTTGCTTGACATTAGAACTGAAGAGTTGAAGCATAAAATAAAGAGTTAATCCTTTGGTTCACTTCCTGAAACTAGTTGGTGCAGATAACCTGGTGACCTAGAGTCACCATCCCAAGCTTCAACATGCTCTCCCTGCCTTTTTATCTTTTTGTCCTTCATGTTTTGGAGCCTGCACTGGCAGGGTCACTCCATATAAATTGTTTTCCTGTTCTTTTCTATCTCCCAGCAGATGAGTAGGAAAGCAGAATAGGAAGAGTCAGGAAGATTTAAGGTTATCCCAATCAGTAATTAAGTGTAGAATAAAAATTAACTGCTTTAATTTTGAGAGCCCTTATTTAAATGGCTGTAGATAGAATCACAGAATTTTAGGGGCTGGAAGGGACCTCAAAAGCTCATCCAATCCAACCCCCCTGCCAGAGTAGGATCACCCAGGGCAGCTCACACATCCAGGTGTGTTTGGAATATATGCAGAGAGGGAGACTCCACAACCTTCCTGGGCAGCCTGTTCCAGTGTCCTGTCACACTCACAGGGAAAAATTTTTCCTCATGTTTCCAAGGAACTTCTTATGCCTCAACATCCACCAGTGCCCCTTGTGCTGTCTTTGGGCATCACCCAGCAGAGCCTGGCTCCATCCTCTTGACACTCACCCTGCACATCTTTATCAACATGAATGAGGTCACCCCTCAGGCTCCTCCTCTCCAAGCTAAAGAGTCCCAGCTCCCTCAGGCTCGCCTCATAAGGAGATAAGATAGTTCAGCTTAAATATGACTATAAAAATATAAGCAGTGGGCAACAATGCAGTTTCATTGAGACTGAAAGAGAACAAATAAACTCCTTCCCTCCTCCTCTCCCCCCATACTCTATTTACACCTCATTCTAGAGTTCTCAATTTTGCACAGCTCTGACCTTGCAAAACCATTGTCCTTTGTTTAACGACAGCATGATACTAGTCCCCTTGACTTTACCCACCATCTTCAGGTTGAGAAAATGTAGAAATATGTGAAGAAACATGGACTTCATTTTTCCTGGAAACCAATTAAGTTAGAGATAAATGAGCTAACAAAAAATAACCCCAAACCCCAGACACCCCAAAACACAAGGCATGATAAACTATTTAAATATAGATTTGAGATAGTAGCTTGCAAAATTCCATCCAGAAACAGCCTATGCCAATGAGGTACCAAGACAGAAAATAAAATCTAATATTGAGGTAATTTTTCCCCCCTCTACTACTTCAGAGAATCCCAGATTGTCAGGGGTTGGAAGGGACCTTGAAAGCTCATCCAGTCCAACCCTCCTGCCAGAGCACAATCACCCAGAGTAGGTCACATAGGAACACATCCAGGTGGGTTTGGAAAGTCTCCAGAGGGCTTTGTCACCCTCACTGTAAAGAAGTTTCTCCTCATGTTGAGGTGAAACCTTCTATGTTCAAGCTTGTACCTGTTGTTCCTTGGCTTATTACTGCACACCACTGGAAAGAGCTTGGCCCTCTCCACTTGCTGCCCACTCCTCAGATACTGCCTCCAGCACCATCATAGTGACCAAGTTTTCCCTTTTGTTCCTGTGGCACCTTCTCTGCTCCAGTTTGCCCCCAGTGCCCCTTGTCTTGTCCTTGGACATCCCTGAGCAGAGCCTGGCTCCATCCCTGCACATCCTTATCACTAGGCATGAGGGCAGCCCTCAGGCTCCTCTGCTTCAGGCTCAAGAGCCCCAGCCTTCTCAGCCTGTCCTCACAGCAGCTTTGTGGCTCTGGGATGGACTCTCTCAAGCATTTCCCTGAGGTCCTTCTTGTACTGACGGACCCAGAATTGGAGACAATATTCCAGATGTGGCCTCATCAGGGCAGAGCAGAGGGGAAGGAGAGCCTCTCTGACCTACTAATCACAGCCCTTGTGTGAAAATTGGTCCTGTCTTTCGACAGCAATCATGGCCAGCATATATGCACCATAAGAGTTTGGTTTTCTTCCTACTGCTCTAAGAAAAATCTATCATAAAACAAGCAGTCACCCTTTCCGGACTAGCTTTGTTCTGCATCATCCAAATTTAGCTAAACTAAAGTTCACCTAAGGTCAAAAAGATCTTCTGTTGACATTGGAGTAACCAGCAATGCAACGTGGTGCACTGCAGGGGGAGGTTTCTGCCCTCTGAAATCCGCAAGGCTCTTTTGTGTTATGTTCTCCTCACATGGTAGGCCTTAAAGTGTCTTGGAGAAATATTAAGTAACATTCATTATTTAATGGTACTTTTTAATACTAATATTATTTAAATATTAAATATCATCCATATCTATAGGTGTAGATATAAAAAGAGTACTCCTTACGGTATTCCTACCTTAGTGCATAAGCTTCAACTTTTATTAGCCTCTTCCTTTTCCTTAGCCTACTCTCAGAGGACAGAAAATTAATACTAATAGTAGTTACTTTATTAAATCTGAGAATATGTGCAGTGGCTTAAAATTAGAGAAGCATGTTTTTTTTATCAAGCTATGTATATTTTTGGAAGAGTTTTAGTTCACTTTCTCTAATATCCTTTTGTCAGGGAGAAACTGCAGTCAGTGATTATTTTGTTTAATGTTATTTGTGCCACAAGTATCACAGGAAAGAAAAAGAGAACCCAAACCAGGAGTACTTCCAAATTATACCTGGCCAAATGAAAGGATGCACAAAGAAGAACACAAGCTATAGCAGCAGCAGAAAGAATTCCCATTCCCCACATTTTATTATTACTGCCCACTTGAAATTTGCTTCACACAAGTTCCACCCTGGGAAGCAGTTTGTAAAACAAAAACACACACACACACACACAACCTCCGATCAGCCCTAACTCTACTGAACTCCCCATTAAAAAACATCTCTCCAGGATTACACAGATGCCTAAAGATTTTCTCCAAGACAAAAAAAGTAAGTGCCCCACTAGCAGAAGCTCCCTAAATTGTATCAAAACTCAGTTTATATTTCGACAGATGTCTAACAAGCTGTGTATATGGTCTTGGATTATAGACTGGGAAAAATCAATAGCTGGCTGTCTCAAAGGCACCAATATAGATTATGAATCACAGCCAGGAAGTTGTCAGTGCTCTCAGCTGCCAACAGTGCTTCAGTGGAGATATTTGCTAGCTCATATTCTTTTAATGTGCATCTTTCGTCTGTGAAACAGGTCACTTGCTGACGAAAAAAAAAGGGAAAAAGGAAAGAAAAAAAAATTAAAAATAAAAGAAGACATAAAAAGAAAGAAGGGAATTTTAGGCCAAGCTGTAGTAAATCACAAAAGCATCTCATCTTGTCTAAATAAGGCTGAGGGGTTTGTTTGTGGTTGCCCTCCCCAAGGAAGCCCTCCCACCCCCAGTTTCCCCCGTAAATGACTTGCCTTTGTTGCAACTGATTCATGGAGTTGTAGGAAGTACCAATAGGAGCAGGAGGAATGCACCAAAGGGTTTTTATCTTTCTTTGACAACTTTGCTGCAAGACAGGAATATCAGCTCAAGGAATGGAGAGCTTTCATTGGAGGCAATCTTTTTGTTGCCCATCGAAACAACACAGTCACTGCTTTACAAAATACTATATTTAAGGGAAATGATGTCTCTAGGAAACAGAGAAGAATTTGTCCTGCTCTGTGGTTTCCAGAAACATTTCAGTTAAGTGGGCACAAAAAGAACTAACTTTCTTCTTCTACTGAATGTCCCTTTTGAGGTACTTCCTAACCTACTGTTATGCATCTAACCTCCATGCCGTGAATTTCCCTCTGAAGGCACAAACTGCTCTCTGTTGACTATGCAGAGGTTGGAGTCTAGAAGTTCTAAGCTCCCAACAGGATAAAGTAACCACTTCTGTGGCTTCAATCCAAAGCCCCATCTCTCCACAGGAGCATTTGTTGCTACACCAAGAGTGTTGTTTTGAGTGAAGGCTGTGGGGTTTGTCACGTTCTGATGGCTGTAAGAACCTGAACATCCCAATAAATCAGCTCTGGGAAGATAAACCAAGTTAAGAGAAATCAGCTGTAGTCTTGTAAAGCACACAGGGACCAGCAGCCAAACCAAACAGAAGCCATCATATTTAGATGAAATGTTTCCCACAGGCTTCCTTATCTGGAGATGGTATAGATCTAGAGTGAGCACGTGGGGATAAGAGGCACTACCTGTGCCATCCATATTTCTTCTGTATTCTTCCTCCTGGATCCCACATCTCATCTGAGCCTGGCCTGCAGTGTTGAGGGCTAGAGACAGGAGGTTTGAAGGAAAAGACAATAAATAACACATGATTGCAGGTGCTCTACATCTTTCCCCAATCTATTTGCTGATTACAAATGGGATACTTTCATAGCAACATGAATGGCCTTGGGGACTCCTTTGTGGTTGATACCATGGGTTGTAAGATAGCACACTGACAGCACTGAATTCCAGATTAAAGCTATGAGTAGAAAACAAGAGACCATTGATGACACTGCCCTTGCAAGTGATCCATCCAAACCAAAGAGAAATACTGCAGGAATGTTGTTGTGTGACTCATAGATTCATAGAATGGGTTAGTTTGGAAGGGACCTTAAAGATCATCCAGTTAGAACCCCCCCTGACATGGGCAGGGACACCTCCCACCAGCCCAGGTTGCTCAAGGCCTCATCCAACCTGGCCTTGAACACCTCCAGGGAGGGAACACCCACAGTCAACCTGGGCAACCTGTTCCAGGGTCTCACCACCCTCACTGGAAAGAATTTATTCCTAATCTTCAGGCTCAATCTCTCCTCTTCAAGCTTCAATTTGTTCCCTCTCATCCTGTCACTACAAGCCCTTCTGAAAAGTCCCTTCCTGGCTCTTCTAGTGCCCTTTCAGGTACTGGAAAGCTGCTTTAAGGTCACCCTGAAGCCTTCTTTTCTTCAGGCTGAACAGCCCCAAGACTCCCAGCCTGTCACTGTAGGGGAGGTTCTCCAGCCCTCTGATCATCATTGTGGCCCTCTGGACCCGCTCTAACAATTCCATGTCCTCCTTCTACTGGGAACACCAGAACTCCAGGTGGAATCTCATGAGAGCAGAGTAGAGGGGAAGCATCACCTCACTCATCCTACTGGTCACCTTTTAATGTCTTTGGAGGTCTTTTCTATCCAAAATCTTCCCTGATTCTAACAGTGGCAGTGCCTGTTCTAAAGGTTTGCCTGCTAAGTCTTGCCACAGTGTTCATTATACTCTCTTCTCTTTTTAGAAACTCTTGGAACGTGCCATGTTTCTGGAATGATTAGGTCACTGAGGCCAAGGCTTCCCTTGAGCTTCACATTCTCCACCAACCCCTATTTCTTAATGAGAACAATGTCCAGCATGGCTCCTCTTCACATTGAAGAAGGAAGTTACCTTTTTATGTAAATGCGATTAATGAGTCAAATGCAAGCAACCTGTCAGATGTGAGATGTTCTTTATGGCAGTGAAAGAAATGCACTCTTTATTTACACTGTCAGCAGATATGTTCTGAGGAGCACTCCAAAGGCGTGAGACAGTGAACTGTTGAACTACCTGAAGTGCACATCATGTCCAATGTAAAGTCCTATTAATAGCCAGGAAAAGAAGTGGCTAGGAAATGGGATGAAATGCATCTTGGGCCCAACAGAGCTAAATCATGCCAGGCTAACCCAATAGCTTTCTTGATAAGATAATGAATTTTTCCCTGCAAGGGAAATGCAGGAGATCTAATCTGTTATGACTTCAGCACAGCCCTTGGCACAGGGCCACTTTCAAAGTTATTTGTTAAGATGGGAAAGGTGGGAATTAGTATAGGAGGTGTTAAGCTGAAAGGGAAGGGTATGGTGCTGAAAGGAGTTATACAGAAATTAGAGCTGAGGCCAATGTGTTGACTGCAAGGAGGACATTGAGGGGCTGGAGCCAGTCCAGAAAAGGGTGATGAAGCTGGTGAAGGGCTGGTGAGGAGCAGCTGAGGGAGCTGGGGGTGTCTAGTCTGGAGAATAGGAGGCTGAGGGGAGATCTTCTTGCTCTTCATAGGTACCTGAAAGGAAGTTGTAGTGAGGTGGAAGTTGGGCTCTTCCCAACAGTCACAGAATCAGTAAGGTTGGAAAAGACCTTTAAGATTATCAAGTCCATCTGTAACACAACTACCATGACCACTGAAAAACCCCGAAGCACCCCATCTACAGCTTCTTGAGCATCTCCAACCTAACTCTCCCCTGGCACAATATCCAGATCTTAGCAGATGAAAGTTAATGTCTAGAAACTTACCCTAAAATGAGATGAGGATGCAAGAGAATTAGTCTTAGATCACATGAAATGTAGAGGAAAGGAGGAAAAGCAGAGTTTTTCTCCCTTTTCTCTGGAGTTACTTTTTTTATTTTTGGTAAAGAATAATGACATTTGTCTGGAAATCCTATTCAAAAATCAAAGTGGATGGAAAAACTGCTCAACAGCTGCCAGGGTCTTTGCAGGACAAGTTCTCTCTCTTTTGCTATTTGCATCTCTGTGCATACTCTCCATGACTGTGAAGCCTAAACCCCTGACAAAATTCATAATAGTCAGAGGTTTGAGGGCAAAAGATGAGGGACTGGACTGCATTTCTCCCAAAGTTTTGAAGCATCCCACATCAAAACCGGGGCCTCAAGGATTAGGCAAGGTTCAAAAGGGCTAGAAGAGAAAGGCAAAGATCCATAGGAGTTAAAGGTCCAGTTAGAGACAAGAAAAACAACTTTGTTTGCTTTGAAACTGGGTAGGAACAGACATGTCAATCAACTATTGTATGTAAGAACAAGTGGCTAAGAGTGCAAGAAGCACTCTCTGTTAATTTTAATTACCTTAACACACATTCATTTCCAGCAATACAAGAGATATACAAGAGCCTATTTAGAATCACAGAATTGTCAGATTGGAAGGGATCACAAAGATCATCCAGTTCCAACCCCCGGACACCTCACACTACATCAGGTTGCTCAGAGCCACATCCAGCCTGGCCTTAAAAACACGAGGGATGAAGCTTCCACCACCTCCCTGGGCAACCCGTGTCAGTGTCTCACCACCCTCATGGGGAACAATTTCTTCCTAACATCCAATCTGAATCTACCCATTGCTAGTTTTCCTTCATTCTCCTCAGTTTTATCACTACCTGACACCCTAAAACATCCCTCCCCAGCTTTCTTGTAGCTCCCTTCGGGTACTGGAAGGCCACACTTAGGTCTCCCGGGAGCCTTCTCTTCTCCAGACTGAACAGCCCTAACTCTCTCAGTCTGTCTCCATAGCAGAGGAGCTCCAGCCCTCTGATCATCCTCACGGCCCTTCTCTGGACACATGCCAGCTCCCCTAGATCTTTCTTGCAATAGGGTCTCCAGAACTGGATGCAGTTGGAGTTGTCCTTGCTGACTTCAGGGTTGGTTCGACAAGATGCCCTTTGAGGGTCCCTTCCAACCCAATACAATCTGTGAATAATCTTTAAAAAGTCTGAGCTACATGAATGTTTATCTCAAAACACTCTGTACTGAAAGAGCTGTGTTTACTTCACATATTAAACAACTATGGCAAACCCACTCAACTCTGGTACAGAAATGTCTATTTTTGCAGGAGAAGCAAAGCAATTCATAGTTCTTCAGCCCAAGAAGAGACACCTGAGCAGTCCATGTGGCTTTGTTCAGGATGTGAGGTTAGCATTCATTGAGACACTTCAGTGCAATAACTGTGAAGTGCTCTCACACGTTGGGTAGCATCCATGTGATGATTTGGTGTACATGGTCTCAGACATAAACTACAGGTGTACCTCAAATATTTTCAGCAGCTCAAAAAGCAGCCTCCAGAATACCCAGAACTGTCCAAGAGGATTTCTCTTTAGGGGAGGCTGACAGGACTGTAAGCAGAAATCTTTGTAAAATGTGTCCTCATAAAATGTGTCTTCATTCTACATGGATTTCAGGTTAATGCTATTGTAGGTTAACCCTAGCTGGCAACTAAGCCCTACTCAGACTCTTCACTCTCATCGAATAGGAAGGGGAAGGGAATCAGAAGAACAAAAGTGAGAAAACTCATGGGTTGAGACAAAGACATCTTAAGAGGCAAAGAAAAAAGCTCTGGATGCAAGCAAAGCAAACCAAGGAATTGATTCACCACTTCCCATGGTCAGGCAGCTGTTCAGCCAGCTCCAGGAGAGCAGGGCTCCATCACACATAACAGCCATGTGAAAAGACAAACACCATCACTCTGAATGTCCCTCTCCTTCCTTCTTTGTCCCCACCTTCATATACTGATCATGGTGTCATACCCATCTGGATGCATTCCTATGTGGACTACCCTGGGTGATCCTGCTTTGGCAGGTGGGTTTGACTGGATGATCTCTGGAAGTCCCTTCCAACCTCTACTGTAGTGTGATACTGTGCTACAGTCTGGAATATCCCTTTGGTGAGTGGAGGTCAGCCATCCCAGCTGTGTTGCCTCATAGAATCATGGAATGGTCTGGGTTGGAAGGGCTCTCCAAAGGTCATCTAGTCCAACCTCTTGTGCACCCCCAGCCTACTTACTGATGGGGTGCGGTGCTGATATCATAGTATCATAGTATCATAGTATCAGTCAGGCTTGGAAGGGACCACAAGGATCATCTAGTGCCAACCCCCCTGCCATGGGCAGGGACACCCCACACTAGATCAGCCTGGCCACAGCCTCATCCAGCCTGGGCTTAAACACCTCCAGGGACGGAGCCTCAACCACCTCCCTGGACAACCCATTCCAGGGCTTCACCACTCTCATGGTGAAGAACCTCCTCCTCACATCTAGCTTGAATCTCCCCACCTCCAGCTTCATTCCATTCCCCCTAGTCCTATCACTACCTGAGATCCTGAGAAGTCCTTCCCCAGCCTTCCTGTAGCCCCCCTTCAGATACTGGAAGGCCACAATTAGGTCACCTGGGAGCCTTCTCTTCTGCAGACTGAACAGCCCCAACTCCTTCAGTCTGTCCTCACAGGAGAGGTGCTCCAGCCCTCTGATCATCCTCGTGGCCCTTCTCTGGACACGTTCCAGCACCTCCACATCCCTCTTGTAATAGGGGCTCCAGAACTGGACACAGTACTCCAGGTGGGGTCTCACCAGGGCTGAGTAGAGGGGGAGGATCACCTCCCTTGCCCTGCTGGCCACACTTCTCCTGATGCAGCCCAGGATCTGATTGGCTTTGCAGGCTGCAAGTGCACACTGAGAGCTCCTGTTGAGCTTCTTGTCCACCAGCACCCCCAAGTCTCTCTCCTCAGGGCTGCTTTCCAGACAGTTACTGCCCAGCCTGGATTTGTGCCTGGGATTTCCTCGACCCAGATGCAGGACCCTGCACTTGCTCTTATTGAACTTCATGAAGCTGGCTTGTGCCCACCTCTCCAGCCTGTCAAGGTCCCTCTGGATGGCCTCCCTTCCCTCCAGCGTGTCTGCTGCACCACACAGCTTGGTGTCATCAGCAAACTTGCTGAGGGCGCACTTAATGCCACTGTCCATGTCACCCACAAAGATGTTGAACAAGACAGGTCCCAGGACTGATCCCTCAGGGACTCTGCTTGTCACTGGCCTCCACTGGGACATGGACCCATTGACAGCCACTCTTTGGGTGTGGCCATCAAGCCAGTTCTGTATCCATCTAGTGGTCACCCATCAAACCCATGTGTCACCAGTTTGGAGACCAGGATGTGGTGCAGGACAGTGTCGAAGGCTTTGCTCAGGTCCAGGTAAATGACCACAAACCTGTCAGCACTGCTAACTAAACCCTCCCTGTGTTAGCAGCACAAATCCAAAACACAGCTTCATCCTAGCTGCTGGGAAGAAAGTGACCTCCCCTTCCCCCCCCCCGCCCCCCCCCCCAGCCTAAAGCAGCACAGATATATTTCAGGAGTATTGAGCTGGCTTCATGTTCTTGTGGCACTTCCCCATTGCCAGCCATTGATCTAAATTCTACAGTTTCATTTCTAAGGTGACAAATGTAAAAGCCACATCCGTGCGGCCTGTAGAGCTATTTGTAACTGTGCAAAGATATGGATTGATTCTTTTTACCTTTGTTGTATCTTTCTTGGGTAGTAAGTTGATTATTAGCTCATAATTGCCAGCTTCCATCTGGATGACTGAATTCCCTATGCAATCATAGATAAATACCAGCTTAATAGACCCAAACAAGGCATAGCTCTGCTCATGCATAATGCTGGGGCTGCCATTCCTGGGTCCCCGCTTCTTGTTATCATAACAATTGCTATTGATTTATTGAGCTCCTTCCCAGCCAATGGTTAGCTGCCCAAACCATGCCAAGGAAAACTTCCTACTCCCATGCCAGAGCAGAGAGGAGGAGCCAGGGGTGAGACAGTGAAGCCATTTCTGCTCTGCAAGAGGGCATTTCTCTAAGGCTGCTTCGAACCCAGGGCAGCGCTCAGCACTGATTGAATTTCAGCCTTAGCAGTTCTGAAGGGTTTACTCCAAACTCAATGCTGCTGTTTCTTCTCAGATGGATCAAAATTAGTTACTGTTATCAGGAGGCAGGACAATCGAGTAAAGAATCATAGAATCATACAATTGGCAGGTCTGGAAAGGACCTCAAGGATCATACAGTGCCAGCTCCCCTGCCATGGCCAGGGACAACTCACACTACATCAGGTTGCTCAGAGCCACATCCAGCCTGGCCTTAAAAACCTCCAGGCATGAGGCTTCCACCACCTCCCTGGGCAACCTGTGCCAGTCTCTCACCACCCTCATGGGGAAGAACTTCTTCCTGACATCCAATCTGAAGCTACCCATTTCTATTTTTGCTCCACTCCCCCCAGACCTATCATTACCTGACACCCTAAAAAGTCCCTCACTTTTCTACCCAGGACTCAAATATACTCACAACTTCTGGCTTTAAATAGGAGAGGACTGTTTATTTTATTTCATTATTTTATTTTGTTCTCTTTGAATTAACTTCTTTCTACTATTTCAATTATTTTCAAATTTTCTTTCATTCCACTTTATGTGAATTAATTAAAAAATCTTTTCTTTTCTTTTCCTCTTTTAGCTTATTTTATTCCCTTTAATTTCATGCTGATTAATTTACTTTTAATATTTTAGTTCAATTATTTTAGTTTCTTTCGTTTGATTTGTTTCTAATTTATTTTATGTTAATTTTTTTTTATTACTTCAATTCTTTCAGTGTCTTTTATTATTTTATTCTCTTTCATTTTGTGTTAATTTATTTTTGTTTTATTTCTATTATCTTTGCTTTTTTATTTTGTTTGATTCTATTTTATGCTAATTATTTTTTATTATTTTATTGCAATTCTTTTACTTTCTTTTATTATTTTATTTAATTCTATTTTATTTTATGTTAATTTATTCTCTATTGCTTTAGTTAAATACTTTTATTAATTTATTCTCTTTCCTTTTATGTTAATTAATTTATTTCTATTGTTTTATTTCCTTTTTTTTATTTTTTTATGATTTCATTTGATTATTTTATTTGATTATATTTTATTTTATCCTTATTATCTTTTATTATTTTATTGCAATTCTTTTAGTTCCTTTAATCATTTTGTTATTTTATTTCATTCTATTTTATGCTAATTATTTTTTATCATTTTATTTCAATTCTTTTAGTTCCTTTTATCCTTTTGTTATTTTATTTGATTCTATTTTGTTGACCAATTTTTATTATTTTATTGCAATTCTTTTAGTTCCTTTTATCCTTTTGTTATTTTATTTGATTCTATTTTGTTGATCAATTTTTATTGTTTTATTGAAATTCTTTTAGTTCCTTTTATCCTTTTGTTATTTTATTTGATTCTATTTCATTAATCAATTTTTATTATTTTCCTGAAATTCTTTTAGTTTCTTTTATTATTTTACTTTGCTATGTTATTTGATTCTATTTTACTTTATATTAATTACTTTAAATAATTTTATTTCAATTCTTTGAGTTCCTTTTATTATTGCATTCTATTTTACTTTAATTAATGTATTTTTATTATTGTCTTGCAATTATTTTATTTTATTTTTCTATTTTATTATTATTTTTTTTAAATGCTAATTAATTTATTTCTGTTATTGCAATTATTTTCTTTTCCTCCTAGCAGCCTTCCAGTATTAGAACAGGACCTGCAGGAGAGCTGGAGAGGGTCATTTGACAAAGGCATAGAGTGACATAGTGAAGGATATTGGCTTCAATATTGGCTTCAGACTGAGATTGGACATTAGAAGGAATTTCTTCCCCATGAAGGTAGTGAGGTGCTGAAACAGGTTGCTCAAAGAAGTAGTGGAGGCTCCAAGACTGGAAGTGGTGAAATCCAGGCTGAATGGGGCCTTGGAATGGGCTGCCCAGGGAGGTGGTGGAGTCACCATCACCAGAGGTGTTTAGGAAGAGACTGGATGGGGTGCTTGGTGCCATGGTTTAGTTAATTAGATAGTGTTGGGTGATAGGTTGGACTTGATGATCTCAAAGGTCTCTTCCAATCTGGTCTATTCCATTCCATTCCATTCCATTCCATTCCATTCCATTCCATTCCATTCCATTCCATTCCATTCCATTCCATTCCATTCCGCAACCTGGTTTCATAGGGCCATGTCAGGGTGATGGAACTGCATGATCCTTACCATCCCTTCCAACCCAAACCATTCTATGACTCTATGGTGATGAAACCCTCCTGTCTCAATCCATGCAGCTTTCTGCTATTCTGCAGCTCCCCGTGCTGCTTTCCATCCCACTAGGGGTGGAGGAGCCTTGTGAGAGCATCTGCTGGCTTTCAGCAGTGCCAGTGGAGTCAAAACCACCACAGATCTGGAATGTGCGCCACACAGGTCTGGTCATCGAACTTTGCAACCTTCCATGCAAGAATTAACAAAGCAAGGCAGGAAGCAGTGCCTTCAGTTGCATCATGTCCTTCCTATCAAGGCAGGAGTTGTGTGAAATGTATTTGCAGTGAGAAGCATTTCTCATAAACAGCAAGAAAACAAACAGCAAATTGGCCACAATATTGGCATTTAATAAGTAACAGTATTTACTGCAGTGTCTACTGGGACTTGACTGGTCTGGTTTTAGATTTAGAGGCTGGAAAGCTGCCCAATAGAAAAGGACCTGGGGGTGCTGGCTGACAACAATATGAACATGAGCCAGCAGTGTGCCCAGGTGGCCAAGAAGACCACCAGCACCCTGGCTTGGATCAGCAACGGTATGGCAAGCAGGAGCAGGGAAGTCATTATCCCACTCATCCCCATTCATCACTGAGAAGGCCACACCTCAAATACTGGATTCAGGTTTGAGCCCTTCACCAAAAGGACACTGAGGGGCTGCAGCATGTCCAGAGAAGGGCAACAAATCTGGTAAAGGGTCTGGAGAACAGGGCTGGTGAGGAGCAGCTGAGGGACCTTGGGGTGTTTAGTCTGGAAAAAAGGATGCTGAAGGGAGACCTCATTGTTTTCTACAACTCCCTGAAAAGAGGTTGCAGTGAGGTCTGTTCTACCTTCTGTCAGGTGATAGGACAATAGGAAATCACCTCAAATTGTGCCAGGGAAGGTTTAAGTTGGAGATGAGGACAAATTTCTTTTCTGCAAGAGTGGTCAGGGATTGGAACAATCTGCCCAGGGAGGTGGAGGAATCACCATCTCTGGAGGCGTTCAAGAAATGTGTGGCCATGGCACTTGGGGACAGGTTCTAGTGGCCATGGTGGTGTTGGACTGATGGTTGGACTCAATGATCTTGGAGGTCTTTTTCTAACTGAAGCAGTTCTGTGATTCTGATTCCTGTTATAAATGTGAGACACTGCACAATGCCATAGGATAGTCAGGCTCTCTGCAGTGATGAACAATGGCATTGAAAGGATGACCACTAAACATGCAGCATGCTGCTAATCTAAGACCTCTTAGTATTAAAGAGGTTGTAGTGGTTATAATCTTATGGAAGACGCCAAGTAGCTAATTTAGGGTCACTGGAGGATGTCCTCCTAGTCTGAGAGTAAAGTAACTTTACTGAGACAAGAAAGGGAAGTTTTCTATAGTAGCTGCACCCTGTTTATCATTTAAACAGATAGAATTTCAGACTCCAGCACTTTCCTATATGAAGACATCACACAACGTAGAACAGTCCAATCAGCTCTTCCACTTCTGAATTCTCAGAAATCTCAGATGTCCATATAGAGGAGGGGGAGAAGGTAGAAAAGGTGGAAGTGGAGTGAAGTTGAGCCTAGGAGGGTGGGAGTAGGATATGCATTGTGTTGCCTTTGTTCCTCACCTCTCAATTATATTTTAAATTAGCAATAAACAAGATTAATTTCCCCCAAGACAAGTCTTATGTTCATGGAAGTAATTGGTAACTGATCTTCCTGTCTTTGTCTTGATCTAAGAGCTTTTCCATCTAATTTTCTAACCCCAGCCTTGTTGGAGAGGGGCCTTTAAAGATCATCTGGGTGGGCATATGGTAGCCAGCCAAAACTGACCCACCACAACTACTCAGATTAATTCCAAGTGAACAACACATTGTGGCATCTAGATCCAAGTGATGCACAACCACACCAAGGAGCTCTGTGATTCCAACTTTTGCTGTCCAAGTTCTTTCCATTTGTGCATTTTACTCTAATGCCTTACAAGAAATGGGAATCAAATTAAGGAGACTCTGTAACAGTGCCTTGGCCTTTTTTTATTGCCCTTTCTCAAATTAAGAAATTACATTTCCTATTTTGCATTGAAGTTATAGAACTGAGACTTGATAGATTTATTAGAAAGATTTCTACAATGACATCATGCAATCTGATTTGATTTTGGCTCATTAACCTGTGTTTAGTTCTGTTGCAAGATCCAGCTGTTCTTATATAGGACAGTTTGTGTTGAACCTGTGTATCCTGATGTTTAAACTTTCTTTGCATTTCATTCCTTGCTCATTCTCTACTTTCTTACAACAGCCACCTGGAGGTGACTGGTCTCAAGGTAGAACCAGACCGACCTCCTTGCTTTTTCTTCCCTTGCTGAAGACCCAGGTTTAGCATTCCCGAGCAGATGATGCCTGCCAGACAATCCTCCTTTTGAAACTCCCTACTTTTCCCCATGAAGACAAGCTGAGAGAGTTGAGCTATTCAGTCTGCATAAGAGAAAGCTCTGAGGAGACCTTCTTGTGGCCTTCCAGTATCTGAAGGGGGCTACAAGAAAGCTGGAGGGGGGACTCTTTAGGGTGTCAGGTAGTGATAGGACTGGGGGGAATGGAGCAAAATTAAAAATGGGTAGATTCAGATTGGATGTTAGGAAGAAGTTTTTCACTATTAGAGTTGTGAGACACTGGAACAGGGTGCCCAAGGAGATGGTGGTGGGAGCCTCGTCCCTGGAGGTTTTTAAGGCCAGGCTGGATGTGACTCTGAGCAACCTGATGTAGTGTGAGGTGTCCCTGCCCATTGCAAAGGGGTTGGAACTGTATGATCCTTGAGGTCCTTTCAACCCTTATGATTCTATGAAAGTAGCTTTAAGGCAAAGTAGACCATGAAATCTATCACTTTTTAAGTGTTTCCATTAGCTGCTCGCTCTCTTAAAATTAAAAACAGTAATAAAAATTATTGTGCAAATATAGAGGAAGCTGAGTAACCTCTAGCTTCAATGAGTAAGGAATACTGCAGCTATTACTATCCTGAAGGCAGAAAGTTCAAGGCTTGCCCATACCCTAAAGGACTTCACTTAACCCTTCTATGTATATGTGCTGCAAATGGAAGGAAGTTTGCTTACAACATTCATAATGTTAATGTTGCTGCTTGAATACCTTGGGAACTGACAGACAGGGAACAGTCACAGGCTGCATTGGATTGGAAGGGAACCTCAAAGGTCATCTTGTCCAACTCCCCTGCAGTCAGCGAGATCCAAATAGATCAGGATGCCCAGGGCCATATCAAGACTGATCTTGAATGTCTCCAGGGACAGGGCCTCAACCACATCCCTGGGCAGCCTGTTCCACTATTCCACCAACCTCATTGTGCATAACTTCCTCCTGATGTCCACCCTGAATCTGCCCTGCTCCAGTTTCAAACCGTTGCCCCTGGTCCTATCACCACAAGCCCTTCTGAACAGACCCTCCCCAGCTTTCCTGGAGGTCAGTCCTGAAGTGATTGGCAAAATGACAACTGGTATCTTTAGCAACCGGGTTTTGTGTTACTCTCTCACTGTGAATATTTTGTGTGGCACTTGAGTCCTCTGACCCAGAGTAGTTTTCCAGGTGTTTTTTTAGCATGTTTAGTTTATAGCTACATATAAGCAGATTAGAGCCCTTGTTTCATACATGATAAATCTGCTTTTTATAAATGCATTGTAATTATAAAATCACTGTATAACACTTGTGGTGGTGTCTACAAATGAGAATGCAGTCCCTGGACTGAGGCAAAGAAAGACTTTCAGAAAATGAAGCAGTATTAGTATTTTTATGCATCTTAGCAGCTCAAATATCAAAGGCAAAACCCCCCACAACCAAACCGAAACCTTTTCAAATGTAGGAACAGAAGTCTGTGAAAGATCAATGAGATCATCAATTTCAGGCCTCTGGTAGTGCAGGAAGCCACCATCATACAATCTTTTTCATTACCTTATTAAACTCTGTTTAAGATGCTGTTGATAATTTTCGTCACCACTGCTGTTCCAGGACCTCACCGCGCTGGTCACTGGAAGCTCTGCTGACTACAGCTCCTAGAGTGTGGCTGAACTGGGTGCAGAGACACAGAGAGAAGAAAGTTTTGGGCTAATTCTCTACAAATCTGTAAATCAATGTCAGAGTTGAGTGAGGCTGGGTATGATGGGCGAGCAGGCCTCAGAATGTGCCCAATGTGGCAACTTTACAAGCCCTGTGAGGGAGAGGCTGAGGAAGCTGGGGTTGCTTAGCCTGGAGGAGGCTCAGGGGAGAGCTTATCACTGTCTACAACTACCTGAAGGGAGGTTGTCACCAGGTGGGGGTTGGTCTCTTCTCCCAGGCAACCAGCACCAGAACAAGAGGACACAGCCTCAAGCTGCACCAGGGGAGGTTTAGGCTGGATATTAGGAAGAAGTTTTTCATAGAGAGTGGCCATTGGATTGTGCTGCCCAGGGAAGTGGTGGAGTCACCATCCCTGGAGGTGTTTAGGAAGAGACTGGATGGGGCACTTGGTGCCATGGTTTAATTGATTAGATGGTGTTGGATGACAGATTGGACTCAATGATCTCGAAGGTCTCTTCCAACCTGGTTAATTCTATTCTATTCTATTCTAACTTCAAATGTGGCACAGAATATCCTATCTTTGTATTGATGAGGAGGAAATTAAGCAATGCTGCTTCCAGCAGCTTAGCACTTTCTGAACTGCACAAGTACACTCTTAACTAATTGTGTTCTGAGCATCAGACCTCAGGGTTTTCATCTGTAAACCTTCAGACTCGGGCAGCATTACAGATGAAGCCAGAATCCCCAGACCACTTCTTTCCCAATCAGAACAATTAGCAGGCACAAAACTTCCTATGCATGGCTTTATCTGGTTTTTTTTGAAGAAGGAAGCTCAGTCAGGAAAGTAAATCTGAGTTTTTCTTGATCCTGCTGGAATCAGTGAAGCACCTTATCTCCAAGTTTTCTCCAGGCTTCTCCTTCTTCTATGGAGGGGTTCAAGGGTGTAGTATTAGAAATTATATCCTATCAACTGGTCAAAGAGATAAGAGAACATCTCTATTTTTATCAGCAGAACCCTTACTGCTGATGAAAGAGTGTATCTTTCAGCGCAGCTCCTCTCCCAAGCTATTGTTCAGGTTGCCAAGCTGTGTGTGCATTCCTTGCCTGTTTGCCCCCCAGGACATCCTTGAAATGAGACATGTTGTTTTAAGGCCGCCAGGGCTTTATCTGTGTGTAAAAAATTAAATAAAATAAATTCAGAACAAACATGGCATTAATATTTGATACATACATTGCTTAAATATTGCATCAGTAGCAAATTAGAATCCAAGCCTGCATTTTCATGTTTTGAATATTAACTGCTTGAAGTTTCAGCGGTAGCCTTAGGAGGGTTTGTTGGATCTTAATGACTCATGACAGAAATTATGGTTGGTGTTCACACAAAGTGTGAAGTGTCTGCTTGAAAGCTGCAGTAAACTGATGTCAGAGAAAGAAACTGTCTGCTTCATCCCTAGTCAGCAATAGGAAAAGCAAGCTTGGTGCTGCAGCTTACTAAAGCTCCCCATACTCAGCCCTGGTGAGACCCCACCTGGAGTACTGCATCCAGTTCTGGAGCCCCTATTACAAGAGGGATGTGGAGGTGCTGGAAGGTGTCCAGAGAAGGGCCACGAGGATGACCAGAGGGCTGGAGCACCTCTCCTGTGAGGACAGACTGAAGGAGTTGGGGCTGTTCAGTCTGCAGAAGAGAAGGCTCCGAGGTGACCTAATTGTGGCCTTCCAGTATCTGAAGGGGGCCTAGAGGAAGGCTGGGGAAGGACTTCTCAGGATCTCAGGTAGTGATAGGACTAGGGGGAATGGAATGAAGCTGGAGGTGGGGAGATTCAGGCTGGAGGTGAGGAGGAAGTTCTTCACCATGAGAGTGGTGAAGCCCTGGAATGGGTTGTCCAGGGAGGTGGTTGAGGCCCCGTCCCTGGAGGTGTTTAAGCCCAGGCTGGATGAGGCTGTGGCCAGGCTGATCTAGTGTGGGGTGTCCCTGCCCATGGCAGGGGGGCTGGAACGAGATGATCCTTGTGGTCCCTTCCAAGCCTGACTGATACTATGATACTATGATACTTTGTCAGAGTGCAAGAACCAGCAGCAATGAGCTGCATCAGGCACACCCCTGATGATCCTTACCCTGAGAGGGGCAGAGATCTGCCTATCTCCCACAGCATCTCCATGCCTCCTGCAGCCTGGCCAGAGCTAGCAATATATTTATCATAAAAGTAACCTGCACTCCTCCAGGCATTCTCATTAAATGCACCAGGACAGGTTTAGTGAATAAGATTTTGCATTCAAGAGCATCTGCAGGAGGAGATGGTCGGATCTGAGATTGGTATCTTTCCTCTAAGATATCTCTCCAGCAATGTTTTCAGAGACCCATACTTGGTCCCACAACACAGAGCAAAAAGAAATCAGTGAATTAGTTGGTGCCTGCTGATTACTGAAATCCAGCGTTTGCAAAAGTGGTTTTGGTTACAAAGTGTGAAATAAAATAGCAGCATAGATGAAAATAAATGGAGAGAGAGAAAAACCTGGGGAAAAAAATATATTATTTAAAATGTAAAAGAACAACTGAACTCCAGCCTTGTTATTATTCATAAACAGAAGGAGCCATGTCAACAAAGACTTTGGCTCTGACTGAAGGTTATCCATAAAAACATAGAATTGTTTTGGTTGGAAGGGACCTCAAAGATCATCCAGTTCCACCCCCCCTGCCATGGGCAGGGACACCTTCCACCAGCCCAGGTTGCTCAAGGGCTCATCCAGCCTGCTTTGGACACCTCCATGGAGTAGACATCCACAATCTCCCTGTGCAACCTGTTCCAGGGTCTCACCACCTTCACTGGAAAGAATTTCTTCCTCATCTCCAGCCTCAATCTGCCTTCCTCAAGCCTCAATCCATTCCTTCTCATCCTGTCACCACAAGCCCTTGTAAATTGTCCCTCCCCAGCTTTCTCATAAGTCACTTAGGCCACTATAATTTCCTCCCAGATCCTACTCTCCTCCAAGCTGAACAGCCCCAACTCTCCCAGCCTGTCACCATAGGAGAGGTTCTCCACCCTTTGATCATCTTCAGGGCCTCTTCTGTACCCTCTCCAGCAGCTCCAGGTCCTTCTTGTGCTGGGGGCCCCAGAGCTGGAGGCAGTGCTGCAGGTGGGGTCTGAGCAGAGCAGAGGGGCAGAAGCCCCTCCCTGTGCTGCTGCTCTCCCTGCTTTGGATGCACTCCAGCACACAGCTGCCTGCTGGGCTGCCAGTGACCATTGCTGGCTCGTGGGGAGTTTGTCACCAACTGACACCTCCAGGCTGCTCTCTATCCATTCTCTCCCCAGCCTGAATTTGTGCTTCGAATTGCTCCAACCCAGGTGCAGGACCTTGCACTTGGCCTTGTTGAAGTTCATGAGGCTGTCTTGGGCTCACCTCTCCAGCCTGTTCAAGTCCCTCTACACAGATCCTTTCCCTCCAGCGCGCTGACCAGGCCACACAGCTTGGTGGCACCCCCAGGCTTGCTGAGGGTGCCTGAATCCCACTGTCCATGTCACTGACAATAGATGTCAAACAGCACAGCTGCTCCTGGATAAATTTTTCCAGTATAAGAACTTTCTATCTTATTAGGAATGAGATGACAGAAATGTATCTTTAATGATTCAATGTGGGCCTAGCTTTTAATTTTTGTGAAGGGGAAAAAAAAGAGAAAGGCTAATTTAATTCAAAATAATTCCTGCATGTTACAAATCCATGCAGCTGCAGCAGTGATTGAGGGGGGGGTGTCTGAGACAGCCATCTGGGGCAATGCCCAAACATGAGACTGAGTATGGTGTGGTTCCAGAGGGGACAAAGGTCACCCAAAAGAGAAGAGGTTGCCCCTTTTAGCATATCCACAGTGCACACTGTCCGGCAGATTTCCCAGTCCTTGGGACACAATGCTGTGCTCCCTATTTCCTATCTTATTATCCCTAGCAATTGTTCTGTGCCTGTCTCTGGAGATCAGGGACTGAAGCATGACTCAGAGACTCACAATATAGTCCCTGATTACCCCTTGCCCCAGGAAGAAAATAAACTGCATTAGCCTTTTACTTGGTGGGGATGATTTCTTCTCTCTGCACCAGGCAGGCTGTGTTGGTCAGTGTGTCGGGGCAAGGGTCATAGCCAGACATTACTCACTCCCCATGCGTCTGCAAAGCAGTGGGAATAGCTGACTTGTAGAGGCCATTCACCCTTTTGTAATGCAATCTTCACCGGGGTAAATTGCACAGTGTAAGAGGGCACTTTAAGCTTCTCTCTAGGAGAGAGGTGTATATGACAGTCTCCATTCTTGTTCTCTATCTATAGCATGTGTTTAGGCAAATGACTTTGAAGCATCAAAGCCGCTTATATTGATCTTTAATCCGTGATCTACTGCAGAAGAAGGAGGTGATATAATGGCCCACACTTCCTAGAGAGCTGCCTGTGCAATGCAAGTCCCATGGTGTTTAACCCTCCTGAGGTTTAGTCCATGTCTGAACTCCTGGAGATGGCCAGCACTTCTCTGACAGCCTGTTTGCCCTAGATTTGCTTTAAATGCACTATGTCTTGGCATCAACATATTGGTTTTTATTAGCAAAAAAAAAACCAAACAAAATAAAAGCAGCTAGACTCACTAGGGGGAAAAAAAAAATCTAGATCAGACTGATGCAAGGCTCTGCATCCTGATCAGGGCAACCCTTGATATCAGTTTGGGCTGGGGGATGATGAGGTTGAGAGCAGCCTCGAGGTCTCTTCCAACCTTGGCAATACTGTGTGATGCTGTGAAAACACTTGAGGGTGCTGGTGGAGGAGAAGCTGGACAGGAGCCAGCAATGGGCACTGGCAGCCCAGAGGGCAAATAACAACCTGGGCTGCATTCAAAGCAGTGTAGCCAGAG
Organism: Melanerpes formicivorus; assembly: GCF_026170545.1. NCBI lineage: Eukaryota > Metazoa > Chordata > Aves > Piciformes > Picidae > Melanerpes > Melanerpes formicivorus. Next base: position 9,408,156 of record NW_027142384.1, on the reverse strand, counting down.
ATGGGGAGAGGGCATCCTGCCCTTCTGCTCTGCTCTGGGGAGACCTCAGCTGCAGTGCTGTGTCCAGGTATGGAGCTCTCAGCACAAGACAAGCATGGACCTGATGGAGCGGGTCCCAAGGAGGCCACCAAGATGATCAGAGGGCTGGAGTATTTCTGCTGTGGGGACAAGGAAAAGAATAAGGGCTGTTCAACTAGGAGAAGGCTCTGGGGAGACGATAGAGCTGCATTTCAATATCTGAAAGGGAGCTATAGGAAAGCTGGGGAGGGGCTGTTCAGAAGGGCTTGGCGGGATAGGATGAGGGGCAATGGTGTGAAAGTGGAGAAGGGCAGATTTAGGTAGGACATCAGGAGGAAGTTCTGCACAATGAGAGTGGTGAGACACTGGAACAGGCTGCCCAGGGATGTGGTTGAGGTCCCATCCCTGGAGACATTCTAGCTCAAACTTGCTGTGGCTCTGTGCAGCCTGACCTAGTTGGAGGTGTCCCTGCTGACTGCAGGGGTTGGACAAGATGCCCTTTGAGGGTCCCTTCCAACCCAATACAATTTGTGAATTGTGAAAGGGTTCTTAACCACTGGCACAGACTGCCCAGGGAGGTGGCTGAATCCCCATCCCTGGAGGTGTTTCAAAGAGGCAGAGATGTGGTGCTGAGGGCCATGGTTTAGCCCCAGCCTTGGTAGATTTAGGGAATGGTTGGACTGGATGAGCTTAAAGGGCTTTTCCAACCCAAACAGTTCTGTGATGTCTCTCACAGATAAGCAGGTTACCAAGAAAAGCAAGTGGGAAAGACATTCTGTTCTTGCCCCTTGTACTTCTGTGTTCACAATTCAAGAGCACTTTTGAAGTGCAAAGAAATGTAATATCTATTGCTTTCAGTTCTGCAACATGAAAGGGAATCAGAGACTCAGCTGTTGACCAGTTCAAGTTGTGCCCTTTTGGCAGATTGCCTCTTGCTCCATCCAGGGAAGTGTAAAACTGGAGAGCAAAATTTCAAGGAAAGCGAAAAAACTCCTGCACCACATCAGGATCCATTCCTCCTTTGAAGTGCAGTTTGTTGTCTGCTGCTATGGGACTGCCTTCAAAGAGCACATGGAATGTTTGAAAAGAGAAGGTGAGCAAGCAGGCAGCACTTCCCTGCTCCAGTCTGCAGGTGGGCAGCCACACCAAGCAGTAGCAGTGGGGTCCCCAAGTGGTAGATGTTACACCATTTGTCACCACATCTGAGTGCTCCTGGACAGAGCGCCCTGCTCTGCTCCTCCACTCTCCTTTCGTGACACTTCTGTGGGAAGAGGTCATCAGGGAGATCAATGCTGCCTATGGTGCAATGTTTTCACAAAGAAGGATTTTATAAAGATCTAAAGAGTTCAAGAGCATGGGGCTGGGCTTTTGTTTTCAGTGTTGCCCAGCAAGAGGGAAAGAAGCAGCAACACAAACTGAAACTTGGGAGATTTCACTTAAACATCAGGAAAAACTTCATTGGAACAGGCTGCTCAGAGAGTCTGTGGAGGTTCAACAACGCTGAGTGTAAAGTCCTGCACCTGGTCTAGGACAATCCTCATTATCAGTACAGGCAGGACTGAGGGGAAGGACTTGGATGTACTGGCAGATGAAAAGCTGGACATGAGCTTACGATGTGTGCCTGCAGTCCTGAAGGCCAATCTCATCCTGCGCTTCATCAAAGAAAGCATGACCAGCATATCCAAAGGGGTTGTTCAGCCCCTCTACTCTTCTCTCCTGAGACCTCATCTGGAGTACTGTGTCCAGCTCTGGGGTCCTCAACACAAGATGTGATGGAGAGGGTTCAGGGGAGGGCCACCTCTGCCAAGAAGACATACGGAGAGTTGGGGTTGTTCAGCCTGGAGAAAAGAAGGCTCCAAGGAGACTTTATAGCAGCCTTCTGGTACCTGAAAGTGGCCTACAAAAAAGCTGTGGAGGGACTATTTATGAAAGCTGGTATCAGTAGGACAAGGGGCAATGGTTTTTACCTAAAGAAAGGTATTATTAGATCGAACAGTAGGAAGAATTTCTTTACTAAGAAGTTGGTGGAACACTGGAAGAGTTTGCCCAGGGAAGTGGTGAAGACTCCATCCCTAGAGACATTCAAGGTCAGAAGCTCTGAGCAACCTGATCTAGCTTGGGATGCCCTGCTTACTGGATGTGGGTTGGACTAGATAACCTTTAGAGCTCCCTTCCAACCCAGTGAATTCTATGATTCTATGATTCTCCTTCTCTGGAGACATTCAAAGCCCACCTGGACACACTCCTCTGCAACCTGTTCTAGGTGAACATGCTTTGGCAAGGGGGCTGGACTAGATGATACCTGGAGATCCTTTCCAAAGCCCTCCATGGTGGGATTCTGTTTCTCCAGGAAGCCTAGCATTCATTCAAGTTAAGAAACAAAGGAAGACAACTTTGTCTGAGAAGGCTTTCAGTGTCCAAGCATAATCACTTTGGAAAGATGACACCACTTGTTATGGACCTCCAGCTAGGCTGTGTGCAACTGACCACAACCCTCTGAGCTCTACCTTTGAGAGGTTTGTTGCACACAGACAAGAAAGAATAATATATTGGTACAAAAAGGAAACATATAGTGAGATAATAGAATTAAGAGAGAAGGTAAGAACAACCTGCCTTAAACAGAAAAACAAGAGATGAGCCATTCTTGTCTCTAGCAGGGAGCTCAGGTTTGATTGTTCACAGAATCACAGATTCACGGAATGTTAGGGGTTGGAAGAAACCTTGAAAGATCAGCCAGTCCAATCCCCTGCCAGAGCAGGATCACCTAGAGCAGATCACACAGGAACACATGCAAACAGCTCTTGAAAAGCTCCAGAGAAGGAGACTCCACTATGCCCCTGGGCAGCCTGACTCAGTCCAGGTGTCTCTTAGTGCCTTCAGAGGGAGATTCTGGACTCAGTAACCAACAACAGAAGGCCACTCTCCCTGAAATGCCATACTTATTCTGTTTTCTGTTCCTGCTTTGATAATGTTGGAGCACTATGGCAGGTGAAAATCTCACTCTAAAATAAACAGTGATGGATCCCTGCCTAGAGGAACTTCTAAATTAGTCACAGTAAGAAGGCAAATGCCATGGGAAGCCTACTTCTTTTGTCTCTAGAAGAATCTAAAACTCTCTAGCTATGCCTTTGCTCAGCCTGCCTGCCTCTCTCTGCTCACACCATGGGGCAATGTATGCTGAGGAGGGTCTGGGAACCTGCAGGAGATCCAGAAGGGCCTTACTCATTCTCCAAGTTAGGAAATGTTTTAAGTTACACCAAGAAAGGCACCTGCCCAAAAAACAGCACTTCTGACTTTTAGCCCATCCTTAGCCTAACACTTTGAAACTTCCCACTCCTTGTTATTTGGTTTTATTCTTTTTTGACAAACCCCAAGCCAGCAGCCAATGTCAGACACCTGTGACTCAGCTATGGCACACAGGACGGAGAGCAGGAGCCAGAATGCAGGACTTCTAATTTAGGCCATCTCAAAGGGACAAAATTGTGCAATGCTTGTGTTTACCACAGATGCAATGTGAGACCAGCTGGTTTGTGCCTCATCCATGGTACTACCTGGATGCAGACAGTTCCTGAAGAAGCAGTCTTCTGTGGATCTCTGCTCCTATATTCAGGCATGTGCATTTCAGTCCTTAGGTTAGATAAGCCAGGAAGATGGAGATGATACAAGGGTTGGAACATATCAAGGGAGAAGATTCTGCCCTTCACTGGAGGTGTTTAGGAAGAGACTGGATGGGGCGCTTGGTGTCATGGTTTAGTTGATTAGATAGTGTTGGGTGATAGGTTGGACTCGATGATATCAAAGTTCTTTTCCAACCTGGTTAATTCTATTCTATTCTATTCTATTCTATTCTATTCTATTCTATTCTATTCTATTCTATTCTATTCTATTCTATTCCATTCCATTCCATTCCATTCCATTCCATTCCATTCCATTCTACTCTACTCTACTCTACTCTACTCTACTCTACTTTGCTCTGCTGAGACACCACCTGAAGTAATATGTCCAGGTCTGGAGCCCCCAACACAGGAAGGACATGGAACTGTTAGAGTGGGTTGAGAGGAGGCCAGAAAGATGATCAGAGGGCTGGAGAACTTCCACTATGGGGGACAGGCTGAGAGAGTTGGGGATGGAGAAGAGAAGGCTGCAGGGAGACTTTAGAGCAGTCTTCCAGTACCTGAAGGGGACTATGGGAGGGTTGGGGAGGGACATTTGGCAAAGGAATAGAGTGGCAGAAAAAGGGGCAATGGCTTCAATCTGGAAGAAGCTTCACTTACATTGGACATAAAGCAGAAATTTTTCCCCATAAGGGTAGTGAGGCACTGGAACAGGCTGTCCAGAGAATTTGTGGAGGCTCCATGCCTGGCAGTATTCAAGGTCAAATTGGATGGAGCCTTGAGCAACTTGGTCTAGTGCAAGATGTCCCTGCCCATGGAAGGGTGATAGAACTAGATGATCTTGAATATCCCTTCCAACCTAAGCCATTCTGATTCTATGAAGTAGGAAGTTTGTACTTAGCTGTCTGTATGTTTGGGAAGTTTGTGTTTCTCTTAATAACTGTTTGCTATTTCACCTCACAGTGGAGAGGTCTTTGAACTTTGAGCAATAGAAAAAGGCCACTGGCATGTCTTTGCTGCTTCATAACAGCTTGGTCTCTGTTGCTGTGGAAATTGGAATCAAAACAGAATCACAGAATGGAAGGGTTGAAAGGGACTTCCAGAGATCATCAAGGCCAATGCCCCTGCCAGAGTAGGATCACTCAGAGAAGGTTACACAGGAACACATCCAAGCGTGTTTGGAAAGTCTTCAGAGAAGGAGACTCTACAATCTCCAGAGCTCCACCACCCTCACAGCAAAGAAGAGTCTTCTCATACTGAGGTGGAACCTATTGGGTACCAGCTCATACATATTGTTCCTTGTCTTGTCACTAAGCACCACCAAAAAGAGCCTGACACCTTCATCTTGACACCTACCCCTCAGGTATTTACAGACATTCAAAGGTCTCCTCTCAGCCTTCTCCTCTCCAACATAAACATCCCCAGGTCTCTCAGTCTTTCTTCATAGCAGAGATGTTCAAGTCCCTTCACCATCTTTGTAGCCTCCCTTGGACTGTTTCTAGTAGATTGCTGTCTCTCTTGATGGTGATTCCAGTGGAAGATTTCAGGATAGTGTTTGTCCTGCAGTCAATATTGCAGGCATGACTGCATTTGTATGACCCTCTTGGTTTTAAAAGGAAAACTTACCAGTTCATGAACAAATGATAACTCACAGAAGGGTTACATAATGTTTACTTAGTGGCCTTTTCTTTCCCTCCTACTGCATTAAAACTTACCATTAAAATCTTGGTCTTCCTTATAACCTTAGTCAGTTCTATGATAACCATTAGTGATGTAGTAAGCAGAAGATTAAGGTATTGGATTGAGGGCAATCATTAGGCAACTACAAAAGAGCCTGTGATTTTGCTGCTGTTTCTTTGAACCAAAGAAGAGAGTGGCAGGAAAAGAGAAAACAAAGAAAAGGTAAGGAGAATGATGTGTAAATAATAAGCTTTCCTAACATTTTCCCTGAGGTTCTAATCTTCTTTAATGTGGCCTAGACAACATCAGGAGAGCTTCAGGATATCAATGGAAGAAACCTATGTCACACCTTCCCTATTCCTGGAGAGCTTCCTCCAAGTCCCTCTACAGAATTGCTATAACCCTTTTGGCCTGAGTTGCAAAGTTAGCAAAGCACACATGTGAATGGGCCTGTTTGGGAGGTCCTGGCTTTAAATTACCTCCCAGATTCCACTTGTTTCCTGAGGGCTTCTTAAGGCACACCATAGGCTGAGAAAATTGGCATAGGCACAGAAATTATAGGAACTTAGTGCTGTGGGACGGTTTGCCCACGAGCCCAATCCCCTCCAACTACATTATAAATGTTTGTCAAGCAGCTGCATCTGACATTAAGACATGTTAACTTCTTGCGAAAGAGATGAAATCCCAAGTTTTACTCCTAGCTCTAATCAACAGCATGCTGGTGATGTTTCACTGTGGTGTGAACAGATTCTAAACAGGTCCCACGCACCTGCTGCTGTGAAATGCTACTCTGCTAAGCATCTCAAACCTGTTACCAAACTGAAGGTTTTCTGCTCTTTGCAGACCTGCACCTAGCAGACAGAAAGGAAAGTGGAAGTGTTTCCTTCCCACCGTTTGATTCCCCCAATTGTAGGCAGTTGCTTTTGAGAAGCAGCTCTGTGGTTGCCTTACTATTTGGAACTGCCAGCTCCAAAGAAGCAAAATAGAATGGCCAGAACTGCAGCATGCTACCTCCTGACTTATCAAGCAGCATTCCTGGTAATTTGCTGTAAAATATACATAATGAAATCAGACAGCAAGAACAGAATATTTAAAAGGTGTGACTAATACAATTCATTAAGTGATGTATGTTGGATGTTTTCAGTTGGCTGCTAACATACCAACAAGCTCTGTAGCTGTCTGTCCTGAGTTATCTATGTGTACAGTTACGGAATCCCAGCATGGTGGGGGTTGGAAGGCACCTCTGGAGATCATCCAGTCCAACTTCCCCCTTGCAAAAGCAGGGTCACCCAGAGCAGGTTGCACAGGAACACAGCCAGGTGGGTTTGGAGTCTCTCTAGAGTAGGAGACTCCACAACCTCTTTGGGCAGCCTGCTGCCTTGTTTCTGTCACCCTCACAGAAAAGAAGATTTTCCTCATGCTCAAATAGAACCTTCTGGGTTCCAGTTTGTGCCTGTTACCCCTTGTCCCATCACTGGGTACCACTGAAAACAGCCCAGCCCTATCCCCCAGCCCCCCACCCTTTAGCTCTTGGTTGGCATTGATCAGACCCCCTCTCAGGTTGCTCTTCTCCAGGCTAAACAGCCCCAGGTCTCTCAGCAGTCCCCTCAGCATCTTCACGGCCCTTTGTTAGACTTTTTCCAGTAGTTCCCTGTCTGTCTTGAGCTGAGGAACCCACTGGACACAGGGCTCCAGTGGCAGCCCCAGCAGGGCAGAGTTCTGTCAAAGCCAGTAAGCAAGCCAAGAGGAGCACTCCCAGCCAGTCAGTTTTTTTTTTTCAAGCTGCTGGGTTCTAAATGCTAGAACTAATGACAGAACAAGTAGAGGAGCTCAGTAAATCACTTCCCTTGCCCTGCAGTTGCCACTGCTCCTCTTTCCTTACTTTAATGGAGGCAGGCTGTCTAAGGAAGCATGCGGCAGCAGCAGGAGGATATTTGCAATGTTCTGTCAAGCCCTAAATTAGCTCCGTGCCAGAGCAGCGCCAGCCGTGTCATGCCATTTCCCTGGGACAAGGCCTCACGAGCACACTGCCCACAGCAGGGTCACATTTCACCTGTCCTCCTGCAGCCTGCACTCTATTGACAGGCGCTGCGACAAGAAGCTGAACAGATTTGTTGTGCTCGGGCTGATGGGCTGATATTCGTAGCGAGCCCATCCTCTGTTGGCAGCAGGCTCTGGCAGAGCTTCGTGGCTACGGGAGAACACCATTATTGTCTGTAACCCTTCAGATCATGTTACCCAGGTAATCTTCTTGTCTTTCTTCTCCTCAGCTGTTGGGATGGTTCCAGGAAAAGAAAGAGGTGCTGAATTACTATTTTGGTTATTGTAGGCAGCTGAAATCCGACCCCAGACCTCCTTCATTATCTCCTCAGGCCTTCAAGCCTAATTGACAGCAACTCTTTATATCTTGATTTGTTCCCATTAGAAGTCCTTGCGTCCTTGAATAAACAGGTAAGGTAATAACTTTAATTACTGCTATAATTAGGTCTCTCCAAGGCACCTGCACTTTGGCATGAGAAAAAAGGCCTAAACCTGAACTTTCTGCAACATTGATACCAATTTTTTTCCCCTTACTGCTGTTAAATTGGCAGAGAAAGGCACCCAAAGCAGATATGGCAGCTGCAGACTAAGGGGGAAAAAAAGAACCCAAAACATTTTTTTTTGTTTGAATTACTGTCAAATGAACTTATTTGTTATTTTAACAGAGTGAGATTAATTTCTTAAGTGAAAGGAAATAAAGTGAACAAAACAGATTTAAAGCCCCTTTGTTGAAGCAGTCATTAATGGAACCAAACAAAAATATATGGAGCATCAGCAGAATCAGTGAATCATCAGGGGTGGAAAAGACCTTTGCAATCATCCAGTCCAGCCATCAACCCAACACCACCATGGCCACTAAACCATGTTCCCAAGTGCCATGGCCATACATTTCTTGAACACTTCCAGGCACAGTGACTCCACCACGTCCCTGGGCAGCCTGTTCCAATCCCTGACTACACTTGCAGCAAAGAAAATACTCAATTGAAACCTCTACTGGTGTAACCTGGGGACATTTTCTCTGGTCTTATCACTAGTTTCTTGGAAGAAGAGACCAACAACCACCTGGCTCCAGCCTCATTTCAGGGAGCTGCAGAGCTCCATGTCTAAGTAGAGACCAGTGATGAGTGGTGCTCCTCAGGGAGCAGTGCTGGGACCAGTGCTGTTTAGCAACATTCTTAGCCACATGGACAGCGGGATTCAGGGTGCTCTCAGCAAGTCTGAGGATGACACCAAGCTGTGTGATGCAGCTGACACCCTGGAAGGAAAGGATGCCCTCCAGAGGGACTTGGATAGGCTGCAGAGGTGGGGACTGTGCAAATCTCACGGACTTCAAACACTGGAACAGGTTGCCCAGGGAGGTGGTGGATGTCCCCTCCCTGAAGGTGCTCAAGGCCAGGCTGGATGAGGCCTAGAGCAACCTGGGCGGGTGGGAGGTGTCCCTGCTCATGGCATAGGGGTTGAATTAGATGATTAATGTCCTTTCCAAGCTAAACTATTCTATGATTCCATGATCTTGAGGGCTTCTGCCAAGCCAAACTGTTCTATGATTCCAAGATAAGCAAACATTTTTCTACAATGATGAATAGATTGACACAAAGGATTTTTGAGTAGAATGCCTTCATCTATTTATCCTGGGTTTGGTTTTGCTGGGGTTTTTTTAAGAGGTTTTAAATATAGTAGTTTAAATAATGCATTTCTGTTCGAAAATGTGTTTCAAAGGCTGAAATCTGCTGTGTAGCATCTTTTTAATAGCATAAGATGCAGAAGGAGAGTATTGCCTTCAACTTGAAGGATACTATTTTTCATCATTTGGGTCCCCAATTTCATGTGATTTAACAGTAAGCTTTCTGAATTTTGTGATCCATTGTAGCAGTCTCCTTTTCAAAGAGAGGTAACTCTATCTGGCATTCAGAACCCAGCATGACTCCAGCATTTTAGAAAGCAATGACTCCTAATAGCTTTTCAACTGCAAGCAGAATCCAGGCTAATTGCAACAAAGCCCCTCAGTTTAGTAAAACTTGAATCTCCTGACCGGTCAGACAAATCCATTAGGATTTTATTGGGTCCTAAAAAGAGTTATGTGATTCCCTAGGATCCAATCCTTGTCAATCAGGCATAGTAAATTGGATTCTTGAATAGGGAAATCCCTAAGGGAGAGAAGATGTTATCTAGATCAGATGCAGTGATTTTTTCGACTCTGTGCTCACTAGGTTCTGTTCTCTCTTTAGTGAACCAATAAAACCATAATAAGTATTGATTAACCCATTACTGAGCATTATCCACTGCCTTCTGCCTTACTGTATTTAAACACAACACAGTGCCTCTCTGCTGCCATTGCACAGCTGCTTGCCTTTACATTGGCAGCCTTGGCAAGCTCCTGACAGCTTTACTTAGTTCCCAAAACATCTTCAGTCACTCCATGTGCGGCTCAGACACACTGCTTTGTAAAAACCACAGGTCTTGAAACCAGCTCTGAAAGAGTGGGGAAAGGAAATAAAAAAATCAGTGTTTTAGTTCCACTCTGCTGATGTTTGGATGCTGTAGTGTGTGCCCTTCAGAAGACAGGCAGACACTTTACAATTAAAATCTCACCATCCGGCAGGAGGAACATTTGTCATTAGGAAGGGCATAGATGGTGGCTTTCTGATAACTTCTAGGATGACACTCTGACAGACGTGTAGGTATCTCTCATTTGCACTCACCTGATGTCATTAGCCGCTGAAGGTGTCAGAACGCTCCAGACAGTGGACTGCAGACTGTCAGAAGCTTTGGAACGGTACTGGTGGGTTGGGTGCAGCAGATTTGCCTCCAAACGAGCTGCTCACGCATGAAATGTGGTTTGGGTTCAAGCTGATCTATAGTCCTTGTAAAACTCCTTACTAATCATTAGCTTTCGGAGGAGCTCTCTGAATTTCTTTCCAATTGCTGCTCAATAGCTGGGAGTGCAGAAATCACCTAGAGAAATTAACTTTGATTACAGAGGACAAGGTCAGGACCTGAATGGACACAGCTTGAACTGAGGCATCACCAAGAGCTCTTATACATATATATATGTATTTCTTTATATATGTATTTGTATAGATATGTATTTGTTTATTTTTAACCAATCACATCAATTATTGAGCTTTTAGAAACTAGTTTATTTCCTCTCGTGTTGAACACAGGCAGAAGGAGAGGAATATGTGCTTTGAAAAACTGATGTGTATTTAATGTCTCTCTCTCTCTTTTTTTATTTAAAGGTATAGTTTTCATGGTTATGTGGTGTTCTGTGTTCATTACAGAATAGTTGTTTGATCAAGTGATTTTCAATACATTGTCAAAATAAATTACATTCACTTCATTAGATGTACAGGAAGTATAGCTGAAACAGGGACAAGTATTAATTTAGGACTCTGCAGAAACTGACACTCCATCTTATGACCCTGAGGCTGTATTATTCAAGATACCTCATGATGGAAGGAAGTCTGTCTCCATAGCAATTACCTAAATCTTTTATCAGTCATTTCTGGAAAGAAAATTAGAGCAATTGTGTCAGGATGGTCATATGGGCAGAAATTGCACACTCATTCAAAGCACTTATGTCTCTGACTTTGTCCCTGCTTGATGGCTGCTTTTGTTTACTACTATGCTTTTGAAAGTTTGATTGGACGTGAGCAGATGTGCCGTACTGTAACCACAAATGGTTGTCTGTTGTTTCCTTTCCATGTCTTTCCTTTTCTTTCCACACCCCCCCCCCCACTCCCCACCCCCCAGACCTGTTACTGAATTACACTGTTTCTGTTTATTAACCAAATTACTCTTACATCACATACACCCCCCCCCCAAAAAAAAAACCAACCCACCCAAAAACAGAAAAAAAAGGGGAAAAAAATCAAACTGAAAGGAGTTAAAATTAGCAGCAGCATAATTCTCACTGTCACAGCTTTAATTATTACAGACCATGCAAGTATTTAATGGCACAGGTTAATTCGATTGGGCTCTTTAAAAATGCTGTTAAGAGCAGTACCTATTTTTATCACATCATATCAATCATCTCACACTTGTAGGATTTTATTGACTAGATAATTAGCACAGTTCTATAGGGCTGCCTGCTTCTGGAGAAGGAGATCCAGCAAAATTCTCGTGCCCAGTGGTTTTTAAAACAAGTTAAGCCAAATTACAGTAGGGGAGAATTGACTGTGGAGTGGGCAGGGCTATCTCTTTAAGACATAAAACCCAACAAAAGAATCCTCCTCTTCCTCCACATGTAGGCTTGGGGGGGTTGTTGTCTTTTTTTTTTTTCCCCACTGTTGGTTTTTGAAATAAGAATAAAAAAAGCTTAACTGTTGATCAATAATAGTTCCAGCCTACACTGAGTGATATGAACAACAGCCTAAGCTGTCCCCTCAAGTTCCTTGTTCAGGAAAATTTACAATTAATGGCTTTCTTACAACAGCAGAGATACCCCTTCCTCATGGCTCAGCTAGGGACCTGCCAGACTAATCTATTCCCAGTTTGCTGGCTGTGGTCCTTTACTCTATCTGTCTTAGCATATTGATTTCTGAGCTGTCTTATTGGTTCCTAACATAATTATACCAGGAGTGGGTCTCTTAGTACAGCTAATACATTTACACCATGGCATCTAGGGAAGCTTATTACAGCAGCATCCGGTAGCACTGCTGCAGTTAAGGGTCAGTTGCCATTTCCATTACAAACCCCATTTTTCAGGGGTTTATACCTTAGCTGTTTTAATCTGTATCAGGCTAAAACTTGGCAGAGAGGTTGTCAGTCTGCATAAAAATTAGATGGTACTAAAAACATTAAGTCAGCTAAAGCTGTTAAAAAATAATTCTGGTGTGCATACATAGAAAGGAAGATATTGTTAGGTGGAAACCCTGAAAGATGTTATTTAGCTCCTTTGACTCTCTAAACCTGCCAGCTTGTGAGCTGGAAGATTGCATTAGAAATGTAAATGCTTACTTTACAAACTGGGTCTTCTCTGAACATTTCAAAGTGAGGGGGGAAAAAAAACCAACAACAAACAGAACCCCCCAAATCACCCATATTTCAAAGTGAGAATCCCCCCAAACCTCCATTGCATCAAGCGTTATGATAGACGTGGTGATAAAAGGGTGGTGATTCTTTTGACACAGTCTCCCAGCCGAAGGACGAGCGGCTCTGAGGCAGTGCCAGTGAAAATGCCACATGCAATGCACCAATAACTGTTTCTTAGAATGTTAAATCAATTGAGTGCTGTGAAAGGTGGCAGATTAACAACCCTGGAAACTTAAGCCCTCTACTTCCCCACAGAATGAGTCCTCTTGGGTATGTGTGTGTGGGGAAAACCACATGCCTTAACTGGAAGTGAAGGACTAGAAGCAGAGCTAAGAGGATATTTCAGCCTCTCTTCTAATTCATCTCACCGCTGACACAACCCTAACCAATAATGGTGCCTGCCTCTGCCGTTGCAGCCTGTGGTTGTTTTGGTATAAAACAGTGACTGGTCCACACTTCACTTGAATGAGCCCATGGACCCCTCCCATAAATTCTGGGCACCACAGCACAAGGAAGATGTGGGTTTACTGGAGTGAGTCTAGCACAGGGCTACAAAGATGATCCAGAAGCATCTTTCATGTGAGGAGGTGCTGGGAGACCTGGGACTGTTCAGGCTGAAACAAAGACAGCTCAGGGAGATTTTATCAATATGCATAAAGGCCTGAAGGGAAGGCATGAAAAAGAGGAAACCAGGCTCTGCTTAGCAGAGCCCGCAGACAAGATGAGAGGGAGTGGGAATAAATTAACAAATGTGAATTGTAGAATCATACCATTATTTTGGTTAGAAAAGACCTCTAAGATCATCAGCTTCAACTGTCAATGCCCACCATGGCTATTAAATCATGTCCCCAAGTGCCATGCCCACAGGTTTCTTGCATACCTTCAGGGATGGTGACTCCACCACATCCCTGGGCAGCCTGTTCCAATCCCTGACCACTCCTGCAGTAAAGATTAATCATCATCATCATCATCATCCAGTACTTCAAAATTTTACACTTTAGGACTCAAGTTTTAGGTTTGACTTCTGGCAGCTTGATGCTACTTACCTAAAATGCCAGTGTGAGTTGTTTAGTTGTGTTGTTTTGGTTTGTTTTCTGTACAAAACCAATACTTCAAATAGATTCATGGAATCACAGCATGCTCACCATGCTGTTAACACTGAACTGTTTGAAACAGAAAAAAGAAAGAAAGAAAGAAAGAAAGAAAGAAAGAAAGAAAGAAAGAAAGAAAGAAAGAAAGAAAGAAAGAAAGAAAGAAAGAAAGAAAGAAAGAAAGAAAGAAAGAAAGAAAGAAAGAAAGAAAGAAAGAAAGAAAGAAAGAAAGAAAGAAAGAAAGAAAGAAAGAAAGAAAGAAAGAAAGAAAGAAAGAAAGAAAGAAAGAAAGAAAGAAAGAAAGAAAGAAAGAAAGAAAGAAAGAAAGAAAGAAAGAAAGAAAGAAAGAAAGAAAGAAAGAAAGAAAGAAAGAAAGAAAGAAAGAAAGAAAGAAAGAAAGAAAGAAAGAAAGAAAGAAAGAAAGAAAGAAAGAAAGAAAGAAAGAAAGAAAGAAAGAAAGAAAGAAAGAAAGAAAGAAAGAGAGAGAGAGAAAGAGAGAGAAATATAGAAAGAAAGAAAGAGAGAAAGAAAGAATGAAAAGCCTTTACTTAGTACCTATAATGGCAAGGACTTAAACATTTCAAATTTGAAACTTGTTATCAGCAGGGCAAAAAATTATTAGGCACTAAACTGATCTTTCTTCTTTTTCTTGCTTCTGCAACATGTGTGATGAATTCTTTTCAACTCCTGTGGTGCTTCAAAACAACTTGGTTTAACCTAGTCACAAAGAAGTGCACCAGAGGAGGCCAATGGCATCCTGGAAGGCATGAAGACTGTGGCCAGCCGGCCAAAGGAGGTTCTTTTCCCCCTCTATTCCTCCCTGTTGAAACCACACCTGAAGTACTGTGTCCATTTCTGGGCTCCCCCAGTCACGATGGACAGGGATACACTAGAGAGTGTGCAACAGAGGATACAAGGATGATGAAGTGACTGAAACATCTCAGAGGCTCAAGGCTGGGGCTGTTTAGTCTGGAGCTGAGAAGACTGAGAGGAGATCTTATCAATGTTTAAAAACATCTGGAGGGTGGATGTTAAGAAGAAAGGGCCAGGGTCTCGTCAAAGGTGTCCTGTCATGGGACAAGGGGCAATGGATGTAAACTGGAACACAAGAAGTTCCACCTCAACCTGAGGATAAACTTCTTTACTGTGGAGTGTGCTGGAGTCCTGGAGCTCTGGAGCAGGCTGCCCAGAGAGGTTGTAGAGTCTCCTTCTGTGGAGACTTTCCAGACTCATCTGGATGTGTTCCTGTGTGACCTGCCCTAGGTGACACTGCTCTGGCAGTGGGGTTGGACTGCATGATCTCTGTAGGTCTCTTCCAACCTCTACCATTCTGTAACTGATAGACTGTGCTAATTTCTATGCTGATTTATCTCAAACATTTCCTTTGTCCACAAAAGTTTGTAAACTGCCAGATTTCTTGATAGCTTGCGGGTGTGTTTGGTATCAATGGAATGAAATTAAAAACCATGCTGCATTGGGAAACACAATAAAACCTCCAAGAGTCAGTATCATTTGGGTTTCTTTAAAGTAAGCACCTTCTAAACATCATTATTGTCACTTCAAGGAGATGTTGAAAATGTTGTCTTAACAAGTGCTGTAAAAGGATTAATTTTCTTTCCAAAATCTAAACATGTTCAGAAATGGAAGAGAAGAACGGTAGGAAAACCAATGAAACAACTAAATACTATTGCTTAGCTTCACAAAACCATAAAATATAAAGCTTGTCATAGAATCATAGGATGGTGTGGGTTGGAAGGGAGCTCTGAAGTTCAGCTAGTCCCACTCCCTTGCAGTCACCAGGGACATCCTCTACTAACTAGATTAGGTTACTCAGGGTCCTGTCAAGTCTGACCTTGAATACCTCTAGGTACAGGGCCTCAACTACCTGCCTCACATCCTGTTGCAGTGTTCCATCACCCTCGTGGTGCAGAACCTGTTCCTAAAATCCAGTCTAGATTTCCTCTGCTCTCCTTTCAAACCACTGCCCCTCATCCTATCACTGTAGGCCTTTGGAACCAGTCAGCTCTCCAGCTTTCTTTGTAGGCTTGATTTGAGCTGGTCAAAATGAGCGCAACTGATATCTATGAACTCTTCACAGGAATGGAAGTTCCAAGGATGCAACAAAGCTGGTGAGGGGTTTGGAGCACAAACCCTATGAAGAGAGGCTGAGGGAGCTAGGGTTGCTTAGCCTGGAGAAGAGGAGGCTCAGGGGAGACCTTCTTGCTCTCTACAATTCCCTGAAGGGAGGTTGTAGCCAGGTGGGGGCTGGTCTCTTCTCCCAGGCAAGCAGCACCAGAACAAGAGGACACAGTCTTAAGCTGCACCAGGGGAGGTTTAGGCTAGATGTTAAGAAGAAATTCTTCACAGAAAGAATGGGCTGCCCAGGTGGAGTCACCATCACTGGAAGTGTTTGAAAAGAGACTGGATGAGGCACTTAGTGCCATGTTTTATTTGATTAGATGTTGTTGGGTGATAGGTTGGACTTGATGATCTCAAAGGTCTTTTCCTTTTCCAACCTGGTTAATTCTGTATTCTGTAGGGCTCATAATAGGAGTTGGGAGAGGGTCAGAAGGCCATGGTATGTTGTTTTGATGTGTGGAGGAATGGGGCTCGGAAGAGGACTCAGGAGGAGGAGGCTGGGGCTGGTACACCTCCTAGTGTGCTGGGGACGGTGCATGCAAATAGGAAGCATCATTCTGCTTTAATTCGGGTTGGGGTGACCAGGGGCTTTGCTGGGGTGAAACTTTCCAGGTGACCCAGGAGGTTGGGTGAGAACAGGGAGAGGGTTGCTAGGGGGAGGAGTATAAGCATGAACCCTAGGATGTCTGTTAGGGAAAAGTAGGGGTGGGATGGGATTTTATTGCAGTTTTGAGTACGTGGTTTAGTTTAATGATGGAAACAATTCCAGCATAGCTACAGGAAATATTTCCATCCCTCTCTGTGTAAAATTGCATCAAGTTTCAGCTGAATCAGGTTTAAAACAGAGAAGATGCCATGCTCTGAGAGGAGCATAAGAGCACAGGTAAAGAAGAGCTTGTGGATACAGCCTAAGAAGACAGCTCATAGTCACAGGCATTCATTGGCAACTCCCCCGGACTTTGCATAGCCTGTCACAACAAAGAAATGCCAACTATTTATTTTAGTGTTCCTAATTGTTGTCAGAATATGACCTGGGTCTGCAACAGAGAATTTTTCAAAGTCAGCCTGGGAAAAGGACCGTCCATTTATCAACGGGTTTATTTTATTCGCCCGTGCAGCAGCACTTGTGAAGGTCTGGTTTTTATTTAATTCTCCAGATTTCATTGGTAATGGAAAAGCTGTCTCATAAATTAGGGAAGTGCTCAATTACAGGCAGGACAGAGATTGATTTAGTTCTCTGCTTGGTCACTACTGGCAAGTGAGGGCCAGTAAAAACCTAGTACATCACCTCAGAGATGACCAGGGAGTAAGCAGATTTAAGAAGGAAAAGTGGTTATAACACAGCATGTTCTGAGAATGCTTGGTCAGAAGACATGGTGTCATAGAATGGTTGGAAGGGACCCCCAAGGGTCATCTAGTCCAACCCAACATCTGAAGTCACTCTGAAGTTTTCCACCAACTTTAGCATGTTTTGCCTCAGACACCAGTCACAAGAGTCCTGTTGTGCGGGGGGAAAGAGCTGTGGGCTCAAGGAACAGACCCCTCCTGGGATGTATGTGTAGCTTGGGTCTTGCTGGAGAGCCACTTCTGGACTGGGATCCCCTGTGCTGGTGGAAAAGAAGGAAAACAACTTATAAAAGTTCATTGTCAGTGGTAGGGCACAGTACTCCTTCACATTGCTTTTATAGTTGCAATTATCACCTTCAAAATCAAGGGGAATAGCGTTGGTAGAGATCTAACACTCAGTTGTCAACATTGGTGGTATCAATGTGAAGAGAAAGTGAAGCAATTTGAGGTGGTCATGCTTCATTGAAGGAGAACTGAACTATCTTACAACTACTAGAGCTAAGGAATTAAGAGCAAGGATGAAAATCACATGGGATGAGAAGCTAACATGTGAGAAAGATGTCATCAAACATTAATGAAACCCAGTAGAAAACAATATGTCTCCTCCGTCTCTGAGGCTGAGCAGGTAAATTCAAGTGCGAAGGTCTGGTTGGTGACTCTGAGTTCCTAGTTCATGACAAACCAGCAGATATGCAGCTGCAGTCACTGTGACATGCTACAGAACTCAGGGTGCTAGGCAACCGATTTACTTTTCAGATGTTGGACACTCTCAGGATCACCCAGACCAAAGAACTTTAAGAAGGTTCATTTCATCAAGCACATATGGCAACACAGTACCCCAAAAGGCAGGTACAGAGCTGCTGTTGCAGGGGCAGGCATGGGGCATAGGGGAGAGGGCAACATTGAGAAGTTCCCTTCTCAGGCTGCTCTCCTTCAGACTAAAGAGCCCCATGTCTCCCAGCTTCTCCTCAAAAGAGAGATACTCATTCCCCCCAGCATCTTTGTGGCACTCCATTGGACTCTTCCCAGTAGTTCCCTGCCTCTTGAACTGGGCAGCCCAGAACCGGACGTTCAGATGAAGCCTCAGCATCGCATAGCAGAGGGGTAGAAGAACCCCCCTCTACCTGTTGGCCACATTCTTCTTAAAACACCCTAGGAGATGACTGGCAACCAGGGCACATTGTTGGTTCATGGGGAACTTGTTGCCCACCAGGCCTCCAAGGTCTTTCTCCACATATTGGGTTGCTGTGACAACCCTTTGCTCTACAGCCTGCTATGCCACAAGGATATGGGGTGTCAGCAGGCGGGTACCTCAGAGCAGTGTTTGCAAAGCTGCTAATGTATTGTCTTCTCTTTGAGTACTTGATTTGGGAATATTACACTGCATGCATGCCTTGATTCCAGCAGAATTGCAAGGGTAGCATGGTTGGGCAAATGGAGAGCTGCCCAAAAAGCCCAAGTACTGTGAAAGAATGAGATAGACAGCTGTTGGCTGATGTTGGGCCAAGCATTCAAAAGTCTTGCTTTCTCCATTTGGTACTTTGCTTTCAGCCTGAGTCCTCCTGCTGACAATGCTAATATTTTGTTGTCTCATGGTGAATTAAAGAAAACTAAGCACAAAGTGTGCAATGCAACTTGTGGAAGTAGTGAAAGCCTCGTGTGATGCAGCAAATGGAGAAAACAAGACTTTTGAGTGCTTGGTATGGGGATTTGTATGGTTAGCTGATGATCATAGAATCAGAGAATGGTCTGGGCTGGAAGAGACCTCTGAAGGTCCTCTAGTCCAGCCCCCCTCAACTAGATCAGGTTGCCCAGAGCCCTGTTGAGCCTCACCTTGAATATCTCCAGGAATGGGACCTCAACCACCTGCCTGGGCAACCTGTTCCAGTGTTCCAGCACCCTCACAGTGCAGAACTTTTTCCTCACACCCAATCTAAATTTGTTCTGCTCTAGTTTGAAGCCATTGTCCCTCATCCTGTCACTGCAGGCCTTTACAAACAGTCTTTGTCTATCCTTCTTGTAGGCCCCCTTCGGGTAGTGGGAAGCTGCTATCAGGTCTCACCAGAGCCTTCTCATCTCCAGACTGAAAAAGCCCAGCTCCCTCAGCCTGTCCTAACAGGAATGGTTGAACTCCATGATCTTAAAGCTCTTTTCCAATCAAAACAATTCTGTGATTATATGAAATGGCAATAGGAAACGAAGACCTTCAATTATGCACCAACTGTACCTGGCTCAGCTTAAAGTCATTGCCTCTGGTCCTGTCACTGCAGGCCTTTGTAAACAGTCTCTCTCCATCCTTCCTGTAGCCTCCTTCAGGTACTGGAAAGCTGCTATTAGGTCTCCTATTAGTCTCCCTGGAGCCTCCTTTTCTCCAAGCTGAAGATCCCTCAGGTCCTGTTCAAATACTGGAAGGTTGCTAGAAGGAAAAGAAAATCCTATCACTATCACTACAAGCCCTTGTAAAATGTTCCTTCCTAGCTTTCTTGTAATCCACCATCAGGTACTGGCAGGCTGCTATTAGGTCTCCCTGGAGCCTCCTCTTCTCCAGGCTGAACACCCCCAGCTCTCTCAGCCTGTCCTCGTAGCGGAGGTGCTCCAACCCCCTGATCATTCTCATGGCCCTCCTCTGGACCCTCTCTATCAGGTCCATGTCCTTCCTATATTGAGGGCTCCAGACCTGTACACAGTACTCCAGGTGAGGTCTCACCAGAGCAAAGTGGCAGAATCACCTCTCTGGCTCTGCTGGCAACGGTGCTTTGGATGCAGCCCAGGATGTGATTTGCCTTCTGTGCCGCAAGCTTACACTTCTCCAGCTTCTTGTTCATCATCACCCCCAAGTCCTTTTCCTCAGGGCTGCTTTCTACCACCTCCTCCCCCAGTCTGTATTGGTAGTGAGGATTGTTCCAGCCCAGGTGCAGAACCCTGCACTTGCTCTTGTTGAACCTCATGAGGTTCACCTAGGTCCACCTCTCCACACACAATTGTGATTTAGCACAATTGTGATTTACTGCTACAACCAGTAACAAAACCCTCACCATTATCACCTTTCTCTTCCCTGTACCTATGAAGGAGCAGAGGATTTTGGATAAAGCAAATAAAGGCCAGATGGTCAGATAGAAACATCTGCTTGTGCTTAAAACAAACTGGTCCTCCCCCACAACTAGCAAGAGCTTGGCTTTGCATGTAGCAACATCCACATGGTTTACTGAGATGCATGTCCTCTACCTTTTCATAATGAGAAAACAAAAAGGCACCCCAAAAAATATAATAATATATAGTCAGCAGGTTCCTCTTGTCACCAAGCCCTATTTTTCCTCTTGGTATCAAATGAACCTTTCAAAATTTGAAGAGAACCAATGCCAAGAAGCTTCACAAGCAAATTGGAAAAGCCTGTGAGTTTGTTCTGACACATGTGCTGTGAAATCACTCTCACAAAAGATACCCCAGTTTTACATGCTAAATTAGTGTGTGGCTGTGTGGTTTTGAAGACTTCTGTAACTTATAGATAGCACATGGACTTCACAGGCTGCTAGTTATTAGATCAACAGCAGGTACCCTCGTGAATGGGGAAGGAGTAGGCTTGTAATGTCTGCCAGGTGTAAATTACCAATGCAGTAACACAACTCAGTCTTGTAGAGAGGGTTTAAAGCAATTGTAGGACTCTTTTATAGCCTTAAGTATAGATACAAAGAGTTGAGGAAGAAACAAACATCCCTGATGGCTATGGCATGGAAAAGACAGAAGTAGCCAGTGTAAAGGACACAACAGGAACAGTACCTTGAAAATAATGGTAGGCTCCAGATGCCTAGTAGACAGCAAGAAATTTGGTCAAGCAGCAGATATAAGAGGTGTTCCTGTGCTTTACTCTGTGTAGTGTAAGAGCTGGGGACATTTCTAGGATCACTGGGGTCTGGGAACCCTTGACTGAAGGAGGGCATCCCGTCAGGTTTCATGAGAGTGTCAGCCCAGACAGAGAGCAGAACTTGGCAGAGATAAGGAGAGCTGCAATGTGGCAAGAGAAGGATTTTCACATCCTGGAGCTGTGGCCACAGCAAAGGTTCATGTCAAGGTTAAAGTGATAGAGACAAATGGGAAGCAGAAGCCTAGAAGAAATGTGAAGGAGATTTATGTTTATGCTGCTTATTCTGGTAAAATCAGAAAACAAACCAAAAAAAAAAATCCTCCACTGCTGTCTTGACAAAATTAGATCAAAACAGGTAAGACAAAAGCATTCCCAGATTAATCCCGTGTCTAAGTGTAACAGTGGCTATAGTCCAATGAGTTATAGGTTACCAGTGCCCAGGACTGAACAGTGACAAAGGATTCACTAAGTCAGGAATGTTCATTTCACACGTCTCTGGTAGTAACAACTTAGTTCACCCTTTGGTGTACATTGCTGCTTCTCTGCAGTTTAAGATTGAATCCCCCTGCGAATCCCCCTGAGCATCACTTATTTTACCTTAACATTTATGATGTTGGCCCGCAAAGCCAGTCAGATCCTGGGCTGCATCAGGAGAATTGTGGCTAGCAGGTCGAGGGAGGTGATCCTCCTCCTCTACTCAGCCCTGGGGAGACCCCACCTGGAGTACTGTGTCCAGTTCTGGAGCCCCTATTGCAAGAGGGATGTGGAGGTGCTGGAACGTGTCCAGAGAAGGGCCACAGGGATGATCAGAGGGCTGGAGCACCTCTCCTGTGAGGACAGACTGAAGGAGTTGGGGCTGTTCAGTCTGGAGAAGAGAAGGCTCCGAGGTGACCTAATTGTGGCCTTCCAGTATCTGAAGGGGGCCTACAGGAAGGCTAGGGAGGGACTGCTCAGGATCTCAGGTAGTGATAGGACTAGGGGGAATGGAATGAAGCTGGAGGTGGGGAGATTCAGGCTGGAGGTGAGGAGGAGGTTCTTCACCATGAGAGTGGTAAAGCCCTGGAATGGGTTGTCCAGGGAGGTGGTTGAGTCCCCATCCCTGGAGGTGTTTAAGCCCAGGCTGGATGAGGCTGTGGCCAGGCTGATCTAGTGTGGGGTGTCCCTGCCCATGGCAGGGGGGTTGGAACTAGATGATCCTTGTGGTCCCTTCCAACCCTGAATGACACTATGATACTATGAAACTATGTTGCATCCTACAATGCCATGCAGTTGGGAGCCAGATAGCAGAGAGATTAAAGAGAGTTCTTAGGAAAAAAAAAAAAAAAAAGAAAAGGATTTAAATGTAGCTTGTTTTGCTGGAAAGACAATGACACAGAGACTGTCTTCCAGATTGTGGAGCCTTGATGGTCAAAAGGGTACAAAGGTATATAGTGAACTCTTTCACATGACTGTGGAAGTCAACCACAGAGTGCACTTTTTTAACACAGGATAGAGAACTTCAACAATATAAAGGAAGCTCTTTTAATGATAAACAACATTTCCTGCACTGAATCTTGCCTGCTTCAGCCTCCCAAATTTACAGAAACACCATGCTACACACATGAGCTTTAACAAACACTGGACATGGCATCACCACAACTGAAATTTACTTCCCAACTGTTTGCCATATGGAAAATAAACTAAGAAGGATGACAATTAAGGCAGTGAATGTGCATTTTGAGAACTCCTACTTTAAAGTGTAAAATATGCTGGCATGATTTGACTCCAGACAAGAACTAAGCCCTGCTCTGGTAACTCTCACTCTCATCCAGTAGGACGGGGAAGGGAATCAGTAGAACAAAAGTGAGACAACTCATGGGTTGAGACAGAGACATTTTAACAGGTAAAGAAAAAGTTCTGGATGCAAGCAAAGCAAATCAAGGAATTGATTCACCACTTCCCATGGGCAGGCAGCTGTTCAGACAGCTGTTCAGCCAGCTCCAGGAGAGCAGGGCTCCATCACATGTAACAGCCACGAGGGAACATAAACACCATCACTTGGAATGTCACAGACTCACAGACTGCACTGGGTTGGCAGGGACCCTCAAAGGGCATCTTGTCCAACCCCCTGCAGGCAGCAGAGACATCTCCAAGTAGAGCAGGCTGCCCAGGGACACATCAAGGTTGATCTTGAATGTCTTCAGGGACAGGGTCTCAATCACATCCCTGGGCAGCCTGTTCCAGTATTTCACCACCCCCATAGTGCAGAACTTCCTCCTGGTGTCCAACCTAAATCTCCCCTGCTCCAGTTTCAAATCATTGCCCCTCGTCCTATCCTCCCAGGCCCTTCTGAACAGTCCCTCCCCAGCCTTCTTGTAGGTCCCCTTCAAATATTGAAATGCAGCTCTAAGGTCTGCCTGGAGCCTTCTCTTCTGCAGGCTGAATAGCCCCAACTCTCTCAGCCTTCTCTGACACACTCCAGCAGGTCCATGTCTCTTTGGTGTTGGAGGCCCCATAGTTGGACACACTACTCCAGATGAGGTCTCAGCTGATCAGAGCAGAGGGGCAGGATCCCTCTCTCTATCTCTGGCCATACTGCTTTGGGTGCAGCCCAGGATGCCACTGGCCTTCTGAGCTGCCAGTACCTGTCCAGCTTCTCATCCACCAGCCACCCCCAAGTTCTTTTCTACAGGGCTGCTCTCAATCTCATCATCCCCTAGCCTGGATTGATATCAAAGACTGTCCCTTCTCTTCCTTCTTTGTCCCCCAGCTTTATATGATTAGCATGACATCTTATGGTGTCAAATCTTATGGTGTCAAATCTTATGGTGTCAAATATCACTTTGGTCAGTTTGGGTCAGTTGGCCCAGTTGTGTCCCCTCCCAGTTTCTTGTGTACCCCCAGCCCACTCACTGAGAGGCAGAAAACACCTTGACTGTGCAGTCACTGCTCAATGTTAACTAAACCATCCCTGGGTTAGCAACACTGATTTGGTCAGAAGTCAAAAACACAGTTTCATAGCAGTAAATTAAGACAACTATCCCAGTCACAAGAAGCACATGTACAAAGCAAGAGGGCAACTCCACTTTTGTTTAAGTAGGAGGCTTTATTTACACTGAAATTAGTAGAAGAAATAAGTAGAAGAAAATAGAACAAATTAATTCTTGTAACTCAAAGAGAGAGAACAATATTTTTCTGAACAAAAAGCTTTTAAGGATCAGCAACCTTTTATGCATCCTTTTATGTCATTCCTGTGTAACTTCTTTCTCATGTTGCTCTGTTGGTTGATAAACACTATATATAGTGCAGCTATTTACAGGCAGCTTTCAATGACCAAGTTTGGCCTAAATATCCTGAACTTCTTAATCAACATAGGAACTGTAAGCAGAACAGATCTTGAGGATATGTCAAATTACCCTCCATTAGCTCAGTTCTTGAACCAAAGACACCAGCTGTCTCATTTACAGGCACTTCTGGTATTTTGCCTTCTGTATTGGTTGCTGTCTATTGGATACCTCATTCTACATTCAAGGAATCACTATTCCCACCAGGCATGGGTCTATATTTTGCCCATGATCCTTTAAAGTGGATACTTGGCTGCTGCTAAGTTGAAGTGGATGGTTAGCATCCTGCTAATACTCTAAAGCTCTTCTGATGTGCGAGTAAGTATCACACACCACAATTAATTAATTGCTTGTAATACACTTTCAGGTTTAATGCTGAGGGAAACAGAAGGGTGAGAGTCAGCAAAAAGGGCTGGGTAGGGTATAAATTAGCTTCAAACTTTGTTTCTTTTTCATTAATACTAAGCAGTTCTGAACTGCAGGAGACTGCAAAACATGAGAGCTACCAAGCAAGCTTTACACAGATGAAAGTGCAGTAAGCTGTCCTCATCAAGCTGACCCTAAGGGGTGCACCTTGTCCAGTCTGTTGAACTGCTTTCACTGATACTTTATCAGTTTTTAATTGCACTTCAAAGAATCCATTCACTGGAACAACCATTTGAGCACCTTTGACAGTGCAACTGAGAGCAGCACATGAAGCTTGCTAAAAAAAGCCTGAGCTGTGTTTCACATTTTGTTGTCTGAAACGAATTCTTATTTTACCACTGCTCAGCACCTTAGATTTTGCCCAGCTTATACAATCAGAGAATACATAGGCACGTAAGAGATGGGGAGAAGTGGGCCAGTGTCAACTGCAGGAAGTGTAACAAATCAAACTGCAAGGGCCTGTATCTGTGCCAACCCCAGGCACAAATGCAAGCAAGGCTAAGAGAAACTAAAGGAAAACAAATCAAACCAAAACAACTAACACCCCAACAACAGACCCACCACCAGCCTGCTTATGGCAAATTTACTTCTAATAGGAGCTGGCCTGATCAAGTATCCTGATCTGTATGACACCAAGCTCTGTGGTGTGCTGGACTCACTCAAGGGCAGGGATGCCAGCCAGAAAGATGTTGATAGGCTTGAGAAGTGAGCCAGTGCCAACTGCATGAGATCCAACAGGTCAGTATGCAAGGTCCTGCATCTGGGTTGGGCAGAATTCCACCCCAGTCCTGCTGGCCACATTATTCCTGATACAAGCCAAGATGCCATTGGCCTTCTGTGTCCCCTGGGCACACTGGTGGCTCGTGTTCAGCTGTGGTCACCCAGCACTGCCAGGTCCCTTTCTGCCAGGATGCTCTACAGTGATTCACCCCCCAGTCTGTAGTGCTGCACAGGGTTAGTGTGATCAAAGAACAGAAACCTATGCTTGGCCTTGTTAAACCTCAGCCCATTAGCCTCAGCCCATTGGCCCAGCCTGGATATCAGAAGAAAGTTCTTGGCTGAAAGGCTTCTCAGCCACTGGGAGGAGGTCCCCCAGGGAGATAGTCCCACCCATCCCTGGAGGTGTTTCAAAGAGGCAGAGGTGTGGTGCTGAGGGCTATGGTTTACACCAGCCTTAGTAGAGACAGAGAATGGTTGGACTGGATGAGCTTAAAGGGCTTTTCCAACCCAAATTAATCAATGTTTCCATGATTCTGGGTAAGTCCCCAAGTCTGATCAAAGTCTACTTAAAGCAGAATGTAAGGTGAGGATGGGAAAAAAGACAGATGTAGCCCCAAAGGAAAATCCAACATATTTCAGTCTCTTTACTAGAGATCAGTGGTGTTAAATTATTAATATGATGACAGGTTAAGGAGCACCTGTTTCTGCCTCGGGTCCCGGGTCCAGTGGTGGTCTTTCAGTTGACTTCACTTGGCTTTAGATTTCCTTTGGCCACTGCAACTGCATCATTCACAAGGGTCTCCAATGGGAAAAAAAATAAAGTAATTGCTTGCAAGGCACTTTAGATTAAGGCTCAGGTCTATTTCCAGTAGGGTGAGCAAGTGTTAGATGCACAGCTCCTGTGAACAATGGAGAGGAATCTGTGCCCAATTCCCACTTGCATTCTTAAGTGCTTGCCCGGTTGTGGTTTTATACTCAGCCATTTCTTGAAACAGATGAACCAATCAAAGCTACTTCTTAGATGTTATTTTTACCCCTTAATAATAAAGCTTAAAAATTATATTGAGCAACATTGCCCAGGCAATACAATCTGACATTGTTTTCTGAAAGAACTGCTCTTTCGGCCTTTTATCTGCTCAAAAAGTGAAAAATAAGAATTCTATTGAAGGCAAAGTTATTTGCCAGTTCACAGAATCACAGAATCACCTGACAGGTGGTTGTAGCCAGGGAGGGGTTGGTCTCTTCTCTCTAGCAACCAGCACCAGAACAAGGGGGGACAGTCTCAAGCTGCACCAGGGGAAGTTTAGGCTCGAGGTGAGTACAAAGTTCTTCACTGAGTAAGTTGTTAGCCATTGGAATGTGCTGCCCAGGGAGGTGGTGGAGTCACCATCCCTGGAGGTGTTCAAGAGGGGATTGGACATGGCACTTGGTGCCATGGTCAAGTCATGAGGTCTGTGGTGACAGGTTGGACTTGATCTTTGAGGTCTCTTCCAACCTTGGTGATACTGTGATACTGTGAATGGCAGAGGTTGGAAGGGTCTTCCAGAAATCATCAGGTCCAACCCCCCTGCTGAAGCAGGAATACCCAAGGTAGTCCACAGAGGAATGCATCCAGGTGCAGCCTGCTCCAGGGCTCTGGCATTCACTGTAAAGATTTTCTCCTCATGTTGAGGTGAAAACTTCTATGTTCAAACTTGAGCCTGTTGTTCCTTTTCTTATTACTGTGCACTACTGAAGAGAGCTTGGCCCCCTCCACTTGACACCCACCCCTCAGATATTGATAGACATTGATCAGATCCCTCTCAGCCTTTTCTTCTCCAGACTAAACGGTCCCAGGGCTCTTAGTCTCTCTTCACAAGGGAGATGCTCAAGTCCCCTAAGCATCCATTTGTTTTTCTCTGGGACTCTCTCCAGCAGGTCTCTGTCTCTCTTGAACTGGGGATCCCAAAACTGGACACAGTATTGCAGGTGTGGTCTCAGCAGGGCAGAGTAGAGGGGAAGAAGAGCATGCCTAGACCTGCTGGCCAAACTTTTCTTGCTGCACCTGAGGATACAGTTGGCTCTCGGCCACAAGGGCACATTCCTGTCCCATGCAGAATTTGCTATCCACTGGGACTCCAAGGTCGAGCAGAGGTATAGCAGAAAGCCCTTAGATATCCTGAAAGCCCCTTGCTTCAAGAGGTCCATGCTAATAAACATGGTCATCTGGAACTAATGACAGAGTGGTTCTATGAAACATCAGAAATGCTTCTGAAAACCAACCCAAACCTGTCCCAAATCATCTCTGTGAAAGGAGGAGACTCGTGCTCGTACACTGCTTGGTAGGCTTCACTTCAAATAATAGATCTGGCAGTATCTGCACGAGGGTAGAAGCCCTTTCCACCCACAGGTACTGTCTTTGCAGCTGAACTCTGCTTTCAACTGCTGTTGCTTTGTTTGGGGTGAGGTGGCTTTTTCAATTAATTCTTTCAACAGATGTTTTCTAAGCCTGGACTCACTTCCCTCCGCCCTCGTTCACATGTCGTCTTCTGCTTCCAAGCCTTTCTGGGGCTACATGAACCCAGCTTAAGCTGTCTGCCTGTCCTGCTGGTGCCATGTGCCATTTGCCATTTCTTTTTCAAAGGGCTCTTGCTACAGCAGCTCTGTTCTAGGCAGGGAGTGGGAAACCTTTGAAACTGGTGCAGCTTCGTTACTCAGTCTATCAGACGGAAGCAACATTAAAGAAA
Source organism: Melanerpes formicivorus (assembly GCF_026170545.1). NCBI lineage: Eukaryota > Metazoa > Chordata > Aves > Piciformes > Picidae > Melanerpes > Melanerpes formicivorus. The sequence goes on along the minus strand of NW_027142384.1, from coordinate 9,380,136 downwards.
AGAGAGAAAAAAAACCCCACTCCATACTTGTTTAACTGCCATAGGATTTAGCAAATTTTAAACAAATGAGAAGTAGGTATCTGTTTTAAAATGCTTAGTACCTGGCTGCAGAACCATATTGATTTCAAAGGCATTTTCTGCCTGCACAGAACAGAGGGGCAGCAAAAATTGTTCTTTGAAGAGAAAATGCCACCATCAGGACAGGAAGACAGCTCAGGCAGCTCAAAGAATCCCAAAAGTGTTAGGGAGCCATGGAGGACATCTAAAGGGGAAAGTCCAGGTTGTGAGCAGCCTGAGGAATTAGTTTAAAAGAACCCCTTTTCCCCACAGAAACCCTTCAGATGAAGCTGAAGCTGTTGGATTCTTTCACGGCTAACATAGAGGGATCAAGCTCAAACAGTTCTGAAAGTCCTGCAAAACAGAAGAGGAGAACTGAAAGGTCTAAGCAAAGAGCAGGCAGTACATTAAGGCATTTTTCCTCTCCTGGCATGTAAAGTGCAGAGCAGGTGGGAGAGCAGAAAAAAAATTAATAGTAAGTCATATGTAAGAGTCAACTTTGAACAACTGTGGCTAGCTTCAAGCTTCAGTTAGTGTTTTTATTTTGCTCTTAGAGCTCTGCCACCTTTCACTTCAGGGATGACCACACTTCAGAGGTGGGGGCTGAAGAAGAAGCCCTTTGTACTTTGTTGTGTGATCCTCCCAAGGATCAAATAAAAAAACCTTACTACTGTACATGCTTTGTGGCTTCTAAAGCTCTGTGGAATAAACAGTGGGCCAGAAACATAGCATGGAAAAGATTACTGATCAAGAACTACATAGTCATTAGAAGTGTGTGTTTATTGCATCTACCTGGAGGTAGGCAAAGCCTTTGACACCATCCCCATGACATCCAAATTGGAAAAATGTGGTGACCTGGATTAGAGGCACAAGCTGCTCAGATATTCTACTCCTTTTGGGGGGAGTGAAAATTAAACTGCTGCACACTGATTGGAAGTTTAAATGGAAATGCCATTCACAAGTAGCATGACTACATTCACAAATTAGGCTGAGTCAATGCTATGGTTTGAAGTTGGAACTTTTGCCTAGTTGCTAACTGCAAAAAAACAAGAACAGGAACTTTCTGGACATTTTTGAGTGAAAAGTAAATAAATTACACAGAATCACAGAAACATTCAGGTTGGAAATGTCCCCTGGAATCAAGTCCAACCACTGACCCTACTCTACAAGTTTCATCCCTAAACCATATCCCCAAGCACCACATCCAAATGACTTTTAAACACATCCAGGGTTGGTGACTCAACCACCTCCCTGGCCAGCACATTCCAGTGCCTGACCACTCTTTCCCTGAAAAAATGTTTCCTAATGTCCAGTCTAAACCTACTCAGTTGGAGCTTGAGGCCATTGCCAGAGGTAATTATCTATGAGAAGAGCATGGAACTGCTGGAACAGGCCTAGAGGAGGTCATCAGGATGATCAGAGGGATGGATAACCTCTGCTATAGCACAGGCTGAGGGAGCTGGGGCTGTTCAGCCTGGAGAAGAGAAGGCTCCAGGGAGACCTTAGAGCAGCCTTCCAGTACCAGAAGCTGACCTACTAACAAGCTGGGAAAGGACTTTTGACAAGGGCTTGCAGTGCCAAGATGAGGGACAAGGCTTTGAGTTGGAAGAGGGGAGACTAGGCTGAAGATTAGGAAGAAATTCTTTCCAGTGAGGGTGGTGAGACCCTGGAACAGGTTGCCCAGGGAGGCTGTGGATACCTCTTCCCTGGAGGTGCTCAAGGCCAGGATGGGTGAGGCCACTGAGCAACCTGGGCTAGCTGAAGGGGGTAGGGTGGGATTTGAACTGGATGATCTTTAAGGTGTCTTCCTGTGTGATACTGGCAGGTAAGTGAAAGGAGTTATTGGGTCAGGGCTAAGCTTTTATGCCTGGAATTTTAGAACCATATTTAGGCCTTTCATTTGTGAGGATCTGTGATGATTATAGATGGACTTCACTCTGGTTTTGCTTTAGAAGGTTTATAAACACAGACAATGGCAAGAAGGTGCTTTGTAAATATAACCTTTACCAAGAAAAAAAGTCCTGTGTAACTGAAGGCTGTCTCTCAGCATGGAAGGAAGGCTTGTTTCCCTGTGACTGGTCTCTGAAATGCCTCATCTGCAGCTCTGTTCACACCATGACTATACAGAAGGCACACGGGGGGAGGCAGCTGATGTTTTGGTGAGGAGGCCTGTTAGGACTTGCACGTCTAAGGCTTCTTTATTGGTGTTGAGTGAATGTATACATGAGAACACCTTCTGATAGCCCATCATGCAATTCCTATCAGTTACATTTTCCTGTTCACAGCTCCAACCACAGCACCAGCCAACCTTCTGAGTACACAGGCTGACAATGCAAATCCCTCTTTCCTGGCTGCTCCTCAAGCCTTAGAATGCTTCAGACACTAGAAGAGAGGAAAAGTGGATTGTAAATGGAGGTTTAGGCAAACAAGTTACAAGTAAAACTTCACTTCAAGCACTTGTCTATTTATTCCTTCCAAACCTACATCACCTTAAGCAATACTCCTCACAAAACACCAGCTACTTACAGGAGGATCACTGACTGATTAATCAAGCCTCAGGGACAACCTTCCTTCCCAAATTTGAATCAGCATCCTATCTGCCAGCTCTATCCCCCTGGCATTTCAAACCATGACATTTCAGCAACAGTAAAAGTATGAAGTGTGGACTCTAAAAGTATGACCTGAGTTTCATATGGCAGCCTGGATGACTTTTATTTTATGGATCTAGCCAAAGAGAAAAAAAATGAAAAAAGAAAAAGAAAGAAGTTAAAAATAAACAAACAATCAGAGTTCCCTAATCAAATCATACCTGGAGTCCTGGGTTCAGTTTGGGGCCCTCACTACAAGAAGGACATTGAGGTGCTGGGTCATGTCCAGAGAAGGGCAATGAAGCTGGTGAAGGGTTGTTTAGTCTGGAGAAAAGGAGTTAGAGAGTTGTGGTCAACGGGACAGAGTCTAGCTGGAGGCCTGTGTCTAGTGGAGTCCCTCAGGGGTCAGTACTGGGACCAGGACTATTCAATATATTCATCAATGACCTGGATAGAATAGAATAGAATAGAATAGAATAGAATAGAATAGAATAGAATAGAATAGAATAGAATAGAATAGACCAGGTTGGAAGAGACCTTCAAGATCATCACGTCCAACCTATCATCCAACACCACCTAATCAACTAACCCATGGCACCAAGCACCCTGTCAAGTCTCCTCCTGAACACCTCCAGTGACGGTGACTCCACCACCTCCCCAGGCAGCCCATTCCAATGGGCAATCACTCTCTCTGTGTAAAACTTCCTCCTGACCTCCAGCCTGAACCTCCCCTGGTGCAGCCTGAGACTGTGTCCTCTTGTTCTGGTGCTGGCTGCCTGGGAGAAGAGACCAACCTCTGCCTGTTTACAACCTCCCTTCAGGTAGTTGTAGAGAGCAATAAGGTCACCCCTGAGTCTCCTCCTCTCCAGGCTAAGCAGCCCCAGCTCCCTCAGTCTCTCCTCATAGGGCTTGTGTTCCAAACCCCTCACCAACTTTGTTGCCCTTCTCTGGACTCGTTCCAGCAAGTCAACCTCCTTCCTAAACTGAGGGGCCCAGAACTGGACACAGTACTCGAGGTGTGGCCTAACCAGTGCAGTGTACAGGGGCAGAATGACTTCCCTGCTCCTGCTGGCCACACTGTTCCTGATGCAGGCCAGGATGCCATTGGCCCTCCTGGCCACCTGGGCACACTGCAGGCTCATGTTCATCCTACCATCGACCAGCACCCCCAGGTCCCTCTCTGCCTGGCTGCTCTCCAGCCACTCTGACCCCAGCCTGTAGCACTGCATGGGGTTGTTGTGGCCAATGTGCAGAACCCAGCACTTGGATGTGTTCAATCTCATGCCGTTGGACTCTGCCCATCTGTCCAGCCTGTTGAGGTCTCTCTGCAAAGCCTCTCTACCCTCTAGCAGATCAAGTCCTGCCCCCAGCTTGGTGTCATCAGCAAATTTACTGATGATGGACTCAATGCCCTCATCCAGATCATCAATAAAGATGTTAAAGAGCACAGGGCCCAGCACTGATCCCTGGGGGACTCCACTGGTGCCTGGCTGCCAGCTGGATGTGGCACCATTCACCACCACTCTCTGGGCTCAGCCTCCAGCCAGTTCCTAACCCAGCTCAAAGTGCTGCTGTCCAAGCCATGGGCTGACAGCTTGGCCAGCAGTTTGCTATGGGGGACGGTGTCAAAGGCCTTGCTGAAGTCCAGGTAAACTACATCCACAGGCCTCCCCACATCCACCAGGCAGTCACCTGATCATAGAAGGAGATCAGGTTGGTCAGGCAGGACCTGCCCTTCCTAAATCCATGCTGGCTGAGCCTGATCCCTTGGCCATCCTGTAAGTGTTGTGTTATTGCACTCAGGATGACCTGTTCCATGATCTTGCCCGGCACTGAGGTCAGGCTGACAGGCCTGTAATTCCCTGGCTCATCCAACTGGCCCTTCTTATGGATGGGCACCACGTTGGCCAGCTTCCAGTCCTCTGGGACATCTCCAGTGAGCCAGGACTGCTGAAAAATGAAGGAGAGCGGCTTGGCCAGCTCCTCTGACAGCTCCCTCAGCACCCTAGGATGGATCCCATCTGGTCCCATGGACTTGTGGGGATCCAGGCGGCTGAGCAGATCACCACTGTCATCAAGTTTGATGATGGCACCAAACTGGGTGAAGTAGCTGACACAGGAGGGTTGTGCTGCCATGCAGCCAGACTTAGGCTGAGAGTTGGGCAGGGAGAAACTGAGTGAAATTCAACAAGGTCAAGGGGACAGTCTTGCACCTGGGAAAGAACAACCCCATGGAACAGGATAGACTGGGGACTGACCTGTTGGAGAGCAGTGAAGGGGAAAAGGACCTGGGGGTCCTGGTGGATGGAAGGTTGATCATGAGCCAGCAATGTGCTCTTGTGGCCAAGATTAGAAGGGCTGTGGTTAGTAGATTGAGAGAGGTTCTCCTCCCTCTCTACTCTGCCCTGGTGAGGCCACATCTGGAATATTGTGTCCAGTTCTGGGCCACTCAGTTCAAGAAAGAACTCAGGGAACTGCTTGAGAGTCCAGCACGCAGCTACAAAGATGATTAGGGGAGTGGAACATCTTTCTTGTTAGGAGAGCCTGAAGGAGCTGGGGCTATGTAGCTTGGAGTGAGTGCCAAGAGTATAGAGCCAGGCTCTGCTCAATGGTGCCCAATGCCAGCACAAGGGGCAACAGTGGAAGTTGAGGCATAGGAAGTTCTATGGAAACAGAAGGAATTTTTTTTTCCCTGTGAGGGTGACAGAGCCCTGGAACAGGCTGCCAGGGGGGTTGTGGAGTCTCCCTCTCTGGAGATACTCCAAACCTACCTAGATGTGTTCTTGTGTGATCTGGTCTAGGTGACCTTGCACTGGCAGGGAGTTGGACTGGATGATCTTTCAATGTCCCTTCCAGCCCCCAACATTCCATGATTCAGTGATTCAATGATAGTGCCTGCCAAGGGCCACTGCCAAGATGTCCCTGTCATGGGCTTAAAGGGTTGAGCTCACTCATCCTGGCTGCAGGGTTACAGGCAAGATGCAGACAGATGCAGGGAGAAAAGATGCTGCCAGATGCCATGGGATGTTGAAATTAGACACAATGGACCTGAAGGTTTCCTGGAGTAACACCATTTAAATTAGCTGGCTTTCACCAAAACGTCCCCTTAAACCTCTAACACATTTGATCCATCCATCCAACCTGTCCAGTTCCCTCTCTAGAGCCTTCCTACCCTCAACACTCCTACCCAATTAATGCTATCTGCAAACTTACTGAGGGTGCACTCAGTTCCCTCATTCAGAAAGAAATGACCATTAGAGAAGGATGATGTAAACTCAAAAGTCAGTAAGGTAGGCCAAAGGTCCACACACACATGCCCCAGTCATACTAGTAGGCAAATGAGTTGTGAGCAGCCTAATGCCGAGATGCACTTCCAAAGGGGCAAGGTGGTTATAGGCAGGGACTTTCCAAGAATACTGTGGTGTGAAGATAGTGAACACTTTTCACAGTGCTTGCTCTTCTTTGCAGTGAGGATGCATCTTTGTTGCATCTTTCCAACATGGAGGCTGGAAGCAGGCTCTTTGCTGTGCCTTTCTGTTTGCTGTAAGAGGTCAACAGGGCTTGGAATAAAAGGTGTGGAAAGAGTGTAGAAGCTTGCTTTTCTGGTACCAGATAGTGCCACTACTATATATTTGTAACTCCACCATCACTTCACTTACTGACGCAAGTAAATACTGACAGCATCCCTTCATTTTATGCAACAGGCAGGGAAGGTGGTGAACACTTGTCTCCTCTCATTCAAGAGGCTAATCACAAGCGAGATGCAGCTCTACTTCTAAGCCCTGCCATATCCACATGATGTACAGAATCCTTTGTTTTCCCACTCTCTACCAGGGTTCTTGATTATTTTTTGGGGGGTTTATTTCCTTTCAATTTTGTTTTTTTAAGATTTTGGGGAAAATGTAAAGCAGAAAAACCCAAACCAAAGCTTTTACCAGCCTTGAGGTGCCAGTATGTGAGGAAAAAGAAACCAAACCACAGCAATATGTGAGAAGCCACCACTGGAGAAAAGCAGAATTCCAACCCCCACACCCCCCAAGTGCTGTGTAAAGGAATAAAATTGAAAAAAATAAAATCAAAAGGCTTGTGCAAAGCAAAGTGAGCCCAGTCAAAAACACCTTCTTGGACTCAGTAAACTGCAGTGTGAACAATTGCTCTCAGAAAGAAAATTGGAATATGTAGGAAAGACTTTAAAAGAGCTCAAAATGCTGCTCATAGAACCAGGCCTGAAAGATGCGGCTCAGGTAAAGTCACCCCCAGGCTATCAGCCCCAACCTGACATAGACACAGGCAAATTAGTCCCAGTCACAGGGCTCACTCTGCAGCAGACACTTGTATTCCAAGATGGAAAAACACAAGCTGGAGACAGGAGAGAAGAGGCAGGAGACAGACTGGCTGTCAGGGAGAGCTGCTCAGAAAGCTTCAGCTGCAAAGAGCTAAGGGTGGTTTGTAAGGATGGAGTAGCCACAGGCAGCAGCTCCAAGTGGACACAAAGGAGAGGCCATAGCTCAAGCCCTTTATTTCCTAATCCCCTCTCCATGGAGACCTATCTCAGTCAACTAGGCCTGTGCTGGGCAGGAGGCTACCTGAGCTAACACTCTGCTCTGTGACAGACTGGTCACCTGCATGGGCAAGGAAAAGGATGAGCAGGTTATTAAGGTCTTGTGTAACACCTAAGATGGGAATTCTGCCATTAGCTTCAGTGCCAACTTACAGGTTTGCAAAATATGTTATGAAGGCCTTTGCATTACTGTCCTCTACTAATATTTTCACCAGGAAAAAATAAAATGGGGCTCTTTGCATGGTAATGGAAAGCTGCAATGAGAGAAAGTTTGTCAGGTGAGTCTATGCAAATGAAAATCTTCAGTTCTTTGTTTAATCACATTTACCACAGCACTAAGGATGAGAGGAGCACAGTTCAGGTATAATGATGCACCACAAACAGTAAGGTAATCAGAGAATCATGGAATCATTTTGATTTGAAAAGATCTTTCAGATCATGTGAAGGGAGGCTGCAGAGAGGAGGGAGGGGGCAGCCTCTTCCCCTTGGTGGCAAGTGACAGGACCAAAGGAAATGGTTTCAAGCTGAGCCGGGGAGGTTCAGGCAGGATGCTAGGAAAAATGTGTTCACTGAAAGGGTTCAGCCATTGGAATGGTCTGCACTGGAGACATTGTCACTAGAGGTGTTTAAGCAGTGTGTGGACCTGGTGCTTAGGGACATGGTTTAGTGCTGGGTCGAGGGTTGGACTGGATGAGCTTCAGGTCTCTTCCAGCTGGATGTTTTCTATGATTCTGTGATCATCGACTCCAACCACTCTCTAGCTCTGCCAAGGCTGGGACTAAACCATGTCCCTCAGCACCACAGCTCTGCCACTTTGAGACACCTTCAGAGATAGGCAATCAGCCACCTCCCTGGGCAGCCTGTGACAGTGGTTGAGAACCCTTTAAGTTTCTTCTAATGCCCATTCTAAACCTCCCCTGGTGCAACTTGAAGCCATTTCTTCTTGCCCTGTCCCTTGTTACTAGGGAGAGGAAACCAACACTTACCTGGCTCCAACCTCCTCTCAGGGAGCTGTAGAGAGCCAGAAGGTCTCCCTTCAGCTTCCTCTTCTTCACACTAAACACCCCCAGTTCCCTCAGCTGCTTCTCACCAGCCCTACTCTCCAGACCTTTCACCAGCTTCATTGCCCTTCTCTGGACACCCTCCAGCATCTCAACATCCTTCTTGTAGTGAGGACCCCAAAACTGAACATCACATCTTTTTTGAAACAGTTAGGAAACAGGTAAAAGCAAAACATTGAAGGCTTATGTTGAATAATATGCTTCAAAACTAGGTTTAGAACCTTAACTTTACATTTGCTGCTATAAAACAGTTCCACCTGTGATGGGCTGGCAAATAGATGAGACAATATTTTGTCAGGCCAATTTTTCAGAAGCAGCAAGAACAATTTTCAGATCAAACCACTGTCTGCAGTGACATACAGTAAGACTCTTTTAAACTTGTTTAACTTACAAACTCTATAGACATGCAGTTCATCCATCCCTTGATGTATAGCCAGGGGGCTAGCAGTGATGTCAATGTGCAGGAAGTTCTTGCATTTTACTGCATTTAATGTAGTGCTGCCTCTTGTACCAAAGCTATTAAGCCTCTTGATCTTACAATCTCCTGCTGCTGCAACAACTGAGCAGTACATTTTGATACTAAGGAGGCACATCACTCATCTCCTTTGAGCTCTCCAGAACTCCAGCTTCAGTGATGGGTAGAGGGGCTTGATGCTGTTCCAAGCACCTAGCTTGGACAACAGTCACAACTGAATTATCTGCATGGCCCCTGGTGTACCATAGTCAAAGGTTTCTGTGTTAATTTGTGGCTTCCTAGAAATCCTTGCAGTCCAAATGTGGGGTGCCATAAAACTGTTTGTTTCCTTTTACAACTGAGGACATGCTTTCTCATGAGTTCACTTTAAGACAGGTGCCTCCATTCCTTTGGGTTGCTCTGATGTTATTTGCATGTATTTATAGTGATGCCACTGCCATTGTTCCAGACTTTGTAGGCATACCATAACTAAAACAAGTTGGGGGGGCAAATTCCAGGCTGATATGCTTCCTTCTGTGCTTCTGATGTGGTTGATATCCAAGCCTGAGCTTGAATATCTCCAGGGATGGGGCCCCAACCACCTCCCTGGGCAACCTGTTCTGGTTGCAGCACCTCATGGTCCAACCTAAATCTGCTCTGCTCTAGTTTGAAGCTATTGCCCCTTGTCCTGTCACTGCAGGCCTTTGTAAACAGTCCCTGTGCAACCTTCTTGTAGCTCCCTTCAGGACTGGAAGTCTGCCTGGAGCCTTCTCTTCTCCAAGCTGAACAGTCCCAACTCTCTCAGCCTGTCTTCACAGCAGAGGTGTTCCAGCCCTCTGATTATTTTCGTGGCCCTCCTCTGGACCCTCTTCATCAGGTCCATGTCCTTCCTATGTTGAGGGCTCCAGAGTTGAACACAGAATTTCATGTAAGGTCTCCTCAGAGCAGAGGGGCAGGATCCCCTCTCTCCATCTCTGGCCATGCTGCTTTTAGTGCAGTTCATACTGCCATTGGCCTTGTAGGCTGCAAGTGTCCATTGCTTGCTCCTGTCCAGCTTCTCCTTCACCAGCACCCCCAACTCCCTTCTCTGCAGGGCTGCTCTCAATCTCATCACCCCCCAGCCCAGACTGATCTCAGGGATTGCCCCAACCTAGGTGCAGAACCTTGCATTTTGCGTTATTGAACCTCATGAAACTCTCTTCAGCCACCTCTCCAGCCTGTGCAGGTCCCTCTGGATGTCATACATCTATCTCCTTCTGCTGGATACCCACCATGGATAAAAAAAAATTCTATGCTATGATACAGCTCTTGGAGAGTCTCCAGATACTGAAATGACAGAATGTCTTGGTTTGGGAACAAAAAAAACCTTGCTGTGCTTTTCCCCTGCTTGCAGCTTTGTGAATTCCATGTGGTCACATCATACATAGCTGTGCAAAGGCAGAAAGTGGAGCAGCTCACCACCAAGTCCTCCACAGCCACTGAATGATTCCTTTCTTGAAGCAATTAATGCAATTTTCCCTGCTAAGGAGGGTATAATCCACAGTAAAAAGCGGAGTAGCAGTTTTATGGTCTTATTAATTCATTTAATTTTGCTTTAATTGGAATTTTTCAGTACACAGAAGGAAGTCATCCACCAGCCATCTGTTCTGGTAGATTGCAGTCACTGCTGAATTTGCTGTATTTAACTTCCATTAATAAGGTTAGCATGGGAGCTTTAGCATAACACCACTGCTTCTCTCTTGGCTGTGTCTGTTTAGGAATGTATTTCATTGCTGCCCAAGAGTACTTCACAGCAGAATCAGCTTCACTCAGAGTGTAAAAAACCTGACACTGCTCCTGGCTAAAACTTTCTGTCAGTGCTTAAGTTAGAATAGCTTGGCAAGGAAGCAAAAAAGCTGAGACTTGACCATTGAAGAGCATATTAAGTAACAAACTTGTAATGCTGACATTCCATATCAGTGAATTCTGAACACAGTAAGGCTCTACTTTTATACCCCTAGGGTAATTTAAACAATTAACAAATACATGGGGATGGATTTCACATGGGCTACAGAAGTTTTGCACTGCTGTGGTAGCATGAAATCACTACCAGAACATGGACCTGGTAAAGGGGAATTATTGCTGTGATACAGTTCCTGGAGAGGAACTCAGAGAATCATAGAATTGTTTCACTTGGAAAAGACCTCTAAGAACATGAGTCAGCAGTGTACCCAGGGGGCATGAAAGGCCAGTGGCATCTTGGCTTGTATCAGGAACAGTGTGGCCAGCAGGACTAGGGATGGAATTTTGCCCTGTACTGGGCGCTGGTGAGGCCTCACCTCCAACACTGTGTGTAGCTCTGGGCCATCGCTGCAGGAAAGACATTGAGGTGCTGGAGGGGGTCCAGAGGAGAGGAATGATGAGGAAAGGCTGTGGGAGCTGGGGTTGTTCAGCCTGGAGAAGAGGAGACTCAGCGGGGGACCTTATCACAACCTACAACTACCTGAAGGGAAGTTGAAGTCAGGTGGGGGTCAGGCTCTCTTCCCAGGCCACTTGTGACAGGATGAGAGGGCATGGCCTGAAGCTATGCCAGGGGGGTTCAGGTTGGATGTTAGGAAGCAATTCCTCATGGGAAAGGTAATCAGACCATGGAATGTGCTGCCCAGGGAGGTGGTGGAATCACCATCCCTGGAGGTGTTTAAGGACAGGTTAGATGTGGCACTTAGTGACATGGTGTGGTCAATGTGGTGGTGTTAGGTCAGAGGCTGGACTTGATCTCAGAGGCCAATTCCAGCCTCAACAATTTTGTGATCATCAAGTCAATCTAACACCACCATGGCTTAAACCGTGTCCTAAACTTGTATGAGCCTGAACAAACATTTCCCAAAGTGTCTGCAGTGCCTTGCAGAAGTCTAGGGTACATCATTCTTCACAAGCAGCAAACTAAAGTATCATTTTCTGACAGCCAAAACCCCAAACATTTGTTGTAGTGGAAGAAGCTGCTACAATTACACAGTGGTTCAACTTTGCATGTCATCCTGCATTCAGTTTTGAACATGGAAATAATAAAGAGGTGGTTGAAATCCACCTCAATTCTTCCCTTACACAGAGCTGAAAACTATGACTTGTCCAAAGTTACATCTGCAGTATCTATAACATTCATTTCAGGCTTCTGAACCACCTCGATTACTTGAGTCCTTTGCAGCATGGATGCAGATGAGAACAGCAAGCATCAGGGATTAACTCTCTTCATGAGCAGTTGAGCTTGTTGGTAGACTGCAAGCCATATGGAATTAAAGCCAGAAGTGACGTCTTAATGCTTCACACAGCTGATTTGCTAACAAAACCAATCATTTCATAGTATCATAGTATCATTCAGGGTTGGAAGGGACCACAAGGATCATTTGGTTGCAGAGTTAGAATGGCAGAAATATTTCTGCCTTTTTGTTTCAGTAGATACGGTAGTGAAGGACACTGAGGGGCTGCAGCAAGTCTAAAGAAGGGCAATGAAGCTGCTGAAGGGTCTGGAGAACAGGGCTGGTGAGGAGGAGCTGGGGGACTTGGGGTTACTCAGCCTGGAGAAGAGGAGGCTGAAAGGAGACCTCATTGCTCTCTACAGCTCCCTGAAAGGAGGATGGAGTGAGGTGGGGATTGGTCTCTACTATCAAGTAATAGAACGAGAGGAAGTGGCCTCAAGTTACACCAGAAGAGGTTTAGGTTGGATATTAGGAAAAGAAAGAGTGGTCAGGGATTGGAGCAGGCTGTCCAGCGAGGTTGCAGAGTCCCCATCCTTGGAGGTGTTCAAGAAATGTGTGGCCATGGCACATGGGGACATGGTTTAATGGCCATAGTGGTGTTGGGTTGATGGTTGGACTGGATGATCTTAGAGGCCTTTTCCAACCAAAACAATTCAGTAATTCTATGAGTCCTCAAGTGCTAAGTAAGGATTAAACTGGGGAAGAGTTTGGATTAGGCATTTTTTTAACAGACAGCTCAAATTTGGGCTGAGTTTATTTGGGTGGGGAAGAGGTGAGACAGAGGTCTCAAAGAAGCGTGTGCTGTTTCCATTGCTGTAACATACCTACATTTCCTCTTACTCTAAATTTTACCATCCTCCAAACCAAACCTTTCAATGTGGAAAAGTCATTAAAGAAAGAATTCAAAACCTTGTGATTTCATTTCCAATTTAAAAAGCTTTTAAACTGGGAATTTTTTGCTCAGAACCTGTGTTATTGCTAAGACAGTTGCATTCAAGATATACACTTCACAGCAAGAAAAAAACAAATGCAAAGCAATAAGCGCCTTGAGGACTAAGTTCAGTGTAGACCAAAACACATTGGAGCTGTTCTGGGTCTTCTACTTTTACTTGCAACCAAATGAAAAATTCACTAAATAATATGAGCAGGCACATCAAAGGGATCTTTCAGAAAGTTAATAAGAAGTGAGGAAAGTAGAAACAGAAGGGAAAAAAACCAAAACACCCCAACAACAGACTCACCACCAGCCTGCTTATGGCAAATTTGCTTCTAATAGGATCTGGCCTGATCAAGTATCCTGATCTGTATGACACCAAGCTCTGTGGTGTGCTGGACTCACTTGAGGGCAGGGATGCCATCCAGAAGGATGTTGATAGGCTTGAGAAGTGAGTCAGTGCCAACTGCATGAGATTCAACAAGTCAGTGTGCAAGGTCCTGCATATAGGTTGGGCCAATCCCAGGCACAAGCCTGGGCTGGATGCAGAGTAGGTTGAGAGCAACTCTGAAGAAAGAGACTTGGGGATATTGGCTGCTGAGTAGCTCCCCAGGAGCCAGCAGTGCCCAGCAGGCAGGTGTGTGCTGGGCTGCAGCCAGAGGAGTGTGGGCAGCAGGGCAAGAGAGGAGATTCTGCCCCTTGACTCTGCTCTGCTGAGACCCCACCTCCAATCCTGCCTCCAGTTCTGCTGTCCCCAGCAGAAAGACACAGAGCTGCTGGAGTGAGGCCAGAAGAGAGCCACAAGGAGCACATGGCTATGAGGATAGGCTGGGGCTGTTAAGCCTGGGGAAGAGAATACTCTTGAGGAGACCTTAGGATTGCCTTCCAATGCCTGAAGGGATCCTCAGGAAGGCTGGAGAGGGACTTTTCATGAGGGTGTCTGGAGACAGGGCAGGGGATCATGGTTTGAAGCTGAGGGAGAGCAGGGTTAGACTGGAGCTGGGAAAAATTTCTTCAGTACAAGGGTGGTGAGACTCTGGAATAGACTGGAGGCTGCGGATGCCTCCTCCCTGGAGGTGTTTAAGGCCAGACTGGATGAGGCTGTGGGCAACCAAGTCTAGTTGAGAGGCGTCCCTACCCATGGCAGGGAGGTTGGAGTAGATGATCTCTGAGGTATCTTCCAACTGCAGCCATTCTAAGATTCTATGATTCTATGAAAAAGGGCATGTTGAAGTGGAGTTTAAAGTGGAGCTTAAGCATCGCATTTATAAAGTCCTTTTTGATTTCCATTTCATGCCTGTTCATATACTGATCCTGTTCTTGCTGTCTCTGCACAGCCAGTCCAACAGATTAAATTAAACCTTCCTTCTCTTTGTCTCACACATCATGAAAATAACAACAACAACAAATATTTCAGGGGGTGCATGCTGCTTCTGCTGTCTGCAGGTAGTGATTTATGGAACAGAAAGAATGGAGTTTGATTTAATCAGATGGCTTAACCTTACAGAGAGCAGAAAGACACCTCTGTAACATATTCATGTGGATATTTTATTTTCAGACACATGTGCCCATGCAGAGGGATATATTCCAGGCATGTAGGTCCATCATGTCTCACTTTCTGCATCGCAGTGAGCAGCCAGAGGAAGCAGAGTTTGCTGGATGTCATGCACATGTCTGTCAGTGTTACATTCTGATGATATTTCATTAATCTTATGTTACACAAAGCAGGTCCCTTCTGGCCCAAAGGGATCTGCAGGGACAAAACTGCTCAGCACATTTCAGAGGGATGGGAGCTAAGCATTCTGCTTTTCAGACTAGGCACATGTCTGAAATTATGGAACCATAGAATGGATTAGTTTGGAAGGGACTGCAGAGCTCACCTATTCCAATGCCCCTGCCATGAGTACGGACACCTCCCACCAGTACAGCTTGCTCAAGGCCTCATCCAGCCTGGTCCTGATCTCCTTCAGGCAGGAGAAATCTGTAACCTCCATGGTCAACCTGTTCCAGAATCTCACCACCCTCATACTGAAGAACTTCCTGAGCTCCAGTTTAGCTCTGCTCTCCCTCAGCTTCAAACCGTTCCTCCTTGCCCTGTCTCCAGACACCCTCATGAAAAGTCCCTCTGCAGCCTTTCTGCAGGATCTCTTCAGGTATCAGAAGGCAGCTCTAAGGTCCCCCTGGAGTCTTCTCCAGGCTGAACACCCCCAGCTCCCTCAGCCTGTCCTCATAGCAGAGGTGCTCCAGCCCTTAGATCATCTTTATGGCCTCCTTTGGCCTCACTCCAGCAGCTCTGCTTCTTCTGATGGGGACATCAGAACTGGAGGTGGGGTCTCAGCAGAGCAGAGTTAAGGGTTAGAATACCCTCTCTTGCCCTGCTGGCCACACTCTTCTGGCTGCAGCCCAGGGGATGGTTTGCCTTCTGGGCTGCATAAGATGGGGATTCTCATCCCCTCAGTGTATTTTCTCTACTCTGTGTTTGCAAAATAATTTCCTTTTAACAGGATTTGTGTTTTCACAGACCCACCTTCCCCCCCTCATTCCATTAACTACGATGGCCCAAATCCTGCAAGAAGTGATGGCCAAATTAGGTATTGAAATTAAATTAGGTATTGAAATTAAACAGCTATAGAAATACCTTCAGCAATGAATTCTGAGCCCCACGCTATGAAACCGATCGCAGCGTTTTGCTCTCCGCTTTTCCCTTTGGCGAGGAGCTGCTTAACTGGCTGCCTCCATGGATTTATTGTGTAGATTCAAGCCCCAAGATTCACCAAAATAATAATGGTAATAAAAAATAAATAAATAAAATAAATGCACACTTGCCTGTCTGCTTCCTTCCTTCCTTTGGAATTGGGAAGGGGATTGCATCACCAGCAGGCTGTTTCAATTATACCTTGATATGATTTTTTTTCCCCCCCCCCCTCCTCCTGTCTTCCCTCATTTGAAAGATAGCGTGTTACAAATCATGTCAGAATATGTATTTTTTCCCTTCCTGCTGGACTTTTCTATCTGTCCAACAGTCAAAATATTATTTGTGAAGCATGAACATTTTAATAACTATTCTTCTGGTTTTGTGAGCTAGTTGACACTGTATAATGGCAGCAAAATGAAACGGCGGGGAAGATTTATCAGAACAAAACACTGGAAATGATGAATCACGAGTAATGAAGCAGGAGCTAAAGGAGGGGGGCAGGGGGGAAATGGGCAAGTTTTTGCTTGATTGAAGAAATGCTAATATCTATTGGTATGGAAGCTGTGACATCCTGATACATATGTAGAGATCCAGCAGTATTTTATAATCAAAACAGTACAGGAGGAAACAACCCCTGGAAACAAAAGGTGAAGGCTTCAGTGTCTCCCTAGGGTTAGCCAGATCAGAGCAAGGACAGAATGTCCAGCTCTGGAGCCCTCAACACAGGAAGGACATGGACCTGATGGAGAGCCATGAAAATATCAGGGGGTTGGAGGACCTCTGCTATGAGGACAGGCTAAGGGAGCTGGGGGTGTTCAGCCTGAAGAAGAGAAGGCTCCTGGGAGACCTAATAGCAGCCTGCCAGTACCTGAAGGGGGCTTACACTTCTGATTTCCTCCTCCTCTGTGGTTTTAAGAGTGTGTAATGGTAGAAAGAAATGGTGTAAAGGATTGTTTCCAAAGGCCTGAAGTGATAGGATGAAGGGCAATGGCTTCAAAGTAGAGAAGAGGAGATTGAGATTGGATGTTAAGAACAACTTCTGCACCATGAGGGTGCCGGAACAGGTTGCCCAGGAAGGTGGCTGAGGTCCCATCCCTGGGACATTCTGGGTCAGGCTTAACAAAGCATTGAGCAACCTGATATAGGGGAGGATGTCCTTAATGACTGCAGAGGGTTGGACTAGATGACCTATGGAGGTTCCTTGCATCCCAAACCATTCTGTGATTCCATGAGTACCTAGGGCCACAACAAGGTCGCTTTGGGAAGAAGAACTGTACACCAGATCTGGGCATGAGCAGCACAACATACAGCTTGGGAGCATGGCCATTGGGGAGCAAGGAAGAGAGGGCATCATACAGCTTTACTGAGGAAGTCCAGGATTTGGTGGGGATTGGTGAAATGGGGAGCTGCAATTGCTGTAAGCTCATTGCCTAACTCTGCAGCACCTAGCAGCAATTAACTGGGCAGCTTTTTGTTCCCCTGATATAGAATATCCTTCAAAACAGAAGATCAGAGTCAGAGCTACAGAGAACAGACTAGAGGAGTAAGTGGCTAACCCTGGATGGGAAAATCTACTAGGGTCAGATATCCAAACTGAATTAAATCCATTCATCCTCTTATGCACTCCAAGGAGAAGTCATCCAAGCCTCCACCATTTTATGCAATATTTACCACTTCCTAAAAAGGTGTGGGAGGTCTAAGGGGAAAGAACTCAATTTATTAGCATTTTAAATCCACTTTCATGTGGCAAATGTTACTATCTTCTGAGCCTGTGCACAGACCCTGAGCCACAACATTTGGAGAATGTCTTGGGGGATTTTATGGTCCTCTTCTTATTTTGAGCCCCTGTTTTGAACTGGACATTGGCTGAATAGGGCTGACAGCTTAAACCAGACAAAATATACAAGCCAACAAGACATTGATCTCACTTCTGAGAAACAGGGCCACAACAATGATCAGAAGGGTGGAGGAAAGGTTGAGAGAGTTGGGGTTGGGTAGTCTAAGAGAAAAGAAGGGTCCAGGGAGACCTTGCTAATACCTTTCAACACTTAAAGGGGGCTTGTAAAAAAGCTGGGGACAGACATTATAGAATGGCCTGTTGTGACAGGACAAGGGACAATGGTTTGAAACTAAAAGAGGGAGATCTAGAATAGAGAGAAAAAAGAAATTTTTTGTGATGAGGTTGGGGTGAAACTGGCCCAGGTTGCCCAGAGAGGTGGTAGATGCCCTGTCCATGAAAACATCAAGTTGGACTGGGCTCTGAGCAATCTGATCTAGTTGCAGATGTTCCTGCTGACTGCAGGGGGGTTGGACTAGGTGACCTTTAAAGGTCTCTCCCAACCCAAACCATTCTAGGAATCTATGAAACATGACGGTCCCATCTACTGTATATTTCCTTTCCAGATGATATATTTTCTGCTCCCAGCCCAACCCCACTGCCAGAGCAGGGTCACACAGGACAGCTCATACAGGAACATATCCAGGTGGGATTTGAAAGCCTCCAGAGAAGGAGACTCCACAACCTCTTTGGGCAGCCTGCCCTAGGGCTCCAGAACCCTCACAGGGACAAAATTTTCCCTTCTGTTCCTGTGGCACCTCCTCTGCTCCAGCTTGCCCCCAGTGCCCCTTGTCCTGTCCTTGGACATCCCTGAGCAGAGCCTGGCTCCATCTTCATGACACTCACCCTTCATATATGCAAAGCTGTGCCTCCTTGTACTTCATTCTGCAGGGAATAAAGATTTTGCTTTCTGTCTTAGGTTGTCATTGGATGCTCTGTTAAGCTTTTAGTGTGCTTCATACAGATTTATATGCTGCCTAGATGAAAACTCCTGTTTATCCCAGAAGGATCATGACTCCCCCTGCTCCCATTTTACTAATGAGTAAGTGAAAGGGAGACATCCTTAGGAACTTCCAGCAAGTCATACACAAATTTCCTGGCAAAGACAGTGATGAAAGCCAGATGTCCCTGCAACCATGAAACACATCTTTACCTTGCAGCTTCTCCTTATTCCAGCTTAGACTTATTTAACACCAACAATGGTCAGAGAAGAAGGCAGTGATCTCACAGATATACAATTACTGCCTGATTAATGATCATAGAATGTTTTGGTCTGCCTAATTAATAGTCATAGAATGGTTTGGTTTGGAAGGGACATTCAAGCTTATCCAGTTCTAACCCACTGCCATAGGCAAGACCACCTCACACTAGCCCAGGTTGCTCAAGGTCTCACCCAGCCTGGCTTTGAAAACCTCTAGGGAGGGAACATCCACTGCATCCCTGGGCAACCTGTTCCAGTGCCTCCCCACTCTCACTGTAAAGATTTGCTTCCTAATCCCTGGTCTAAATCTGCCAGCTCAAAGCCATGCTGCTGCTACAATGCACAGTAAGTTATATAAAATAGCCCAAACAGTTTCACTATTGCTAATTTCTGGCTTTCAGTTGATTCATTTGGGTTATACTTAAGCCTTACCATGAAGCACTGGATCAGACATCCCTGAGCAAGTAAGCTTACAGCCACTTGAAGCATGGAACAGCACCTGGCCCATTAGCCCAGGTGTAACCTCAGCCTGAAGCAGCTTTATTGCTTCCAGTTCCAGAGTTAGCTTGGTTAGTGTGTGTTTAGGAGTTGCTCCAACAGGTAGGTGTTTGCGTTGTGTTTTCTGTGGGAAGCAGGGAACACGCTCCTTTGTGCCAAGCCTGAGGTAGGCACTCAGGTACTCTCACCTCCCTCCAGAGGATGTGGAGGGAATCGAGGCATCTCCAAAGCCCCGTCTCCTCAGCAATCCACATCCCACCCTTTCCTGTCAGAGCTGAAATTCCACTGAACCTTGCTGTAAGTGCGTCCAGCAGAATGCTGAACCACCCTGGATCCAGTGGAAATTTCCCGTCAGTTTCTGTGTCCCACCAGAGCCAGCTCTCATAAAGAAACCACAAGTGCTGTGCTTTAATCTGCAGGAGAACACCAAGGGGTTGGCAGGAGGCACCTTCTGCAGAATGGCTCTAAGTGCCAGTTGGGGCTGTTTTCAGCTGACAGGCATATGTCAGAGGTAAATACAGTTTAATTATAGCTGGAGTGTTTGTTCTTTACTAACCAAGCTGATTCTCGCTAAGTGCATTTAGCAATCAGGGGGGAAAAAATGTATATTGCCCTAATTCATATAATCAACTTACAATTAATTCAGTTAGCTCTCAGCCTTGCTCATTCCCTGGAAAATATTTTCCCAACCTAGTCACATCCATACTTTCCTTTTCCAGAACAAAACTGTGCAGTAAGCAGCTGACACAGAACATGCTTATTAAGCAAGAGACTTTAAAGCATATTTTGCAAGGCTACATTGTCTTTTCAAATACCAGAGCTCTAATTTCTTCAGGAAACTTCTACCTGCTCTTTCCCCATATTTGAAGATTTTACTGGTGAAAAGTCACAGAACCACCCAGAATCTCAGAATAATAAGGGTTGGAAGGGACCTCCAGAGATCAATCAGTACAACCCCCCTGCCAGAGCAAGAGCGCCCAGAGCAGGTCACACAGGAACACATCCAGATGGGTTTGGAAAGTCTCCAGAGAAGGAGACTCCACAACCTCTCTGGGCAGCTTGCTCCAGTCTTCCAGCACCCTCACAGGGACAAAGTTTTCCATTTATTCCCATGGCACCTCCTCTGCTCCAGCTTGCCCCCAGTGCCCTTGTGCCCCTTGTCCTGTCCTTGGACATCCCTGAGCAGAGCCTGGCTTTGTCCTCCTGACACTGCCCTTCACATCACCAGCAATGAGGGCACCCCTTCAGGCTGCTCTGCTCCAAGCTCCAGAGCCCCAGCTCCCTCAGCCTGTCCTCACAGGGAGATGTTCCACTGCCTGCAGCAGCTTTGTGGCTCTGCACCAGACTCTTTCAAATTTCTTCAGCTTCATGACACTGAATCCTTTATAAAAGCAAAAAGAATTATATTTGAATGCACCTTGAAAATGAGAAGATGTTATCACAGGGGAGAAGAGAATTGCTTCAAAAATCCATCTCAAAACTTTGACTTCTGGGATTGGAGTTTCCACAGTGCCTATTTGCTTTCTGCCCCGTGCTTCCAAAAGAAATGGGTTGTGCTTTTGCACTGGGAGGGTGACAAAAACAATGTTGTATTCTGTGCCTTCTCAATTCTGCTTTTGTCCCTTTGGAAAGCACAAGCCAAAGAAAACCAAGGCATGTGAAAATAAGGGAAACTTTTAATCAGCAAAATAATTTGCCAAAGACTACGGAGCAGGCAGATCGGTTACAGCTTTGCAGGGAAGCAAAGGCTCTGGAGATGTTATTTGGGTTTGAATACGACTGGAAAAGCCTCATTCAGCTTCTAAGGTGGATGAGCCAAGTGAGCTATTTTAACAGCTCTGAGCCATCTGCTGTGAGCCTCCAGTTTGCCTATTTTGCTAAGATTTTAAGGTTATAGTAATTCACCTCCGATTTGTTTTCGACAAAAAGGGTAAATCTGGCTGATCAAATCAAGTCACAGTATCACAGTATCACCAAGGTTGGAAGAGACCTCAAAGATCATTGAGTCCAACCTGTCACCACAGACCTCATGACTAGACCATGACACCAAGTGCCACATCCAATCCCCTCTTGAACACCTCCAGGGATGGTGACTCCACCACCTCCCTGGGCAGCACATTCCAATGATGAACGACTCTCTCAGTGAAGAACTTTCTCCTCATCTCGAGCCTAAACTTCCCCTGGTGCAGATTGAGACTGTGTCCTCTTGTTCTGGTGCTGGTTGCTAGAGAGAAGAGACCAACCCCTTCTTGGCTACAACCACCTTTCAGGTTGTTGTAGAGAGCAATGAGGTCTCCCCTGAGCCTCCTCTTCTCCAGGTTAAACAATCCCAGCTCTAAGTCCCTGCTGTCACAGACATGGGCTATCACCCCATTCACCTGAGAGTGTCTTAACTGCTTAGATACTAATTCTCTCCTCAGCAGTGTGTTTCAGAATCTGTAAGTGTTAGAAATCAGCAAGGGTTGGAAAAGACCATTGAAATCATCAAGCCTAACAGTCAACTCAACACCATCATGCCCTCTAAACCATGTCTCCCAGTGTCATGTGTACATGTTTTTTGAACACCTCCCAGGATGGTGACTCCACCATCTTCCTGGGCAGCCTGTTCCAACCCCTGACTACTGATTTTGTAAACAAATTTTTACTAATATCCAACCTAAACCTCCCCTGGTGCAACTGGAGGCCACTTCCTCTCAGTCTCTCGTACTATTTCCATACAAAACTTGTTCAGATCACAGTTCTGACACCCAGTTATAAGAACTCCTCTACCTTCCTGGTGTTTAAAACTTCTGATGATTTTTTGTGTCCAAATATGCTACATATTCCATTCTTCATTTTCCCAGGCTGGACAATTCAAGATCTTTGGGCAACAAAGCTGGGGAAGGATCTGGAGACCAGATCTGGTGAGGAGTAGCTGAAGGAACTGGGCAGGTTTAAATTGAAGAAAAGGAGGCTGAGGGAAGACCTTCTGGCTCTATACAACTCCTGTAAAGAAGGTTGGAACCATGTGGGGCTTGGTTTCTTCTCCCTAGTAACAAGTGATAAGATGAGAGGAAATGGCCTCAAGTTGCAGCTGGGGAGGCCTAGGTTGGGCATTAGAAGAAACTTCTTTACTGAGAATTCTCAGTCACTGGAAGAGGCTACCCAGGAAGGTAGTTGAATCCCAACACCAGACTTTGTGCAGTTAGCTAATAGCTGAACTCAACGATCTTGAAGGCCTTTTCCAATGAAAACAATTCTCTGATTTTATTCTCCTTCCCCTCATCACTCTCCGAACCCTCCTCTGTACCTGTTCCAGTCTGAATTCTTTCCGAAACAAAAACTGATCCTCAGCCATCAGTTTTATGAATGTCTTCTGGTCTGGGCCCCTATTGCACTCTCTGTAACCTTCTGAGAACTTCACAGCAGGGAGACTTTGAACTCAAAGAGTACTTTCTCTGCTATGTTAGCAGCTGCTTTGCTGATGCTTGCAGTTCGCCATGCTGCCTCACTGCCCATTCTCTGATTTCCCCAAGCGAACATTGTTTCTTGACAAATGCAACAGAAGGCTCACACCTGGTGTGAAAGGAGCTTCCAACCCAAGCACTACAAAAAGACAAACTGAGAAGGGGAAACCACATAATACTCCAAGGTGGTATATATGAATAAGAGGTAGCCATAGAAGAGAAGAGGAGACTAAGGGGTGACCTCATTCATGTTGATAAAGCTGTGCAGGGTGAGTGCCAAGAGGATGGAGCCAGGTTCTGCTGGGTGATGCCCAATGACAGCACAAGGGCGAATGGTGGAAGCTGAGACATAGGAAGTTCCATGTGAACATGGAAGAATTATTTCACTGTGAGGGGGACAGAACACTGGAACAGGCCACCAAGGGGGATTGTAGAGTCTCACTCTCTAGAGATATTCGAGACCTGCCTGGATGTGACCTGCTCTAGGTGATGCTGCTCTGGCAGGGGGGTTGGACTAGATGATATTTCAAGGTCCCTTGCAGCCCCTAACATTCTCTGACTCTGTGATTCTGTGACAGAAAGATACAATCTATGCAAATGCTGTGAAGGTGTGAAAATGCTGCCTGTGTACATCCCATGGACAGATTTCTGCAATCTTCTCTCCTGAGTGGGCTTCTGGGAGGAGGGCCAGGCAGGGAGTCTTGCAAACAAGCTGAAAATTAAAGTGGGAGGCAGCCGCTTTAGAGTAGCAAAGACACTCTCTTGTGTTTGCTTTTGTAGGTCCAGGCATCTAACCTTTTTCAGCTGGATCACAGCTGGCCTCTCTCAAACAGCTTTAAATCAATGTATCGGTTAAGAGGTTCAATGGCTTGAGGGTGTAGAGGTGCCCGGAGGTTCGGAAGGCAAGGTCCAGACAGCAATCCCTAAGCTGTGCAATCTCAACTCCTGCAGCACTGCACACCCCTGCTGACACACCTTTCCCCTCATCACCTCTGCCTCTGGATCCATTATCCTTAGGCTTTCAAAGTACAGCAAGGGAGATTAGCCTCTCAGTAGACTGCCATTAAAATGGTGCATGCCACTTGGAACACCTAGGGGGTAGAGTTTCCAGTGTCAATGGCCAATTGGTTTATTTTTTGTTCCTGTTAAGTCATAATTGCCCTGCTCTTTGGGACACAGTTCCACTATTTCTGATGTCTTCATTAATTACATCTTGCAAGCTGACAGTTTCTAGCATCACACCATATGAAACGCAGGCTTTAAAATGCTGTCAGTGATAAATCCTGCTTGTGGCCACTCCTGCTGTCAAATGCCTGAAAGTCTCAGAATGAATCTGGGCTTCGTTAGTGGATGTCCTCTCCCTAGAGGTGCTCAAAGCGCTCTACAGCTCTCTGAAAGGTTTCACTGAGGTGGAGATCAGTCTCTTTGCCCTACTAACAAACAATAGGATCAGAGAAAATTGCCTCAAGTTGCACCAGGAGAGGTTGCACCCTGAAGGTGTTCCAAAGAGACAGAGAGGTAGTGCTGAGGGACATGGTTTAGCCCCAGCTTTGGTAGAGTTAAAGAATAGGTAGATTGGATGAGCTTAAAGGCCTTTTCCAACTGAAAAGATTGTCTGATTCTGTACAGGCCAGGTTGGACAGGGATTTGAGAAACCTGATCTAGTGGAAGGTGTCCTTGCCCATGGCAGAGGGGTTGGAACTATATGACCTTTAAGGTCCTTTCCAACCCAAACCATTATAATATTCTACAATTTACAGAAAGAATTCCTATCTTCCTAGCATTGAAATGTTAGGAATCACACCTTCTGACACAGTAAATATTTGGTTTATTTTCATACAGTTATTGGCTTTGTGTTTCCCAAAGCTGAATCTGCCCAAATCAGGAAATAAATAAGTAAAATTAAACAAATAACCAAACAAGAGAATAAATAATACAACTAATAAATAAATAAACACTTTAGTGCCTCCCCCCCATTTTTTTCCCTATTTAATAAAAATTTAAAGCTAAAAGCTGCTGAGCAACAAGGGAAGCAACACAGAGCATCAGTAAAGCCAAGCAGTCTCTGTTTTTAAAGCTGTCTTTTATTTCTGTAATGCTGATGGCCAAACTCCAGCTTTAAGTAACACTTCCCCTTGTGACCAAGCTGCTTCCAGCTTTTCAATTTTATTAGAAGAGCCAAATTGAGGGTATTGCATGAGTCTGATTGTGACTTCAGTTGTTGTTGGGTTTAATTAAAAGAAAATAATAAAAAAAATACACAAACAGAACTCAGCAGTGGTTTGGTCATGAGAGAGGAGAGGAGAGGAGAGGAGAGGTTCTGAGAGGAGAGGAGAGGTTCTGAGAGGAGAGGAGAGGAGAGGAGAGGTTCGGAGAGGAGAGGTTCGGAGAGGAGAGGTTCGGAGAGGAGAGGAGAGGTTCGGAGAGGTTCGGAGAGGAGAGGAGAGGAGAGGAGAGGAGAGGAGAGGAGAGGAGAGGAGAGGAGAGGAGAGGAGAGGAGAGGTTCGGAGAGGAGAGGAGAGGTTCGGAGAGGTTCGGAGAGGAGAGGTTCGGAGAGGAGAGGAGAGGAGAGGAGAGGAGAGGAGAGGAGAGGAGAGGAGAGGAGGGGAGAGGAGAGGTTCTGAGAGGAGAGGAGAGGTGAGGTTCTGAGAGGAGAGGAGAGGAGAGGTTCTGAGAGGTTCGGAGAGGAGAGGTTCTGAGATGTTCGGAGAGGAGAGGAGAGGTTCTGAGAGGAGAGGAGAGGAGAGGTTCTGAGAGGAGAGGAGAGGTTCTGAGAGGAGAGGAGAGGTTCTGAGAGGAGAGGAGAGGTTCTGAGAGGAGAGGTTCGGAGAGGTTCGGAGAGGTTCGGAGAGGTTCGGAGAGGAGAGGAGAGGAGAGGAGAGAAGAGGAGAGGAGAGGAGAGGAGAGGAGAGGAGAGGAGAGGAGAGGAGAGGAGAGGAGAGGAGAGGAGAGGAGAGGAGAGGAGAGGAGAGGAGAGGAGAGGAGAGGAGAGGAGAGGAGAGGAGAGGAGAGGAGAGGAGAGGAGAGGAGAGGAGGGGAGAGGAGAGGAGAGGAATAGACCAGGTTGGAAGAGACCTTTGAGATCATCGAGTCCAACCTATCATCCAACACCATCTAATCAACTAAACCATGGCACCAAGCACCCCATCAAGTCTTTTCCTAAACACCTCCAGTGACGGCTGTGGGTAGCCCATACTGTGCTGGGACTACAAAGCTGTTGGATCACGTTTGTGATGTGGGAAGTGTTTGATTTTGGAAACATGCCAGGAAGGGAGAATATTTGTGGCAGCAAATAATGAGGTTTATCTCTTTGCTTATTCAGTTGTTTCAAAACACTTATTTCCATTAAAAGTTCACTCTTAAAGTGTTGCTGAAGTGCCTTTGCTCTCGTCTGATTTGTTTTCTTCCTCTGCTTTGAAAGACGGTAAAATCTATTTTCATCCTAGCAGTTTAGAACTAGCCATAAAGAACAGTTCTCAAAGCTTCACAGGCACAGAATTCTGTGCTGGAAATATTACTTCAGGAGGTAAAAAGATGTAGGTAACAGATCAGGGTTTGGAGTTTTGTTTTGTTTTTCATCTGGAATTTCAAAATAGCTGCTTGCAACAGCAGATGCTGCAATGCCTTTAGGCTCTTCCTTCCCCTCTACACTGACATGGTGAGGCCACCCCTGGAGTAGTGCCCAGTTCTGGGCTCCCCAGTTCAAGAGAGACAGGGAACTACTGGAGAGAGTCAGAAAGATGCTGAAAGGACTGGAATATCTCTCTGATAAGGAGAGGCTGAGAGACCTGGGGCTGTTTAGCCTGGAGAAGAGCAGCCTGAGAGGGCATTTTCTCAATGTTGATCAATATCTGAAGGATGGAAGACAAGAGGAGGAGACTGGGCTCTTTTCATTGGTGCACAGTGATAGGACAAGGGGTAATGGCACACACAGGAACACAGGAGATTCCAATTAAACATAAGGAAAAAAACTTCTTTACTATGAGATTTCTGAAGCCCTGGAACAGGCTGCCCAGAGAGGTTGTGGATTCTCTTTCTCTGGAGACATTCAAACCCCAGCTGGCCATGTTCCTGTGCCATCTGATCCAGGTGATCCTGCTTTAGAAGTGGGGCTGATCCCCAGAGATCCCTTCCCACCCCTACCATGCTGTGGTGCTGTGATTCAGCTTATATACTGATTCTGAGCTAGAGGACACAGAAACGGATTGCAACCTCACCAAGGATGTGTTGGGAGTAAGAGGAAGTGAGGAGGACAGTTACAGAGATGCTGTGGAAGTTCAAGAAAGCACCCATTTGAGAAGTAAACCACAGCTAGGAATCTTGTTCCTGTTCATCCCTTAACTAGAATGTCTGCTAACCTTGCTTGAAGCATTTCTGCTTATGGTATTCAGGTTACTAGATCAGGATGATGCAGGAAAAAAGCATGTAGGTAAGGATCCTTTGCCCAAACATGTCATCATGTCCACCTTTCTGGAGGTACATCTCAAGCTGGAGAATGAAAACACGGATGTGTGATAACTTTACATTTCTCAGAAATCATTAGAGTATCACTGGGATGCAAACTGCCTGCATGGCTTCTTAATCCCAGCACTGACAGAGAGAGAGCTAGCTAAATTCTCTGAAGCAACACCTTGTGTAACTCTTAGTTTAGCACAAAAGTATTACAGCTATTTATGTGTAAATAGTTGACCTGCTGGAAAGCAGCTCTGTGGAGAAAAACCTTGGAGTGCTGGTGGACAGCAAGTTCTTCATGGGACAGCAATGTGCCCTTGTGGCCAAGAGGGCCAATGTTTTCCCGGGGTGCATTATGAAGAGTGAGGCCAGCAGGTCTAGGGAGGTTGTTCTCCTTCCCCTCTACTCTGCCCTGGTGAGACCACACCTGGAATATTGTGTCCAGTTTTGGGCTCCCCAGTACAAGAGAGACAGAGTCTGACAGAGAGCCACGAGGATGATTAGGGGACTTGAGCATCTTCCCTATGAATAGAAACTGAGCACCCTGGGGCTGTTTAGTCTGGAGAAGAGAAGGCTGAGAGGGGCTCTGATCAATGTCTATCAATATCTGAGGGCTGGGCATCAAGTGGAGGAGGCCAAGCTCTTTGCATAGTAGTAAAACAGGGAACAATGGATACAAACTTGAACACAGAAGGATTCACCTCAATGTGAGGAGAAACTTCTTTGCTGTGAGGGTGCTGGAGTCCTGGAGCAGGCTGCCCAGAGAGATTCTGGAGTCTCCTTCTCTGGAGACTTTCAACACCTGCCTGGATGTGTTCCTGTGTGACCTGCCCTGGGTGGTGCTGCTCTGGCAGGAGGGTTGAACTGGATGGTCTCTGGAGGTCCCTTCCAACCTCTACCATTCTGTGATTCTGCTATCCGTCATTGATTGCCCAACATGGGCAGGGGATATTTTGGCATCCCCATTGTTTGGAATAGCTGCATTTGCCCAGACAGCAGCAGCTCCTTGGGATCTGCAACAGCATGCTAAGGAGAAGCTGCAAGCACATTCTGTTAGACACAGGGGTGACATGAGTTAATTTCATTGCTGTCAGGAGATATCTTGATGGGTATATATTGTGTGTTATCATGAGTTACCACAGCTGCAAGGGATTATGTCTTCTGCTAATAATGGCATAATAGAATACCAGGACTTGTCACAAAGATTTCAAGGCAGCTATGAAATTAACCTATTTCATCACTGAAAGAAAAAAGTCCCTGCTGATTTCCCCCTCCCCCCCCCCCTTTTATTTTTTTTTAAATGGGACTTTGGTGCTCTTGTAAACAGGAACCATGAAAGTTTCAAACAACTGTGGAATGACTTCAATTTTTGAACAAACCTTGCAGGGAGTTTCCAAAACTCAGCCAGCACATTCTGTGTTCACAGAAGGTGTGAGCCATGTCATAATCTTGTAGGAAATTAGCAATTAATATCTTAAGCCAACAGCATCTAAAGGAGTAAACTTCATGCTCTGGCCTACTCCCCATCCATAAATCCATAGATTCATAGAATACCAAGTTGGAAGGGACCTCAATGAACATCTAGCCCAACCTTTCATGGTAAGAATACAGTTTAAATGAGATGGCCCAGCACCCTTTCAAGCTGCCTAGTGCCATTGCTCACATGACAAAAGGTAGTATCATGTTTCTTGCAGCATCCCTTGGAGCTGATCAAACCCCACAGCACTGAAAAATGACTTTTTAAGAAGACCTGACAATAACATTCCATGCCCTAAATGGTAGCTCCTCATTCCCTTTTAGGATATAAGTGAGGAAAGAACAGGCTGCCCATGGAAGTGGTGGACTCACCATCCCTGGAGGTGTTCAAAAAGCTGTGTAGACATGGCCCATTGCGACAGGGTTTAGTGGGCATGGTAATGCTGGGTTGATGGTTGTGTTTAATGATCTCAGAGGGTTTTTCCAACCTTAATAACTCTAAGAGAAAAAGGCATCAGCTCATCCTTAGACAGCAAGGTGCCTTCTACTCCTGCATAAATGTTATGCCCATTTAGAGATGTAAACTCAGCAAAGAGACAGAGATTAGCTAAGTACACACCAGGGAGGTCCTAGAAGGTACATCAGGGCTGGAGAGAGGAAATCTGCCTGCCTCCTCCTTTGGCAGCAAGCTGTTAGGTTGGGTCCAGTCAAGGTCTGTTTGTAACAGAAGTCTGTTTATAGTAGAAGGAGAACTTTTGAAGCTGAGTGAGCCAAAAAGTGAGAAACTGAAACAGCTCTATGGAGCCACAGCTAAATCCTTCAACACTGCAATTCCAGCACTGAAGAAGCAAACCAGAGCTTACTGCAGTGAAGTCCCCAACTCAAAGTGATCTTTGAAAACCACTTAAGGAAAGAATAACTGCTGCTGACCATTGAAAATTACCCAGGCATTCAAAGACATGTAACCAGCTGATCTTATTGGGAGCAGCAAGTGTAAAAGGTTGACGTCACCAGGGAAAGATCTTCAGCTGCTCCTAAGGCTTTTCAAGCAGTTCTGCAGCAGTGGCTCTCTTTTGTCTGGGCTGAACTCTACTTCCCATTTCCTCATCCCCATGCCTGAGCAGCTTGCACCAGGTCCAAAAGCAGCGTTTGCAGCATCCTGCAGCATGGCTCTGACAAATGAGGCACGTGCAGCAAAGAGGAGGAAGAGAATGTCTTGCATGAGACCCCAGCGAGGCAAAAGAGCAGCCATCAGCTACTAGCCTCTGATTCTTCCCTCAGAGAAAAGAATAGCTCACTCAAGTGCCTCTCCATAATTCTTGCCAGGGTTCCCAGCAAGGTCAACAAAGCTTCATGGTCAATGGCTGGTCAGAGAGAGAAAGGATTAGCAAAAGCATTTAATTTCTGTCCGTTGATGACAGCAGATCACTGAGCAAGAAGAGTTCCTTTCTTATGGTCGGGGTCACGTAGAACTGTTCCTGCTGGAGGAAGCGGCAGGAATTAAAGTTTGATAATATGCTTGGCCATAATAAAAATTAATTAAAAAGAATTAAAAATTTGGGGGAGAAGTTAGATTTGCTCTTAATTGTTTAGCAAACCCCGAGAGCTGCTGCTCATCAATTGGGAGCCCAAACATTAATTGAGCTATATAGGCTTTCTGCAACGCACTGTCAGTTGGTTCTTGAAAAGATTAATGTTCTCCTTATCCCTTTGTACGCTTGTCTGAATTCCCCACTTGTCCCTCTGGGTTCTGGTTAGTGGCATTTAGGTTCTCTGATGGAGCAGATGACTTTTTACAGCTAACAGTGCTGTAACAGGGATCAGGAAAAAGCTTGTTCCTCTGACCCCCCCGGTCTGGAAAGAAAACTAAAGATCTAGATATGGGTAGAAACTGCTGTTTCATGTTTACAGTCTGGTGATAAAATCAGACTTATTTTCTCTGATGAGAGAGGGCTAAGCCTTGCCAGAATTTTCCTAAAGCCTTCTGAAGGCACAGATCTCCCTGCTGGATTTTGTTTTCTTTCTTTGTTTGGCAGATGGAATAATATTTCTGGGGAGGGGGCCAGGGAAAGGCAGGGAAATGTTGCTAATGGAGGCTGGTGTGTGTGTGTAAACACACATCTTTGTACTCCTTTTCCCATCCCTGCTTGTTCTAAAGTCATCACAGGAAGTCTTCCCCCCACCCTCTCCCTCTGTTACTGAAAGAACTTTCAACTTTCCCAGTCTTGCTTTTTCCTCTGCCTCTCCATCAGCAGGTAGAGTCACAGCTTTCCATATTTGACTGATGTTTCTATATTAACAGTCTGGGGATTATGAATGTTTTATGGGTCTCTCTGGCCAGCTCTGTGGAGGAGGCATCAACAGCATCTTTGCTTAGGAAAAACCCTCAGGAGAAAGTCTGAATGCTGCTCTTTTTAACACTTGAGCAAAGTCTGAGCTATTGTGAAAGCATGCTGAGGTGTTTAGGAAATAGAAGAGCATGTCACAGAATCAGACTCATGAAATACTTCTGGTTGGAAAAAAACTTTTGTGATCATCCACTCCAACCATTCTCTAACTCTGTCAAAGCTGGGGCTAAACCATTGCCTTCGGCACCACATCTCTCCCTCTTTAAAACACCTCCAGGGATGCGGATTTCACCACCTCTGTGGGCAGCCTGCACACAAAAGCAAAATGCAAGACATCCAACCTGCCAAGAGGCCTCATAACAGAGCATTGCCCTTGTCACTGGGAATAAAAATATTCCTCAAACCCATAACCATATACCCCCAAACCCTGGAGTTAGATGTCCCAGTATCTCCTGTCTCAGAGAGTTTCAGATGGTTCATCTGTGGGTTATACTCTGTACCAGAGACCACATCTCTGGGACTGCATTTTTAAAGGCAGCTTTTAATTCTTACTGCAGGGTACAGATAATTTCTTGCTAGCACTGGCACCCTCAGAAGACATTTCATTAAATTCCAGGTATCAACAGCAATATGAGTAACGACCTAATTAAACATAGCACAGCACAAACTCTCATTGAAGCCTGAGTCTCATGTGACATTCAAGGCTGGAGAGTAAGGCATGCAGAGATGTCACTGAGAGCTGCCGCAAGTTCATGAGGACTCGTCAGTTCAGAGCCATCAAGATATTCAACACTGTTTTGGAGAGTGGATTAACTAAGCCACATGAAATCTCTATGTGGACATTGTCTTTTGTGATGAAAGTTTCCTTGCTCCACTAAGTTTTAATCGCAGACTCCCAGAATGCCAGGTTGGGAGGGACCCCAAGGATTGTATGCTCCAACCATTCTAGGTGATGGTGCAGCTGAAATGGGCTGGCCCAGCACCCTGGCAAGCTGAGTCTTCAAACTGACCAATGTAAGGGAATCCACCACTTTCCCTGGGTGATGATTCCAGTGCTGACTATTCTCATGGGCAAACATTTTCTTCTGGAGTGCAATGGGAATTTCCCCAGCGGTAACCTGCCCCTATCACCCCTTGTCTTCTCCATGGGACTCCTTGTACAAAGGGAGGCTCCATCCTTCTGGTAGCCAGCCTTTCTGCACTGGTCCATGATAATGAGGCCTTCCCTGAGCCAGGTTGAGAAAACCCAGCTCTCTTAGCCTTGATATTACTTTGACTTTGAACATGAAAGTGCAAAGAAAGGTCAGATGTAGTAGCACTAATTTATTGTGAAGATGCATCTTCAAAATGAGAATTTAGAAAACTAGAATTTAGAGCCTGGATTTCCCTCTTCCTCACTAAGGAGCTTCAGTTAAACAAAAGCTGTAAACTGGAGCTTGACCAGAATGGGTAACAGGTTTCAGCAGCAAATCTCAGCCTAGTCCTGCCAGTGTGTTCTCTGCAGTTGTGAGCCCAGGGGCACAAGTTCTTCCTTGGTCCTGCTGGTCACAATATTGCTGATACAGACCAGGACACTTTTGACCTTCTTGATTGTCTGGGCATATGCTGGACCATGTTCTTCAGAGGTGAGCTAAGATAAGGGCCTGCTCTTATTTTCACCCTTTCTCAAGATTCAGCTTGTATGAAATGTGCTGAAAGGCTATGAATGCTGCCTTTTCCCCTTCCAATTGTGAAACAAAGCACCAGACAAGCCAAGGCCTTTCTGTAGATGGTGAGGTTTGTATTTCACACACTTGACTTTCACTTCAGCCAAAGCGCCTGAGAAAACAAACCCAAACAGCAACCTGATTTCATGTGCAAAAAGGAACTGCCAGATGAAGAAGGAGGGAATTACACAGACTGTGTGAAATGGGACACAATTTTCAAGTTAAAAAGCAAAAAAGACAACGTGAGTCTTGTGTGGAACATACATGGTTTAGCAGTGATTATTACCCTGGTGGACTACTGTGTCCAGATCTGAGCTTCCCACTTCAGGAAGGACAAGGAACTACTGGTGAGAGCCTTACACAGAGCCAGGAAGGTGCTGGAACATCTGTGATGAGTAGAGGCTGAGAGACTTGGGGCTCTTTAGCCTGGAGAAGAGCAGCCTAAGAGGGCATCTTCTCAATGCTGATCAGTATATAAAGAGTGGGGGTCAAGAGGATTGGGTTGAGCTCTTTTCAGCAGTGGCCAGTGATAGGACAAAGGGCAATGGGCACAAACACAGGAGGCTTCACTTGAGCTTAAGGAAAACTTCTTTGTTGTGAGGGTGCTGGACCCAAGGAGCAGGCTGCCAAGAGAAGTTGTGGAGTCTCCTTCTGTGGAGACTTTCAAAACCTACATGGACACAACCTGGGCAACCAGATCTAGACAAACCTTCTTTAGCAGGATGGTTGGACTCTGATCTACAGAAGCACTTTCCTGGGATTCTGTGGTAATGATGATTTTCAAGCTTTCCTTGGACACTCTCCTGTGGTTGGCATTCCAAGCAATGTATCATCATCAATTCCCTGCTTGGCAGAGACATACAGGTGGACACATTTCTGGCTAGAGCACTTTGCAGTTTTGTAGGCAGATGTCCCTTTTAATTTTACCTTTTTCTGAGCAGTCCATCTCTTTTAGCAGTTTCCTCTTCTGAGATACCCTGATTCCAGATCAACCCTTGCAACCTGAATGCACTTAGAGTGAAAGCTGTGTGAGAATTCTCCCTGGGCTTCTGGGAATGTCAGATTGATTTGTGTTACTAGTGTTTAGTAGAGCAGTAGGTTACTACAAAAAGTGATTTTGAGATACAATCTCGAGTCGAAATCCATAGCTGTAGGGAGTGATACTTTGAACTGGATATTTTCCCTGCATTCTGAGACTCTTGAACTGCCATCAATAGTCAGAAAGCCATAAAGTAATCCTAAGTTGTTTACACAAAGTAGATGAGGAGAACCAATTCAGCTGTGCTGTTGAATTAAATATTACAGCATTTTAATTTGTGTCTTTTTAAAGATATTATTTACTGAAACCTGGGGTAATAGAACGCAGTGAACTGAAAACACCAAGCAAGGGACAAAAATCCATTTGACAAAGCAGGTCACTAAGGAACTCTCTGAGGCTTAAGCTGTTGAAAAGGTTTATTTTTTAAGACAACCTGGGGTGGTTGTGGGTGGTTTTTTTCCCATCTTACTGCAACATAACCTTTTGTTTCTTGCTCTTCCGTCCCACTCAAGCTGCTATACTTTAGGATCAGTTCAGTCTGTTGAAAACCCATTGTAAAACTGTCAGGGTTTATATAGCTCATTGCTATAGATGACCTAGTGCTACTCTTTGCTCTTACATCACTTCTTTTAATTTCACCTTCCATTAATCATCTCTATTAGCTCCAAGATACAATGCACCTCTTACCCTGGTGTTGGGTGGGATTTTTTCACTCTCACTAAAACTTCCTGCTCTCCTCTTTTCCTTGGCCTTACTAAATTTTTTTCTTCTATTTATTTTTCTTTTCCTTACACTGCAATTTACTCTTTTTATCTCATGTACAATTACCTTTCCTTACAGACACTGCTTGGAACAATTAACTTATTTGGATTTATGCACAATTCCTGTGTATTCCAGTAATTCCAGTAAGCCACCTCACAACACTGCATTGTCCTTGGCAAAGTTATGGCAATAGAAATCTTACTTCATCCTGCCAAACATATCCTGGGATGCATCAAAAGCAGTGTGAGCAGCAGGATTCTCCCCTTCTGCTCTGGAGAGAACCCACCTGGAGCATGGTGTCCAGTTCTGGTGCCCCCAAGACAAGAAGGACCTGGAGTTGCTGGAGCAGGTCCAGAGGAGGCCACAGAGATGATCAGAGGGCTGCAGAACCTTCCCTGTGGGAATAGGCTGGGATAATTGGGGCTGTTCAGCCTGGAGAAAAGAAAGCTCCAAGGAGACCTTAGAACAGCCTTCCAGTGCCTGAAGGGGGACTACTAGAAAGCTGGGATGGGAGTTTTTAAAAGGGCTAGGAGTGACAGGATGAGGGTCAGTGGGTTGAAGGTGGAAGAGGAGAGACTTAGACTGGAGGTGAGGAAAAAATTCTTTCCATTGAGGGTGGTGAGACCCTAGAACAGGTTGCCCTGGGAGGCTGTGGATGTTCCCTCCCTGGAGGTGTTCAAGGCCAGGCTGGATGAAGCCTTGAGCAACCTGGGCTGGTGGGAGGTATCCCTGTCCATGACAAGGGGCTGGAACTAGATGATCTTGAAGGACCCTTCCAACCCAAACCTTTCTATGAATCTACAAACCCACCTTACTTATTGTCATGTCAGTTCTCCAATATGAAGCAGTCTTCCTTGTCATAGCTGCTACACTTCCTATTTAACCCTTTGTTTTTAAGCCATTTCCATCTTCTTCAGCCTGCACATCCTCAAAGTCAATTTATACTATTGAGGAAACATGGGTTTGGCCTTTTCTTTTCCAGCTGATCTAAAACATTCCTCCACAAAAATGTTTGTTGGTTTGTTTGTTTGTTTGTTTGTTTGTTTTTTTCCCTAGGGATTTTGAAATGTATATCAATAATTTTCTTAGACTTTCAAACTCAATGCTCAATTTCCAACTCTCCCCCCTGTCCTGAAATGTCACAACTGACATTTTCCCTTCTTTTTTTTAGTAGCTGTTTTACCTCTGCCTTTTAGCTGAACACAGTTTAATTTTTTTGCTTAGAAACTTTTGGTCAATGTTGACTGTGTTTGTCTCAATCTCTGAAGCAAAAATACATTCATTGTGGCTTTCCAGTATCTGAAGGGGGCCTACAAGAAAGCTTGGGAAGGACTTTTGAGGGTGTCAGGGAGTGATAGAACTGGGGGGAACGGAGCAAAACTAGAAATGGGTAGATTCAGATTGGGTATTAGGAAGAAATTCTTCACCATGAGGGTGGTGAGAGACTGGCACAGGTTGCCCAGGGAGGTGGTGGAAGCCTCATGCCTGGAGGTTTTTGCAGCCAGGCTGGATGTGGCTGTGAGCAGCCTGCTGTAGTGTGAGGTGTCCCTGCCCATGGCAGGGGGTTTGGAACTGGATGATCTTTGAGGTCCCTTCCAACACTGACAATTCTATGATTCTATGTTTCTATTAATGTCCTATGTATATCTTTGATATTTCTTCTTTAAGGTCAAACCAAATTCACTGATGTCTACCACTGGACAATTAGCATTAAAAAAGAAAACCAAACAAAACAAAACCAAACAAACAAACCCAGAGGTGGGAATTTAAATCAGATGATTTTTAATTTCTCTTTTTTGGGGTCACAATTAAAAGAGTACTTTATGTGCTTTATATCCTAGTTCTAGAAAAGCTCTCCATCAACCCTAAATTTACCTCCATATGGGAGGCTCAAACACAGAAGCAGCTATGAATGTATTTGCAAATAAATGCTGCCATCCCATTCCATAATCACCCCAATTTTCAGATGATTTGAGGCTTGTCTTGTGATTTTCATCCCCCTTGAACAATGTGTATTTATTTTCCCTGCTAACTTCCTGAATATCAGTGTAAGATTGTGATCATAGTGACACAAAGAACTACTGTCCTTTGGAACTTACTTTCCATCTTGAAACTGAGGAATCCTTTTTAATGTGGACACCCTGACCTACCAATCTCTCACCTAGGCTGCACCTTGCAAACGCCCTTTTTCCCTCCATCCCCTCAACACAGCCACTGCTTTTGAATCAGCTTGAATCTGTTGTCTAATGAATAATAACCAGAACTTTTCCAATTACAGAACAGATTACAATGCACATCTGATGTACAGCTTAACCCAGGTGTTTCCTCCTTCCTTTTCTGTGACTGTTAATTATCCTTCTCCTATCAGCAAGCCTAGCTGCTCTCCGCTCTGCCTTCACCATTCAATTAATATCACCTTATAGAAAAACTCCCGCACTTTCACTCTGCCTTCTGCTTGATGATTTTCCTTCCTCTGATTCTCCCTGCACATAATAGCTATTATTAATGATCTCTCTATTTTTTTTTATTATTTTTTTTTTTAGTGGCACGTTTGCTGGAGCTTTTAAAGTGGCTACTTTCCCAGCACCCAGCAGCCTCCCTGAAGAAGCTTTTATGTGGCTCGAATTCCCTTGCTAACTGATCGTGTCACTTCTAACCTTCTCTTTCTCAGCAAAGTTCTTGAAAAGATATTCTGTTCTTAACTTTCCAAACACCTTGTTAATAATCATCTCTTTGATTGTTTCCAAGTAGGGTAGATTTTCATCTCCGGCACAGAATGAAACTGTTCTGTTCCACTTACAAGTGCCGATGATCTCTTGAATTCTTGCCCAGTGATCAGAGTTCGTTCTCCTCCTCGTTAGTTTAGATGACAGCATGGCATTTGGCAATACAGAACTTCATATTTTATTACACTATTACAGATCCTGAGATAATATTTCCAGATGTTGACAACTTTATTTTAATGGGAGCATTTTTTTCCCTCTAGTTGTTATTTGTCTTAATTTTATGGTTTGGGTTTGTTGGTTTTGGTGGTGGTGGTTTGGGTTTGTTGTTGTTTGGTTTCTTTGGCTGTTGTCATTTTTTTAACCTTTTTTGTTTGTTTGTTTGGTTTTTTAATCCACTTCCACATATTATTCCATATTATTCTAGGGGTAATAACATCACACTTCAACATTTAAATTTATAATGGAAATGCTGATCAAATTTTAACTGTGGTTTCTTTTCCAAGCACCAAAAGAATCTTAGAATGGCTTAGGTTGGAAGGAACCTCAGAGATCATCTACTCTGATCCCCTTGTCATAGTCAAGGGTGCCTCTCAACTAGAATTGGTTTCCCAAGCCCTCATTCAACCTGTCCTTAAGCACCTGCAGGGAGGGAGCATCCACAACTTCCCTGGGTAGCCTATTCCATTGTCTCACCACCCTAGTTCTGAAGAACTTCTTCCTCAGCTCCAGTTTAACCCTGCTCTCCCTCAGCTTCAAACCATTCCCCCTTGGCCTGTCTCGAGACACTCTCATGAAAAGTCCCTCTGCAACCTTCCTGGAGG
This sequence comes from Melanerpes formicivorus, assembly GCF_026170545.1. Classification (NCBI taxonomy): domain Eukaryota; kingdom Metazoa; phylum Chordata; class Aves; order Piciformes; family Picidae; genus Melanerpes; species Melanerpes formicivorus. Next base: position 9,342,238 of record NW_027142384.1, on the reverse strand, counting down.
ATCCCTTCAGGTACTGGAAGGCAGCTCTAAGATCCCCCTGGAGTCTTCTCCAGGCTGAACACCCCCAGCTCCCTCAGCCTGTCCCTCACAGCAGAGGTCCTCCAGCCCTTCGCTCATCCTTGTGGCCCTCCTCTGGACTCGCTTCAACAGCTTCATGTCCTTCTTATATGAAGGAAGTTTTGCCATTGATCTCAGAACTTAATTCTGTATAAGCTGCCTTCATTTCTCTGCAGTTAAGAACCAGGCTGTGTTCCTCCAAGCAGATTCTGCAAATTAACATGCTGTACTTTCATGGCAGCTCACTTGCACAGCTAATTAAATATTTCTCATGTGCATTAGACATGATGACTACTTCAGTTTATGTTTCAGAGATGTTTTCCAACATCTGTGATTTATTTATAGGTATATCTATGGCACTAATCATTGGAGTATTTGAGCACATAGAAATGATTAAAGATACATCAAAATTGCTTCTAGAAGGTACCGCTTCTCTTTCTCTGCTTTGAAGCTGTTTCTTTGCCATCATGTTCTGGAGGTTGATTCCTCCTGTGTTCAGTGTCATTACTACATAGCTATTGGGGAATGTCAGTTAATACAGACATGTCTTGTTCTGAGCTTGAAAGTCATGTGAAAGAGGCTCCACTTGTTTGGGATCAGCTTTGTAGGAAGTTTGCTAAGTATTTTTGGCCTGTCGCTGAGCATGGCCTCCTTTCCATTGTGGCAAGATGAAAGCCAGGGATCTATCAGCCAAGTATCCCAAATGAGTGCAGCAATCACGCTGGGAAATTGTGAAAGACAGTGCTTGAGATAAGTGGGCTTCAGCCTTTCATATCTTTGATGATGCAGGGGAAGAGGGGGAGAAAAGCAGGGCAAGGTTTCCAAGATACACCCTTTTAGCGTGAACAACTCTCTGCTTTCTCTTTATCCTCACTTGTGTAGCCTCCAACTTTTTGGCTAAATTATTCCCTATTAATATTACAGGAATCAAGATTTTGGCCACAGTGCTTAGGTAAGACAGCAAAAGCCATTCACAGAAATGATGTATGATAGACATGAACAGAAGACTTGTCCTGATCACCAGCTGCCCTGAAAAGGTAGTTCCCCTCTATGAGGAGAGGCTGAGGGACCTGGGGCTTTTTAGTCTGGAAAAGAGAAGACTTAGAGGGGATTTAATAATTGTTTATATGAATATCTGAGGGCTGGGTGTCAGGAGGGAGAGGACAGGCTCTTCTCACTTGCTCCCTGTGATAGGACAAGGAGTAACAGATGTAAGATGCAGCACAGAAGGTTCCACCTCAACACAAGGGGGAACTTCTTTACTGGAAGGGTCACAGACCACTGGAGCAGGCTCCCCAGAGAGGTTGTGGAGTCTCCTTCTCTGAAGACTTCAAGGCCCATCTGGATGCGTTCCTCTGTGACCTGAGCTGGATTGTATGGTCCTGCTCTGGCAGGGCAGTTGGACTTGATGATCCCTTTGGGTCCCTTCCAACCCCTGACATCCTGTGCTCCTGTGAACACACTACCCCAAGGGAAAACTGAACTACAACACAGAGCTTTTTTTCCTTCTCTCTACAAGACAGTGTAAATTGTAAATAAAATGCATTGTATAGTATTTAAAGCTATTTTAAATGTCCCAGATTTATTTTCCCCTTCTGAAAAGCCCTGCACTAACATGGTATCTCAGTTATGGACCCTGTTGAGTTTCCAATTTTCCACTAAAAATAGAAATAAATTTAACAAGTGGACTGGGAACTGAATTTACTTCCACACAGTTTTGCAACTTATTTGAAGAGGGGAGAAATTAAGCTGATGCAGTTTAAATCTGGTTGTGTGTAAATTTTACACAAGAGCTATATGAAGTGTGGAGGCATGTCCATGATCTTAATCTAAAGCTGACAGGGACTCAAAATCCCTTCATAGAATGGTGTGGGTTGGAAGGGACCTTTAAGATCATCCAATTCCAACACCCCTGCCATAGGCAGGGACACCCTTCTACTAACCCAGGTTGTCCAAGGCCTCACCCAGCCTGGTCTTGAACACCTCCAGTCTAGGTCTTGTCTTTATTCACAGGTACCGCAAGCAAGCAACACTGTATCTTATCAACAAAAACTTGTTCCCCAACTGCTACTCTAAGAACCACACAACTTGTGCCATTAATATACCAGAAACTAGACAAAGGAATGCAGAGCAAATTAGCCTCCTTCTTGCAGCTCCACATGGAAGACAACAAGAAGTCACAGATGCACTGCAGCAAAAATGCATTGCAAAGGTTGCAGTGAGGCACTTTCAGCTCTGCTTTGTACATAGAAATATGACAGAACCAAAGAGACTGTTAGAACAATGAGCCTCAAATTTGAGCTAAAGGGGACACTGGAATGTCTGGAGTTTTGTCTGGCTGAATCACAGAATATATCTGGTTGGAAGAGACTTTCAATGTCTTCTAGCCCAACCTCTGACCCGTCACTGAAGGGTCAACACTGAAGCATGTCTCTAAGTGCCAGGTCCACAGGCTGCTTGAACACCCTCAGGGGTGGTGACTCCAGCACTGCCCTGGGCAGACCATTCCAAGGTTTGATAACCCCATCGTGGGACAGTCTCTCTCCTGTCTCAGGCAGCTGAGAACTGTCCATGGACAGATGTACCCCCTTGTATCTCATAGTGAAGGTAGAATCAGACCCCAGTTATTCACACAGCAGCTCATCTGCCTCAAACCCATCAGAGTTCAGCCAAATTCTGCCTCATCAAACCTTTGGTGTCTGCCCATCTGCTCTTTGTTTCACACTTGGCATCTGGAACTGCTGGAGCAAGCAGCTGGGAGCTCAGAGCTGTCCCACTCTGTCTCTACTCCTCTGAGGCTTCTCCAAAGGCAGCTATTCTGAACATCCCTGCCCTGACAGATGGGACACAGCAAAGCCCCTTTTCCTTTGGATGGTTCCTTCTGCAGGACAAGACACTTAACCTGTGGGAGATGCTTGCTGTGACAAGCCTGGAGGGTGTATTTTCAGTCCTGCCCTTCCTCCTGGGTCACGAGCTCTTCATCAGCCCAACAAACAAAAAAGATTCTAGTTTGCTTTTCCTCTTGGGGGCAGGATGAGGTGTCAGAGGGATGGGCCAGGAGGAGCTGGGAGCTTTTTGCTATTGGTCGTCTGCTGCCATGGCCTGAGAAGATCTTTCATAAACTTCATGGAAAGGTCCTTCACAAACTTCATGAGAAAACATTTCATAAACTGCTAACAAATACAATTTTGTTTGGGTGCAAACAGGGAGATCAGAAGACACCTGGCTCAAACCGGGATGTGTTCTGCTGTGTGTTGGGCAGTTGGTTCACAAGAGCACTCTGTTCTCTGGCTCTGTGCAGAGGTGGCCTGAGTGACAGGTGAGTGACAATGAGGGTGATGAAGCACTTCAACAGGTTGCTTAGAGAGGTGGCTGAGGCCTCATCCCTGAAGATGTTCAAGGTGAGGCTCAATGGGGCTGTGGACTCGATGAGCTTTGGAGAATCACCCTTCTGACCTGGGTGATTTTATGATTCTATGACACTGAGTGGGGCAATATGCAAAGTAGCTCTGCTATTGCCACCACATTTCTTTACCCTTGGACAGCTCTTATTTGCTATTAGGGGTAGCAGAGAACAGAACAACTCTGTGAGGATGATGATTGCTGTGGAGAATGATTTCAAGTGGTGCATCAGGAGTGGCACTGGCAATGAAGAGGGAAATCTGGAAGGACCATGAGTACAAGTTTTAGCAGAGCTCCAATAAGACCTGGAAAAAGTTCATGCTGGGACCTAGAGTTTCAGTGTCAAGTATTAAGCTGCAGAGGGCAAACACAGCTTGAGGGAAGGAGGTGAGAAAAATGACAGAAACCAATGAATATCCAGGGCTGGGGGAAAAACAAGGAGGCAGGTGTGAAGTATAGAGATACTTGGGTTATACTAAACTCAGCAGGTTATGGGACCATGGGAAAAAGGAGGAGTGAAAGTCAACTCATGTGAAGCTTGGAAAATTAAGGGGGCCTACAAGAAACCTGGGGAGGGACTTTTGAGGGTGTTAGATAGTGATAGGACTGAGGGAAATGGGAAAAACTAGAAATGGGTAGATTGAGATTGGATGTCAGGAAGAAGTTCTTCCCCATGAGGGTGGTGAGAGACTGGCACAGGTTGCCCAGGAAGGTGGTGGAAGCCTCATGCCTGGAGGTGTTTGCAGCCAGTCTGGATGTGGCTGTGAGCAACCTGCTTTAGTGTGAGGTGTCCCTGCCCATGACAGGGGGGTTGGAACTGAATGATCCTTGAGGTCCCTTCCAACCCTAACGATTCTATGATTCTAATTGTGTCAATGATTTGGTTGATGAGCAGGAGGCATTTCCGTTTGCCCTGGAACACTGCTGATCCAGGATTTGGAGCTTTTGTGGATTTTTTGTTGTTGTTATAGTGTAACAAACAGAATAGCATGTGATGGCTTACCCAGGGTAAATTCAGAAAGAATCAAACTTCAGTTCAGAAAGAATCAAACACAACTGGACAGTAGGAGGAAGAAGGTCTTTACTATGAGGATAGTGGGACACTGGAACAGGTTGCCCAGAGAGGTAGTTGAGGCCCCAGCCCTGGAGACATTCAAGGTCAGGCTTGGTGGGGCTCTGAGCAACCTGATCTAGTTGAGGATGTCCCTGCTGACTGCAGAGGGTTTGGGCCAGATGACCTCTTAGAGATCCCTTCCAACCCAGTGGCATTCTGTGATTCAATGATTCAGGAGAGTAAGGTTTCACTTAAAATACCTGCAGATAGAGAATAGAAAATACTTGTATAGAGAAAAAGAAAAAACAAATAAATCTTGCTATTATTTTGCAATATTACCTGCCACTAAACTGTTTAGACCTGATCCTTGCATTTGAAAATGCAGAATAAATGTTTGAAAACATTGCAGAATAAGTGTACTAAAAGGAATAGAGATTTCAGCTAAGCAGTCACACTGAGAAAGTGTGAAATCCCAGATACCAAATATTATCTGTGTGCATCCTTTGTTACAGAAATATTGGGGGTTTTGTGTTGCTCTTGCTGCCAGCAGATAGTGCCTGCACTTTGGTATGCTCAATTATCTGCTCTTAACAGCAACACATTATTTTAATATCAACCTTTTACTGCAGTCAGCAAATATTGTGTATTTTGTTTAAATTGACATGTCATATGCTGTTATAAAATATGAGAAGGAGTGATTTGGTCTCTCAGAGTTAGGCAGAATCATTTGACTGTGGTTTGGCTCAGATGTGGCATATTTTCTTTCAGACATATTTTCTTTCTTTTTTCTTTTTTTTTTTTTCCCCTCAAAAAGGAGGGGGGAAAGAAAAGCTATGAGAAAATAAAGCAACTGCTAAAACAAAGAGATTAAAATGCAAAATACAAACTAATGATCAGTTGTTTACTTTTTCTTATTAAATTACTTACAGATCTGACTGCATATTAATCTCCTCTTGGACTAGAAAATGTAAATATTCTTTTTATAAGATGCTTGATAAAAGAGACAAAACAAGGATCAGTTTTCATGCTTGTATCCAAATCTCCTCTCCACTCTGAATGCCACTTTGTGTGTGCTGGCTAGAATTGGTTGGCAAGATTTGTGTTTAAAAACAAAAACAACTGAAATTAAAGTGGCAGCTTTGAAGGGTCCTCACTGATTTGGGTTCATTATGCAATTAGCTTAATGCTGAACTCAAGAGGAGCTGGGACTCACTCATCACAATCTCACCATGAAATTAAGACCAGTTGAAAACTCTACCACACTGTTGACTGTGGTCTTTATCCTGCAAAATACAGTCTAAAGATATTTTAAGACAAGCTCTTTTCCAAGCTGGTCTGGTCTATTCTATTCTATTCTATTCTATTCTATTCTATTCTATTCTATTCACTCCTGCTTCCCCAAACACAGTGAGAAAACATAATAGAATCATAGAATGGTCCAGGCTGGAAGGGATCTCCAAAGCTCATCCAGACCAACCTCCCCACAGTCAGCAGGGACATCCCCAGCTAGATCAGGTTGCCAAGGGCCTTGTCAAGCCTCACTTTGAATATCTCCAAGGATAGGGCCTCAACCACCTCCCTGGGCAACCTGTTCCAATGTTCCAGCACCCTCATAGCAAAGAACTTGTTCCTAACATCCAATCTAAATCTGCTCTTCTCTAGTTTGAAGCCATTGCCCCTCATCTTGTCACTGCAGACTCTCCCCATCCCTCTTGCAGCCCCCTTCAGGTACTGGCAGGCTGCTATTAGGTCACCCAGAGCCTTCTCTTCTCCAGGCTGAACACCCCCAGCTCCCTCAGCCTGTTGTTGCAGCAGAGCTGCTCCAACCCCTTGATCATTTTTGTGGCCTCCTCTGGACCTGCTCCATCAGCCCCATGTCCTTCCTATATAGAACAGAATAAACCAGGTTGGAAGAGAGCTTCAAGATCATCACATCCAACCTATCATCCAACCCACCTAATCAACTAAACCATGCAACCAAGCACCCTATCAAGTCTTCTCCTAAACACCTCCAATGATGGTGACTCTACCACTTCTCCAGGCAGCACATTCCAATGGGCAATCACTCTCTCTGTGGAGAATTTCTTCCTAACCTCCATCCTAAACCTCCCCTGGCGCAGCTTGGACTGCGTCCTCTTGTATATCAAGGGCTCCAGACCTGTAGACAGCTATTATCTGCTGATGTTCAAATGCTGGCCAAACACAAAAGTTTTTTGTGAAAACTGTAGCTGAAGAAAGATGACTGAATTATTAACTGATGTAACATTTACTGCAGTCTAGTAAATAGGAAGTTCTTTCTGGGTGACTATCAAGGATTCACTTGAATCTGCTGCACCCCATGCTGCAGCCATGCCAGCTTCATAAAAAAATGAAAGGATCCAAGGTAGGGGTACAAGGATGCTGAAGGGACTGGAGCACTGCCTGGTGAGGAGAGGCTGAGAGCACTGGGGCTGTTTAGTGTGGAGAGTAGAAGACTGAGAGGGGATCTGATCAATGTCTATCAGTATCTGAGGGCTGGGAGTCAGGAAGGGACAGGGACAACCTCTGCTCACTTGTGCCCTGTGATAGGACAACAAACTATGGAAGTTCCACCTCAACATGAGGAAGAACTTCTTTACTGTAAGGGTCACAGAGCCCTGGAACAGGCTCCCCAGAGAGGTTGCGAAGTCTTCTCTGGAGGCTTTCAAGCCCTATCCAGATGTGATCCGGTGCAACCTGTGTGGGATTCTATGGTCCTGCTCTGTCAGGGAGGTTGGACTGGAAGAATCATTCAGGTTGGAAAATACCCTCAGGATCACCAAGTCCAACCAAGAACCCTACTCTGCCAGGTTCACTCCTAAACCATATCCCCAGGCAGCACATCTAAACAACCTTTAAACACATCCAGGGTTGGTGACTCCTCCACCTCCCTGGGTAGCTTTTTCCAATGCCTGACCACTCTTCCTGTGAGAAAAATTTCCTGCTGTCCAGTCTAACCCTGCCCTACTGCAGCTTGAGGCCATTCCCTCTTACAGAATCAGCAATCCACTTACTTGCTATTCTAGATATATGTTGGTGAGGGGAAGGTGAAAGTAAAGCAAAAAATAAAACACAGTTGTGATCCTTAAGTGCGTACTGTTTGTACTTAACAACAACCCCAGAGGACTGGAAAGTTGTAAGTATGAAGTTGAAAAGCCCTAAAGATGAGCAAAAATGTATCATAGGCTTTGCAAAAGGGAAAAGAATTTTTTTAAAACAGGAAGGCAAAACATTTTTTTGAATAGAAAGTTGATCAAAACAGAGAAACCAGGCTGTCCAAGGAGCCTTCTTTGCTGGTTTTCTTTGCATATAATTTCTCCAAAGTTTCTGCTGTAATAGTTCACCAGTTTTGAGCAGCAGAGCAACAGGATTTATACTCTGCCACTTAGAGTTGTAAGTTTTTGTAGTTATTAATAAAATGTTTCAGTGGGGTACTCCTCCACCCTGGACCAATCTACTACCTCCCTGAAAGGAAGTGGGAGCGAGGTGCGTGTTGAGAATCACACAACCACACAATGCTAGGGGTCAGAAGGGACTTCCAGAGATCATCCAGTCCAACACCACTTAAAGCAGGACCACTTAGCAGAGGTTGTACAGGAATGGACCTAGATGTGTCTTGAAAGTCTCCAGAGAAGGAGACTCCACAGCCTCTCTGGGCAGCCTGCTCCAGGGCTCCAGCACCCTCACAGTTAAGTGAAAGGACAAGAGTAAATGGTCTCAAGTTGTGCCAGGGGAGGTTTAGACCGGGTATGAAAACACACTTTTTTACAGGAGAAGAAACTTCTTTACAGAAAGAGTGGTCAGGGATTGGAACAGGCTGCCCAGGGAGGTCACCATCCCTGGAGGTGTTCAAAAGATGTGTGGACAGGGCACTTTGGGACATGGTTTAATAGCCATGGTGGTGTCGGGTTGAGGGCTGGACTGAATGATCTTGAAGGTCTTTTGCAACTGAAATGATTCTCTGATCATTTAGATCTGAGTGGTATTTTGCTAGAGGTCAACAGCAGTAAACATTTCATTTTATTTCTATAATAATATAGATCATGTCCTCAAAACCACCACAGGCTTGCTGAGCCTCTTTCTTACTCCTGACTCTAAGTTGAAGAGATCTTCTTTATCCCATAAGAATTTGTTGTTGATAGGGATTCTGTTTGTACAGAACTTCAGATCAGTGTGTGCTGAAAGCTGCCCCCACACAGTGTTCTGTTTGGGAAGCATTTTCATTTTAAGGATTATCAGGCCACTGGGAATTCTGAGCTCTGTACACTCCTAATCAAATCAACCCTGCTTCCTCGGAAAGTTTTCATCTCTCAGAAATATCCCTTTTGAGATTCATATTGCTGATTTTATCCACAGAGATGCTTTTTTTTCGCCTTTTTTTTTACAGTTAAATTAAATCTTCATGGCAGTGGTGTTTGTTGTATTTGTTTGAGGGGTTTTCTTTTCTCACTGGAGAGAACTTGAAGGAACAGAAGACTTAATGCTCTTAGATGTCCATTTCTGTCCATTTGAGTAGGCAGTGCATGAAGGCTCTCTGATTTCCCTGTTAGCATTCCTGACAAGCAAAGTGTTGTGCCCTGCAAAGAGCCAACATGCACAATGCCTGCTGTTCTTTTGATTTATTGCTTCCAGTCTAGCCTAGATACTGCTGCTGGTGGCCAGAGTTTCCATCCAGGTCTCAGGTGTGACACTCCAGTGTTTGGAGTTGCAGCAGAACATCCAAGCACTGAACTGCAATCAGAACCTAAATGGTCATTTCACTGGTGAAGGTGAGCCCCCACCACGGGTGTTGATGAGCTAGCAGGTCTCCGTGGGGGGGTGTGTTACCTTCCCCCTCTGATGACAAATTGCATACATGAGCAAAGAATCATATTTTACTCAAAGGAAGGGACCTTCAGGATTGGCCATGTTGAAGAGGCTTTGTAGATGAAAGCCAATTATTGGCTAGGGGACTTGGGGTTGTTTAGTCTGAGGAAGAGGAGGCTGAGGGAAGACCTTTTGGCTCTCTACAGCTCCCTGAAAGGAGGTTGGAGCCAGGTGGGGGTTAGTCTCTTCTCCCTAGTAACAAATAACAGAAAGAGAGGAAATGGCCCGAAGTTGCACCAAGGAAGGTTTAGTTTGGCTATGAAAAGAAACTTCTTCACTGCAGGGGGTCTCAACAACTGGAAGAGATTTCTCAGGGGGGTGGCTGAATCCCAATCCCTGGAGCTGTTTCAAAGAGGCAGAGATATGGTGCAAAGGGCCATGGTTTAGCCCAAGCCTTGGTATAATTAGAGAATGGTTGGACTGGATGATCTGAAAGGGCTTTTCCAAACAAAACCATTCTGTGATTCTGTGATTAAATGTCTTCCTACACAAACAAACCAAGCTGTCTGTCCAAAGAGAGTTCTGACTGGCTTTGAAAGTGTTGCATGTAAGAATATTAAGTCACAGGTGTGTGGCTTCTCTAGGGAAACACTCCTGGGGGTTTTGTCACCACTTGACACCACCAAATCCTTCTCCTTCAGGCTGCGCTCTATCCATTCTCTGCCCAACCTGAACTTGTGCTTGGGATTGCTCCAATCCAGGTGCAGGACCTTGCACTTGACCATGTTGAAATTCATGAGGTTGTCTTGGGCTCACTTCTGCAGCCTGTCCAAGTCACTCTGGATGGATCCCTTCCTTCCAGCGTGTCGACCAGGCCACACAGCTTGGTGTCATTCCCAGACTTGCTGTGGGTGCCTCAGTGCCACTGTCCATGTCACTGACAAAGATGTTAAACAGCACTGGTCGAAGTACTGACCCCTGAGGGAAGCTACTTAAACGGGCAGAGAGAGGAGTGTCAAAACAATCCACTGAGTTTTGGTGCTGACAGAGCTCTTAGCATTGCTAGCATCTCTCTGAGCTATCCTGTGCTCAGAGAATACAATTCCCACTGAAATTAGTTGCAGCTCAGACATCTCAGTTCTTCTGGAGATAAGAGCAGAACTTTCTCAGATTGGATAAACTAAATTAACAACCAGCTGTAAAAAGGTTTTCCTTCAAGGAGCTGCTCACAACAGCTTTGTTTTGTAGGGAATCAAATTCCACCGGGGCCTCAACACCAAGATCACTTTTTTTTTCCTTCTCCCTATTTTGACCATTCCTGTTCTTGATTCCTGCTGTACCTAAGGCAAAGTTTTACATCTACACAAGGCAAGATTTTCCCCATACTTGTAATATTCTTTTGCATCATAAGCTCTGCCTAGATATGCCTGATCAAGTTCTGTCTGGAATGGAAATCAAAACAATTGTAGCAACAGAAGTCCTCAGTTTCTAAGTGGTAATCAATTTCAATGTGATATTTCTGTGCTATTGGAACACTTGATTTATAGTCCCCTCACTAATCTTTCATTTCCCCAAAGCATGAGGGGAAAATAGCATTATTTTTCATTTAGAAGCATCACCAGCCTCCACATAAAGGAAAAAAAAAACACTTTGCCAGACAGCTGCAGTGACTAGTAACATGATATGGTCATGTGCTCCTTTCTTTGATTAAAGAAACCATGTTCTAGAGTCCTAAGGAAAGTTCTAGACTCATTAAAGTCTTATCAGACCCAGTGGTCTGCTACTGTAACTGGCGAATTTCTCTAGCTCCCAAAAAACACAAAGCAAAGAGCAGCAACAAAACCAACCCCATACCTTGATCTAAAGAATAAAGTTGTGTGTGTGTGCATAAAAATTATACCCTGACCTTTTCAGTGCTCAGTTTATGTCCAGCAGCATAAGATCTGATCAAGCTGATTTTTTGCAATATAGCTGGAAATGTTGTTATTAGCCATAAATTAACCTGCCCTTTCACAGAAGGCAGCTGCAATGGCTGTATCCCATCCTGGGGAAGCTTTAAGAAAAGGAAACTGGCAGGTAAGTGAGGAGGTGTGCAGCCATGTTTCTCACAACATTATCCTTCTACACAACTTATTATCATCACTTTCCTGCTGTACAGAATAGCAGACTGTAATGCTTGATAAAATGCAAGCACTGAGAGTCAGAGAATGCTTTAAGTTGGAAATGACATTCAAGACCACCCAATTCCAACCCCTCTGCAATGGGTAGGGACAGTTCCCACCAGCCCAGGTTGCTCAAGGCTTCATCCAGCCTGGCCTTGAACACCTCCAGGGAGGGGACAGCCACAACCTCCCTGGGCAACCTCTTCCACAGGCTCACCACCCTCACCAGGATGTGTTTCTTCCTCATCTCCAGTCCAAATCTGCCCTCCTCAAGCTTCAATCCATTCTCTCTGTATTATCACTACACGCCCTTGTAAAAAAGTCCCTCCCTGGCTTTCTTGCAGCCCCCCTTCAGGTGCTGGAAGGCTACTCCAAGGTTTCCCTGGAGCCTTCTCTCCTCCAGGCTGAACAGCCCCAATTCTCTCAGCTTGTCCCCATAGGGAAGGCTCTCCAGCCCTCTGCTCATCTCTCTGGTCCTCCTCTGACCCTGGTCCAGCATTTCCATGTCCCTCCTATGCTAGGGGCCCCAGAACTGGACACAATGTTCCAGGTAGGGTCTCAGTAGAGCAGAGCAGAGGGGCAGAATCCCCTCCCTGTGCTGCTGCTCTCCCTGCTTTGGATGCAGCCAGCACGCAGCTGCCTTGTGGGCTGCCAGTGACTGTTGCTGGCTCCTGAGGAGTTTCATATCCACCGACATTCCTAAGTCCTTCTCGAGACCACTACTGAGCCTCTCATGGCCCACCCTATAGATAAACTCCCCTATGCAGTGCTTGCTTCATCCCAGTGTATATTCCTTGTCCTGTGGTAATCCCAGCATATTGCTAAACTTGCAGGATGAATTCAATCTGGATATTCCAAAGAGCTTTCTTAGTTTTAAAGACATTGTCCCTGTTACAGCCTCTTCTTTTATGTGAGTAATCAGGGACTAAGAAGTATCATCTGAAACATCAAAAAATCTTCATGAAAGTGAACCTGTGAATATAATGACTGAATATCATAAGGCAAGGTAAGGCAAATATAATAACAGAATAATAATACTGAGGGAAGGGATGCCAGCCAGAGGGATCTTAATCGGCCAGTGCCAGCCTCAGGAAATTTAGCAAAACCAAGTGCAAGGTCCTGAACCTAGATCAGGGCAATCCCAAGCACAGATCCAGACTGGATGGAGAATAGATAATGAGCAGTGCTGAGGAAAAGGACTTGGGAGTGCTGGGTGATGAGAAGCTCAGCCTGAGCCAGCAATGTGTGCTTGTAGCCCAGAAGTCAACTGTGTGCTGCATTGCATGCCCAGCAGTGTGGGCCGAGGGAGGGGATTCTGTCCCTCTGCTTTGCTGAGACCCCATGTGGAGCAATGAGTCCGTCTCTGGAGCTCCCAAAAGAAGAATGACATGGAACAGTTAGAGCAGCTCCAGATGATGATCAGCAGCTCCACAAAACTGATCAGAGGGCTGCAGTACCTCTGCTATGAAGACAGGCTGAAAGCTGGGACTGTCCACCCTGGTGAAGAGCAGGCTCTAGGAAGAGCTTAGAGAAGCTGTTCAGTATTTGAGAAGGGCTACAGAAGATCTGGGGAGGGACTTTTTTGCAATGGCATGGAGTGACAGGAAAAGGGATAATGGCTGCAAACTGGAAGAAGCTTGACTAAAGTGAGACATTGGGAAGAAATTCTTCCCTGAGAGGGTGGTGAAGCACTGGAACATACAGCTGGAGAAGGGTCTAGAGAACAGGTCTGGTGAGTTGGAGCTGAGAGAACTGGGGTTATTCAGCCTTGAGAAAAGGAGGCTGAGGTGAGAACTAGGAAGAAGTGATAGGATGGGGTAAAATGGCCCCTTGTTGCACCAGAGGAGCTTTAGGTTGGACATTAGAGGAAACTTCTTCACTGAAAGAGTTCTTGAAGACTGGCACCGGCCGCCTTGGGGGGTGGCTGAATCACCATCCCTGGAGGTGTTTCAAAGAGGCAGAGATAGAATAGAATAGAATAGAATAGAATAGAATAGAATAGAATAGAATAGAATAGAATAGAATAGACCAGACCAGGTTGGAAAAGACCTTTGAGCTCATCAAGTCCAACCTATCATCCAACACTCTGTAATCAACTAAACCATGGCATCAAGTGCCCCATCCAGTCTCTTCCTAAACACCTCCAGTGATGGTGACTCCACCACCTCCCTGGGCAGCCCATTCCAATGGCAAATCACTCTTTCTATGAAGATCTTCCTAACATCCAGCCTAAACCTCCCCTGGCACAGCTTGAGACGTGGTGCTGAGGGACATGGTTTAGCAGACTTGGTAGCATTAGGTAATAATTAGGTAATAATTTTACTTGATGATCTTGAAGGTCTTTTCCAATGTAAATGCTTCTATCATTCTGTAGCAGATACAGAATATGTTGTAGCATAGGCCAATTGACAACCAAGGTGGTTGGCTTGGCTCTGAGCCTTTGAAAAGGGAGGAGGCAGATCTTTTACACATGCCAGGTAAAAACCTGAACATGAAGAGCTATCTGTTTCTTATTCAGCACCATAAGCCTGGAAACCTTGCAGTCAGTCTATTCACCAGGTGTACAGTATTCATACCCCAAGAAGGAGTACATTGCCTTTTGCCTGGAAAGGAGAGAGAACTTCCAGAGCAAAGCTTTGCATAGAGACACATTAATGACAAACACATGCATCACCTTCTCTGTTTTGGTGCATTCTTGTGCAGGCATATAATAAACATCTCCTAGATACTCATATCCTGTTCTCCCATTAACATCAGACTACCTTAATTTAAGGACTGTATACAGCCAGTAATCAAAAGCAGGTGTTTTATGATGAGTACTAATGAAAACTAAAGAGAAATTAATATATGAGTTCCCCCTATATTAATTTCCCAGGCAAAGTATTTTAACTAATGCCTCTTCCATGATTTGTGAATAGATATAACTCAATAGGCTCCCCAGTTCAAGAGGGACAGGGAACTGCTGGAGAGAGTTCAACAGAGGCTGTGAGGATAATGAATGGCTTGGAGCATCTCTTATGAGGTAAAGCTGAGAGACCTGGGACTATTTAGTCTGGAGAAGAGAAGGCTGAGAGGGAACCTTATCAATATCTACAACTCTCTGATGAGTGGCTGTCAGGAGGATGCAGCCAGGCTATTTTCAGTGATACCCAGGGATAGGATGAGGGGCAATGGATGGAAATCCAATCCCAGGAAATTCCATCTCAACATGAGGAGAAACTTCTTTGGTGTGAGGGTGCTGGAGCCTGGAGCAGGCTGCCCAGAGAGGCTGTGGAGTCTTCTTCTCTGAAGACCCCACCTGGACACTTTCCTGTATGACCTGCCCTAAGTGGTCCTGTTCTGCAGGGGGGTTGACTCAATGATCTCTTGAGGTCCCTTCCAACCCCAACCATCCTATGATGATATTAAAGCTACAGACAGTTCTTTCTTGTAGACTATTTGTGGGGTCTGCTAAGCAGTGAGACTCAAATAGTTGATGTTTACAGCCACAGCACAGCAGTAAGCAGAAGTCCTTATCCTGCACTCAGTGTTGGAGTCCAAAAGTGACATTTCATATATATAAAAGGCAGTTCCACACACATGAGGTGGTGGAGTCACCGTCCCTGGAGGTGTTCAAGAAATGTGTGGACATGGCATTATGGGATATGGTTTAATGGCCACGGTGGACTTAGGCTGACAGGTGGAGTCCATGATCTTAGAGGCTTTTTCCTGACTCCGTGAGGAACAGGCCTTGCTACTGGGCAGATCCTTCAAAGTTGTTCTGGAATCCACATTAAACCAATTTGTAACAGGGTGGAGTCACAGAATGAGGATGAATTCCTGTATTTCCCCTCAGAATTCAAGAGTGTTGTCAATTGAAATATAGATGGTTTCCAGGTCATCTGCTGATTAAAGATGTGGTATTGCCAGACAAGCAGCAATGACAGGCTGGAGAGCTATGCAGAGTCAAGTGGAATTGAGGTGAGGGAACGCATAGCAAGATATGACATTAAAATACCACTTTAATTTAGAAGTAGAATTTGAAAATCTTTATTACACAAGATATCTCCTGCAGTAAGAAGAGATGTCATTGTGCTTTGATTCAGTTTCAGCTGCATACCCAGAGAAGAATCATTCTTCTCTGCTAAGCCCCCTCCTCCAATACTGCCTCCAGTTATGGTGTCCCCACCAGAAGATCCTGCTTCTGGTGCTGCTGGGTGAGTCCAGAGAAAACCACAAAGATAAGCATCTCTGCTCTGAGGACAGGCTGAGGGAGCTGGGGTTGTTCAGATTGGAGAAAAGAAGACTGTGGGGGGACCTCAGAGCTGCCTTCCAGTACCTGAAGGGATTCTCCAGGAAGGCTGCAGAGGGACTTTTCAGGAGGGTTTCTAGAGACAGAATAAGGGGGAATGGTTTGAAGCTGAGGGAGAACAGAGTTAGACTGGAGCTGAGGAAGAAGTTCTTCAGTATGAGAGTGGTGAGACTCTGGAAAGGATTGCCCAGGGAGGCTGTGGATGTCTGCTCCCTGGAGGTTTTTAAGGCCAGGTTGGATGAGACCTTGGGCAGCCAAGTCTAGTCAAGAGGAGTTCCTGCCCATGATAGTGGGGTTGGAGTAGATGATCTTTGAGGTCCCCTCCAACCTAAGTCATTCTATGATACAGCTTAGCATGGAACTCAGATAATTACTGGCAAAGCCACATTTTGATGTCCCATAAGAGCTCCACAGATGACTTCTGTCATCTGGCTTCATAGATCATTATGCAACCATAGATAGGAACCAATAATGCCAGTCTGCCATCATAACAAGTCACCACGGCTCGATGTCAGCTGCTGCTGTGCATTTACTAATGCTCTGCATATCCTTTGTATTTTGTGCCTTAGCAATGATTGCATTCTGGAGCTCAAATCAACAGTTTATCATTGATACTTCATCTGTTCAATAAAGAAGGATATCTATGTATTGCTTGAGACTTTCAGGTGCAATTCCTCTTTCCTGCTGCCCTAAAAAAAAAACACCCGCACACAGAAAATGCGGCTTAGAGTGAGGCCAACTCTGCTGATGTTTAGTTCATCATTTTTCCTTGGCTGCTTCCATGACACCTTCGTGTCAGGCTGCATTCTCCCAGCAATAGGATTTTTGATTAGAGATTTCTAAACTGTGGGTGGAAGAGAAATATAAAATCACACAAACCAGGTGGCAAACTCGATACTGCCTCGCTGCTTTTAGATATTTATTATAAATTAATTTTTAATGGTAGCTCACAGGAGGTGGTGTAGAGGACAAATAAGAAGAATAATTATATGCAGCATGAATTCTAAAAAAACATTTGCTTAGAAATATTTGTAAAGGATAGGAGTAACCAAGGCTCTTTGCAGGTAATTCCACTTTCAGACTCAGTGAAAGTTTTGCCCTTGGTTTTTTTTTTTCATTCCTTTGCTCTCCTCTCTAGCTTTGGTTTTAATTTGGTGAGCTTGCTATGACAAAGGTAGATAAAGTTCAGTCTCTTATTAAAGCTTCAGCAGCATTTGCTTTCACACATGGAAAAATCATCAACAGAAATGATGCTCCTCTGGCAGAAGGCAGATCCTACTGTGGACAACATCTGTTACATGGATTACAAACCCAACCCAAAATCTGCACGGAACATCTTGAAAGTGAAGCTCTGGAGGGAACAATGAAGCTAACTGCTCTCCATGCTGCAATTCTGCTATATGAGTGTCAAGTATCCTAGGAGGATTCAAAGGCTTCAGCTTTTGCATTTCCAGTTGTTACCCATAAACACGCTGGAAGAAGGCTGTAGTTGATCTGCTCCAGAGTGGATATAGATCACCAAAAAAATGAAAACTCTCAGTTCCTTCTTCAGAGTTCACTTAAAAATGCCTCCTATATTACACTTCTAGGTGATTTTACCTTCTCTTAACCATGCAAAAGCTATAGTGTTTCAAAGCTGCAGATTAGTGATAGTGGCAGCTTATTCCTTTTGGTTATCTACAGCACCATCATAGTGTCTTGAGGCATAAAAGAATATTATCTGTGTGACAGTTATGGCTAGAGCCATCTATACTGTTCATGCTATCAGCACTCAAAGAGCTCAGAACAGAAATAATTCAGTTTAAGACATCTTCTGTGGTTTCATTAAAAGCTTAAAATCACGAGGTATTGCAAGTTATGACTAAGGTTATATGAAAATTTCAGTAAATCTGCGACATGGAAAAGTCTCTTCTGCGGCTGGGGTGGGCAGGAGGGAATTGCTAATCTTTCGTCAAGGCAGCTGACCATAAGCAAGACAACCTATAAATCTTTGCCTTCTTTGGTTAATTTTCATCACAAATAATGTGCCACTCTGATTGCATGAAATCATCAGAAGTGTCTTCAATTACTGTGTGCAGCCTCTGATCAAAATGACTTCCTCTGTTCTCAGTCTGGGGGATGATGGGGAGGATAACGGGAGCAGGGAGGGTGAGGGGTGCGGGGGAGGTGGGGTGGCGGTGGGGAGAAAGGCACAGCTAGTTATGTATTACAAATGTCAGGTTGCTGTGTCAGTGTGTGTGTGTGTGTGTGTGTGTGTTCATCTTTAATAATTTCTAAGCTGGACTTGTGCTTGCAGTGATGGCTCCTCTGGATCTGCATTTCATTTAAATGCACTGTTTTGACTCACCCAACATTCACCAGAGAGATCACAGCGAAACTTTTTCGCCTGGCCGCTGAGGTGACGGCAGCATTGCATTGCCAGAAGACTCCCTGACTTGCTGATACTTCCATTTTCCTCAGCAGCTTATGAAATAATAAAAAATGTGTGCATGAAATGGCGGCCTGCTCTGAATGTATATTAATAAAGATAGGCTTACGCTGGGAAATGAAGAGGAGCGTAGGACCTCAGACACAAGAGACAATGACTCCGCACAAAGCTGAATTTTACTAGCAGGAAAGATGGATATATGGGTATTAGACTTTTCATAGCTATAGGAAGGATAATCTTTCAATCAGATTAATGAGAAAATATATTGCATGGGCCCTACAGCACTTTTTGCTTTCCAGGCTAATACGTGATTTAAATCCCAAAAGTCCATTTTCAGCATTACAATATCCTTTGATAATAATGTGGCTTGCACAAAGACAGATAAAAATAAAACAGTCCCCCTTGATTTCCCATTTTAGATTTGAAGTATATTTTCTGTTCTTTGCCTGCAATGAAGTGAATTCTATTGAGAAGAGTCACATTTAATAAGACAAAGAGAATTTTCTAATTATGCTACCTGTCAAGATTGGAATCTATGGGATTGCAACTGCAATTGAAGAAACAGAGGAAGCAATTGCATGCAGTCCAGTTTACTTTGGTGTATGATTACTATTTGCACTTAGATATTGCTAAATGTAAATCAAGCACACACACAGGAGCATGCTTTGAAGTAAACACCAAAAGGCAAGGCTGAAAATGGATTGTACAGCCCTCCCTTCCATTTTCAGTGTGCAATTTCCCAAGCTTTCCTAATTTATCTGTAGGGGAAAAGAAAAGACTGAAAGAAAGAAAAACCAAACAACAAAACAACAAACCGGTGGAACCCTGTGAAAATGAAACACTTTTAAATTACCCTGAGTCACACAAATAAAACAGTGCCCCAAATGATAAATATAATTAAAGCACCAATTACTAATGGATGAGAATGTATATGCATAATGATGCTAGCTTAGGCATTTATGCACCTTCCTGGAGGAAAGCAAGTGCTGGAGCAGTGAAGAAAAACAAAAGCCAATTAAAATGAATGCAATGGGGAAAGGGAGAAGAAAAAAATAAGGAAAAAAAAAGAGAAATACTTCTCTCCATGCAGTTTCTTATCATTCTGATGCAGCTCATATTAGAAACGTGCAAACATTAAAGGAAATCTTGCTGTTACAAATGGAGCCCTGAAAGTTATCATCTGCTGTTCTTTCCGGGTCTCTGGGGAACTGTTCAATGTGCCCCATCAGACATTACTCTTATTTGCAGCATTGCAATCTTGGAAACACTATGGCACATTAGACAAGGAAAATAAATATTGTGTTCTTGATGGCTCCCTTCATATTACAAGTTTACACAAATCCCTGGCACGCAATCAATTATTATAAATACTTTATACAAATAATAAATTAGTTCTTTTTAGTGGCTTCATCACATTTTAGTTTTATTAAAGCAGCTCCGGGTAGGGTGCTGCAGATGATGACCATGGGTAAAGCAACTGGAAGAATCTAAGCTTCCAAAAAGGAGGCTTTGTTGCTTTTATTTTAAATGCTGTGAGCCTATGTGCTTATAAACACATCCGTAGGTGCATGTACAGACAGGTGTGTGCAAATGCACACGCACACCTGCACGCGCGTGCACACACACACACACATAAAGTCTAATGCAAAATGTGCTTTGTCTGGCACTGAAACATGCTTGGATACCTATTTCACCTCATTGAAGTTTATGCAAGTTGCAAACTGGCTCTTCAGCTGTTTGCTTTCCACCTCTGTTCAGCTGCTCCTGCGGTGTTTATTCAGTAGGGGGAAGAGAGATGGCCATATCCTTTGCTTGTCCTTAAAAACATTTAAGCTGTGTATATGCTTTTTAATAACTCTCAAGTGGTGTCTGTTTGAGCGCTACTATCAAATACCTTATTACTAAGCTACAGCTTTAAACATTTTCAGTAGGAAGGCTGCTGAAAATTCATAAATGATTTGAGCATCCCAGTCTGCCTCAACTTTCTGGATACATAAATATGCAGCACGCTCCCTTCCCAACCAAATATTTGGTGTCATCACCCACCCGTGTGACAACAGCAGAGCATAAAATTCATAGGGCTGCAATCTCTCCTTTCACATCCATACCACAGGAGCTTCACAATTTTGAATTATAGATATATTAGACAGGCTGCCAGCAGCCTCAATGATGGGCTGCTGTCCTACTAAGATTGGGTGACGGAGCACTGGAACAGGCTGCCCAGGGAGGTTGTGGAGTCTCCCTCTCTGGAGATATTCAAAACTCGCCTGGATGCATTCCCGTGTGATCTGGTGTAGGTGATCCTGCTCCGCCAGGGGAGTTGGACTGGATGAGCTTTCAAGGTCCCTTCCAGGCCCTGAAATTTTGTGATTCTGTGAAATTCTGTGATTCTTCTACCTTTCAAACAGTGTTGCCACTTCTTCAGTACAGGGGTGGTGAGACTCTGGAACAAGTTGCTCAGAGTGGTCGTGGAAACCCTCTCCCTGGAGGTGTTTAAGGCCAGATTGGATGAGGCCTTGGGCAAACAGGTCTAGTCAAGAGGTGTCCCTGCCCATGTCAGGGGGGCTGAACTCTGAGGTTCCTTCCAATCTAAGTCATTGATTCTCTGATTCCATGTCTTCCACATTCATAATCAGTTACCCAAAGAAGAGGTGATGTGAACAAAGGTGGATTGATTCAGCCAAGTGCCTTTTGTGGGCCAAAATTTTCAAAAGCAAAGCATGTTAAGTTCCAGCAGGAAAATTATGCTGACTCTATGCTTGTGAGATAGGGTAGACCATTCTCAGCTTCAGCACTGTGCTCTGCTGGCCAAGAAGACCAATAGCATACTCGGGGACAGTAAGAAGAGTGTGGCCAGCAGGTTGAGGGAGATTCTTCTCCCCCTCTAATCACAACTAGTTAGATCACATCTGGAGTGTTGTGTCCAGTTCTGAGCACCCCACTTGAAGAGGGTCAGGAAACTGCTGCAGAGAGTTTGACAGTGGCTAGGAGAGTCATTAAGGGCCTGGAGCATCTCTCTTAATGGTAAAGGCTGACTCACCTGGGGGTGTTTAGTCTGGAGAAGAGAAGACCTGATGAATATCTACAACTATCTGAAGGGGGGCTGTCAGGAGGATGCAGCCAGGCTCTTTTCAGTGATACCCAGGGGTAAATGCAACCACAGACAATTCCATCTCAACATAAGGAGAAACTTTTGGTATGAAGGTGCTGGAGCCCTGGAGCAGGCTGCCCAGAGAGGTTGTGGAATATCCCTCTCTGGAGACATTCAAAACCCACCTGGATATGTTCCTGTGTGGCCTGCCCTAAGTGGTCTTGCTTTGCAGGGGGTGTGGACTGGAGATCTCTTTTAACCCCTAACATTCTGTGGTTCTATGATAGCTGCAGCTGGGAGTTCCTTAGCCCTTCTCCTTAATTACCTGTGGAAATACATTTTCCACAGCATTTGCCTCAAATTCAGTCTTTCCCAGGCACATAGAACTCAGTGCACAGTGCCCTGCAAAGGAAGGTTTTCATAAGCAGCTGTGAAGATGTCAGCACTACTATTTAGGCAAGAAGAGTTGCCAGTCATGACCAAGGTGCAGTTATATTTTCACTCTTGAGGAGCTGAGTGCTGCTGGATTTGCAGTGCTGGGTAAATACTCTCAGTGTATAGCTTACAGCATGGCTTGCAAAAATTTGGAGGATGTTTTAAGGATCATTAGGATGCAAGGCAGTCTAAAATGCAAGATATTATTAAAAAGCAGATACAAAAAAAAAAAAAAAAGGGGGGGGGGGTGGGGGGAGAAAGGGAGAAAGGACAGCTAAACTGAGTCAGATCCCAGAGCTATTTCTAGCCATGCAAAAGGAAAGGGCACTGAGCAGATTACCTCCCACTAAGCCCGCCTTTCAGGTCTGGTGTCTGAATGTATTCAGGATTAATTCTCTACTTCAAAAGAGGTGACACTCTTTGCATAGCCACACATTTCCTTCCTGCTCACTTCCTATGCCCTTTTACACCCCAGTATGACTCTGTGCAGCTGGCTTGGTGCTCCTTCCCAGAGTCAGTGAAAAAGAGTCCTAATAGCCTTTCCTCTGACCACCAACTGCCTCTGGTCTCAATCTCATAGCTTCAGAGAGTTGTTCAGTCTCCCTTCTTGAGCTGCACATAGAAAAGCCCAGTCTCTACTCTTAGAAGTAAATTTCTTTCAAAAGTTTGGAGTGATCCTTCCCACCATGGCCCTGGAGATGCAAGGAGCTGAGATTTACTGTCTTTGAACCATCTGTTGAGTCTGTTGTTCAAACCACCCACTTTCCATATACAGAATCATAGAATCTCAAAGGTTGGAAAAGACTTCTAAGATCATCAAGTCCAATGGCCAACTCAACACCACACATCAACAGTGATTTAGGAGCAGCATGTGGCAACTTGTAACTGAGGATCAAATATTTCAACCTTCCAGCTCGTGAAAGGAGCTACAAGAGGATGGAGACAGACTGTTTCCAAAGGCCTGAAGGGACAGGACAACGGGCAATGGCTCAAACTAGAGAAGAGCAGATTTAGATTGGATGTTAGGAACAAGTTTTGCACCTTGAGGATTCTGGAACACCAGAGCAGGTTGTCCAGGGAGGTGGTTGAGGCCACATCCCTGGAAATACTCATGGTCAAGCTTGACAGGACTCTGAACAAGCTGCTCTGGTGGAGGATGTCCCTGCTGACTACAGGTGAGGCTCAACAGGGCTCTGGGCAACCTGATATAGTTGAAGATGTCTCTGCTCATTGCAGAGGGCATTGGTCCAGATGACCTTTAGTGATCTCATCCAGCCCATAGCTTCTCAAAAGCATTCATCAAACAAACAACAAAGTAATAAATAAAAATAAATCTCAAGGAGCAGACTGCCTCCTGCTTTCATCCCTCCCACCCAACACTCCCATACTGTGCTAGCACTTCATAAACCAGCAACGTAACAAGTCCTGTTTGGCAACAAACCTGCTTTTGTGAAGAAACCCCTTCATTTGCAATCATAATGAGCTGCAAACGCTGACTCTGCAAAGACCTGAAGCGCTGTGCACCCCTACCAAGAATTTCAAGCAGTCGGAAAGGACCCTTCCTGCAGCAGCAGCTAATTGGTTTATTGCCCTGACGGGCTAGTGACAAGAAAAGCAGTTGGAAGCAGTGCCTTCATCACAGGGTATTCTGAGAAATAACTAATTTAGACCTTCACAAGCACAGACACAACCTGCTCCACATGGGAGCCTATCTCCAGAGGGTTCATTAAGTTACTGGCAGCCTAGATTTTGGAAGTAACAACTAAACAACTCCATCTCTGTTCTACATCTTTGCCATACAGGTATGTGAAGACCTATAGGTCCAGTGAGTTGGGGATGGGAAGGTGGAAAGGATTGCAAACTGTCTCTGAACTTAGAGAAAGAAAGTATAAAATCCTGCTCAGCACAGCTGTTAGGTTTAAATGCAGTAGCAGAGGAAGTGTTTATTCCTGGAATACTTCTAGAGTAGCTCCATATAAAATTTCAGGAAAATGTTGCTTTTCTCCTATGCAGGAATAAATTATCCCTTAGAAATAAGTGGAACAAGCATTGCTGACTTCTGTCAGGAAATAATAAGGGGATTGGCAGATTTTTTTTCATACATATCTACATTTGTGACTCCTGTGTCCTGTAAAACTCCTTTTCATCCTTGGGTCTTTCTTAAACAGAGCATCCATCTCTGGAACCCTCAAAACAGGAAGGACACAGAGCTGATGGAGCAGGTCCAGAGGAGACCACAAAGGTAATCAGGGGACTGGAGCACCTCTGCTATGAGGACAGGCTGAGGGAGCTGGAGGTGTTCAGCCTGGAGAAGAGAAGGCTCCAGGGAGACCTAATAGCAGCCTGCCAGTACCTGAAGGCTCCAGAGGGACTGCTTGCAAGGGCCTGCAGGGACACAATGAGGGGAAATGGTTTGAAATTAGATTGGATGTAAGGAACAAGTTCTGCACCTTGAGGGTACTGGAACACTGGAACAGGTTGCCCAGGGAGGTGGTTGAGGTCACATCCCTGAAAATAGTCACAGTCAAGCTTGACAGAGCTCTGAACAAGCTGATCTGGTGGAGGATGTCCCTGCTGACTGCATGGGGATTTGAGTGGATGATCTTTGGAGGTCCCTTCCAACCCAAACCATTCTATGTAATAGCCATGTTGTCTTCCAAGGGCCAGAGGAATATAGCTGTCATTGCTCCCTACCATTGCTTTTTTTTTGGTTCAGACAAACTCCTTCAAAAGCAAATCTTAGCCAGAACTGCAATTTTTGGGTCTTTTACAATAAAAGCTCCAAGGCATTTGCAGCTTTTAGGCGGTTTCCAAGCAAAGCCATAAATTAGATGTTACATTCAGTCCGGGTTCATGAATCTGTGGTTTGCAGCGACACTTGAAACCAGGAAAATGTATCTGTTTCTGGGCTTTGCTTTTAAAGTTCTGTACAGCTTTCCATAATACCAGTGACAACTATTTAGATATCACTGGATTTAAATGTTTGCTTTAGAAAATCACACTGGGAGAATTTTGGTTTGTAAATGAAAGCCGTTTCAGAGCCCTGCCTTTTTTAGCTAAAGTTCAAAAGGGAAAGGATAAATTGTCCTAGTTTTAAACCCTTTCAGCAGCTAATGGAATAGTCCAAATGGAAAAGCTCCACGTTCTTGGAGCAGAAGGGTCTGAGTTACATTCCCAGTCTAGGCTGCGTGCAGGGTACATGACAGCTGTGGCATCTGCATTTACACAGTCACAAATCATTTGTGAGACTGACAGTTGTGCCACAGTTTGTGGTTTTCTCTGCCACCAATTGAACTAAAATATCTCCAAGGGAAAGGTTAATGCACTATACTACTGTGCTTGGCATCCATTTGAATATTGAAAAGTCTCTTCTGTACTAATGCATAAAAATCAGCCAGACCAAAGTACTGTGAGGAGCAGAAAACGGTTTCTGAGGTTGAATCCTGTAACAGCACTGGGCTCTATTACTTGACATTGATCTACACTCTCTCACTGGGAATGAGGGAAAAATGGGGTCTCCTAAGGGTCTATTTCCCCATTTGACTGCAAATGAAGGAGAAAGAGCTGTTAAAGGTGATGCATAGCTGTCCTCTGTCCCCTTCCAGCTGGCCAAAGGACCATGTACATATAATATATAGTGGGTACAATGAGAATGCTGGCCCTTTGCAGCTCTTGGGCAAAGGAGATGACTCTTCACCCCACAAGTCAGCAATCACCTTCAGTGAAGGGAAGGGAGAGGGGTGCTCTGGAGAGGCACTTTACCAGTAATGCACTCTCAACTTTTTTTCACAACAAGAGTGGTCAGACATTGGCACAGGCTGCTCAGGGAGGTGGGAGAGTCACCATCTCTGGATACATTTAAAGGTCATTTGGATGTGGTGTTTGGTGATATGGTTTAGGGGTGAACCTTGTAGAGTAGGGTCAATGGTTGGACTTGATCCCAGGGAACCTTTTCAACTTTGATGATTCTGTGAATTCTCTCAACGTCCTCCTAGAACAATGGAATTTTTTCAGTTGGACTTTAAGATATTGAGTCCAACCATTTTCTAACTCTAGCAAACATTAAGTTGGCCTTTAAGATCATTGAGTCCAACTATTCTCTAACTCTAGCAGGTCTGGAGCTAAATCCTGTCCCTCAGCACTATCTTTCTGCTTCCAGGCACAGGGATTCAACCACCTCCCTGCAGAGCATGTTCCAGTGCTTGAGAATCCTATCAGTCAAGACTTTTCTTCTAAGATACAATCTAAACCTCCCTTGGTGCAAGAGGAGGCCATTTCCTCTTGTCTTATCACATGTTATTGGGAAGAAGAGACACCCATCCACCAGCACCCACCTTGTTCTAACTCTTAGGTAGTTGATCATAAAGCCCCTAGGAGGCAGGAGGCTGTTTCTTAGGTGGTGGTGGTTGTGCTGTGCTGGTGTTTTCACCCAAGCCAGGAGAGATTACTCCAAGAACTCCAGCCAGACAATGAGGACACATCAGCTTCAAGCAGCATACTGAGACATCTAGCTTTCCTGTTGTACCTCAGGTTGTACAACAGTGTCACTCCACAGGGTGAGCCATAGAAAATGTGAAGCCTTTTATATACATTCAAAAGACAATCTTCTCTCTGACTTGAGATGGCTTTTAACTCTGGTCAATGTCTGTGCCTAGCCATAGATTTTTTCGGTTTCCCACTACAAGTTCCTTAGACACTGAGGACAAGCAATTGGTAATTAATTTAAAACTACTTGTTATTTAGGTATGCAACTCAGGCCTTCAAGAGCACCTAAAGCACTTCCACAGTTCATGGGACTTAGGCTCATAGGGAGTTACTAAGGTTTTGTAAGTGAGAATATGTTTGGCTAATGATTCAGATGGAAAAGATTGTGACCAACAAGACCTACTGATACATTCTCATTCACTTCTTCCTCCTTGTTCTCAGATGAGCAAAGTGACACCAGGTACCAGGACAGGTTAGGGGTTGACCTGCTGGAGAGTAGCCCAGAGAGAAGGACCTTGGAGTCATGTCTGGTAAGTTACTCAAGAGACAGCAATGTGCCCATGTGGCCAAGAAGGCCAATGGTATGCTCAGGTGCATTTTAGCCACAACAAGTCCATGCAGCTCTATAGGCTGGGGACAGTGTGGCTGAAGAGCAGTCAGGCAGAAAGGGACATGGGGGTACTGCTTGACAGTAGGCTAAACATGAGCCAGCATTGTGCCCAGGTGGCCAAGAAGGCCAATGGCATCCTGGCCTGCATCAGAAATAGTGTGGCCAGCAGGAGCAGGGAAGTCATTGTGCCCCTGTACTCAGCACAGCTTCAGCCACACCTTGAGTCCTGTGTCCAGTTCTGAGCCCCTCGGTTTAAGAAAGATGTTGAGTTGCTGGAATGTGTCCAGAGAAAGGCAGCAAAGCTGGGGAGGGGTTTGGAGCACAGCCCTGTGAGGAGCGGCTGAGGGAGCTGGGCGTGTTTAGCCTGGAGAAGAGGAGGCTCAGGGGAGACCTTATTGCTGTCTACAGATACCTGAAGGGAGGTTGTAACCAGGTGGGAGACTGGTCTCTTCTCCCATGTAACCTGTGACAGAAGGAGAGGACACAGTCTCAAGCCAGGTCAGGGGAGGTTTAGGCTGAATGTTAGGAAGAAATTCTTCACAGAAAGAGTGATTTGCCATTGGAATGTGCTGCCCAGGGAGGTGGTGGAATCACCATCACTGGAAGTGTTTAAAATAAGACTTTATGAGGCACTTAGTGCCATGGTTTAGTTGATTAGATAGTGTTGGGTGACAGGTTGGACTTGATGATGCTGTACTCAGCCCTAGTTAGACCACATCTGGAATATTGTGTCCAGTTCTGGGCTCCCCAGTTCAAGATAGACAGGGACTGCTAGAGCGAGTTCAGCAGAGAGCTATGAGGATGATGAAGGGCCTGGAGTATTTCTCTTAGGAAGAAAGACTGAGATCCCTGGGGCTGTTTAGTCTGGAGAAGGCTGAGAGGGGATCTCATTAGTGTCTATAAATATCTGAGGGGTGAGTGTCAGGATGAAGGTACCAGGCTCTTTTCGGTGGTGCCCAGTGACAAGCCAAGGAACAGTGGTGCAAGCTGGAGCACAGGAGGTTCCACCTCAACATGAGCAGAAACTTCTTGACTGTGAGTGTGCTGGAGCTCTGGAGCAGGCTGCCCAGAGAGTTTGTGGAGTCTCCTTCTCTGGAGAGCTTCAAAACCCACCCAGACTCATTGCTGTGTGACCTGCCCTAAGTGGCCCTGCTTTGCAGGGGGGTTGGCCTGGATGATCTTCCAAGGTCCTTTCCAGCCCCTAAAATTGTGTGATTCTGTGATTCTATGTGTTTTCACTCTACACAATGGGTCACTCCTAAAGAAACCCCTGATTCAAGGATGTTCCTATGTCTAAACCTCATCCTGTGAGGAGATGACCTTAAAGGAACCTTGCCCCTTTTATTTTAACTAAGTGAGATACCTCCTGGACATGGAGCTAACTCCTTAAAAAATGTCTTTCTTAAATTAGAGACAAAAAAAAAAAAAAAACCAAATATTGTTTATCCAGATGTAAATAAATGTATAATTTTAAAACAAACAAACAAAAACCTGCTTCCTATAATAAGTGATTTAGTAAAAAAATGTTTTTCTCATGCAACAATTCTAATGTAAGTAACTGAATTAACAAGCCACGAGGAGAACATGCATTAAAATATTTACTGTCTACAATTACTTTATTCTTTCTGACTTAACAATGCAATCTATTATTAAAAGTACATATTTGATAGGCTTCCTTATTCCACTTCTATTATTTCCAATGTTTTAATGATTGTTTTACAAGGAATAAAGACATAGTCGATGAGAAAAATGAGATTAATTTGATTCCTGAGTGAATTAAAAGCAAAAGCATTCATAGAATTTTCACCTAATGTATCATGCCTGAGTGACCATTTTAAGAGTTTGAAAATGGCCAAGAACCAGAAAGGTTGAAAATCAGAAAGTTTACATCTGAAGCTCAAGAAGAGAGATCAGACATGGAACAAGTTTGAGGTGGTGCAATTAGTGTGTCAAAACATGGAGAGCTGATCGCCAGTGTGCCTTCGGATAGACAGGAAAGACTGGGAATTTCCAACTCTAAAATGGACAATTTCACCACAGTACAGGATTACAGGATAACAGGATGTTAGGGGTTGGAATGGACCTCTGAAGGTCATCGAGTCCAACCCCCCCTGCCAGAGCAGGAACATAGAATCCAGTGCAGGTCACACAGGAACACATCCAGATGGGTCTTGAAAGTCTCCAGAGGAGATTCCGCAACCTCCCTGGGCAGCCTGCTCCAGTGCTCTGTCATCCTTACGGTGAAGAAGTTCCTCCTCATGTTGAGGTGGAACCTCCTGTGCTGTAGTTTATTTCCATTGTCCCTAATTCTATCACAAGATGCAACTGAGCAGAGCCTGTCCCCTCCCTCTTGACACCCAGCCCTCCTGTTTATAAACATCTATTAAATCCCCTCTCAGTCCTCTCCAGACTGAACATCCCCAGGGCTCTAAACCTCTCCTCATAGGGCAGTGCTCCTGTCCCTTCATCATCCTCATTTCCTCCTAAAGATTGCTTGAGGACAAACTATTGAGACCAGACCATTCAGCTTTGCTCAGATAGTCAAATCTGTGCTATTTTTCCTTTTATCTGTATTTGAGGAACGAGGCTCTAGAAGTCACTTTCAGGTCCCAGCATCCCAGGTTGATACTTCAGTCCTTGAGTTTGACTGAATTTGCCCTGAATCCTTCTTCTGAAGGTTTTCTGTTTTGCACATATATTACAGCAGACCTCTAAGCTGGAATTCCTAAATCAAAATCACAAACACCTTAACCCTTTGGTTGTGGAGTTCATCATCCATTCTCCAGCTTTGCCAAGTGAAACATTTTCTCATCACAGGATTCCAGGATGCTTGGGGTTGGAAGGGACCTCCAGAGATCTTTGAGTCCAACCCCACTGCTGGAGCAGGATCATAGAATCCAGCACAGGTGCCACAGGAACACATCCAGACAGGTCTGGAAAGGCTCCAGAGAAGGAGACTCCACCACCTCTCTGGGCAGCCTGTTCCAGTGCCCTGTGACCCTCACAGTGAAGAGGTTCTTCCTCATATTGAGGTGGAATCTCCTGTGCTGTAGTTTATATCCATTGCCCCTTGTCCTATCTCAGGGCACAAGTGAGCAGAGGCTGTCTCTGTCTCTTCTTTCCTGACCCTCAGCCCTCAGATAGTTATAATTGATCAAATCCCCTCTCAATCTTCTCCTCTCCAGACTAAACAGCCCCAGGACTCTTAGCCTCTCCTCATCAGGCAGTGCTGCAGTCCCTTCAGCATCCTTGTAGACCTCCCTTGGACTCTCTCCAGTGTTTCCCTATCCCTCTTGAACTGGGGAGCCCAAAACTGGACACAATATTCTGGGTGAGGTCTCACCAGGGGATAAACGAGTATATGGGGATTGAGGACAAAAAGGGTCTGTACAGCAACTGGAGTTTAAGACACTATAATATGCATCACAAAAGGGATCTCAATCAGTTCTTCAATGTTTTTGACAATCCACACATTGCAGGATAAGAAGGGCTGTACATATTGTCCCTCATGTCTTGACCAAACTGACATTCTGGAAAGTATCTCTAGGGTCCGTTCCCCTTGTCCTATCACTGGGCACCACTAAAAGAGACCAGCTGCATCCTCTTTCCGCCCCCTACCCCCTCAACTTTAGCTCTTGCTGAGCATTGATCAGATTCCCTCTCAGGCTGCTCTTCTCCAGACTGAGCAGCCTTTCCTCCTTACAGAAGTGCTCCACCGTCCCCCTGCTTCTTTGTGGCCCTTTCTGAACACTCTCCAGCAGTTCCTTGTCCCTGTTAAACCGGAGAGGCTCAGAACTGGGCACAATACTCCAGGTGTGGTCTCACTAGGGCAGAGTAGAGAGGGAGAAGGAATTCTCCGGACCTGCTGGCTGCATGCTTCTGTATGCACCCTGGGATATTCTTCAAGCTGTTGTAGATAGAAAAAATAAAGCACCACAAAACATTCCAAAACAAAACAAACTAACAGATGAAAAAAAACTAAACAACCAAAACCAAAACACCACCATCACAAAACCAAACCAAACCCCAACCCAACCCAAACAACAACAAACCCAAACCACAAAACCCCAACCATACTGCAAATGAAAAACACCTTTCCCTTGGGAGAGGCTTCTAAGAGAAAAGATTTTTGACCAGATGGATTTTTACTGATGTGAAGCTAGCAAGGGAAGTGTGTGATGAACCTTGGCTCCTAGACAGTCAGTGGAAGAAAAAAGGCACTTTCAGTGAGCAAATCTGATTATGTTGTGGAGGGGCAACCTTTCCCTATGAATTATGTAAGCATTTTAGGACAGCTTGACTTTTAAGGCAAGTGTCTTGGTGAGACCCCTAAAACTGTACCAGAGGAACTGGAGCCTCGTGCAAAGTATCTGAAACGTTCATCTTCAGGGAGTGCTTTGCTTTCAATCTTACAGTCTCATCTTCAGCAGCCCTGTGAATGCCTTCCTCTCTGAAAGCAAATGAACACATCGCAATTTTAGGCTGCTGCCTAGGAAAATTCCAGAGAAAATGGTAGAAATGCAAATAAATTACCCTTGGATGTGAAAGGAAAATAATGATATGGTCTGAATAAGTCAATTGGCTTGCTAATAGGGATAAAAGTTAGGTACATAGACAATTCCTGCTCTTCCCTGCTTCTACACTCCAGCTGCTGCTAGCTGGTGCCTTTGCTTGGCTTTGCTGACCTTGGCTGCATTCTGTGTTGTGGCTAAGTATTAACATCAGGTTATTCTAACTTGCTTTATCTCTCTCTAACCCTTGAATAGGAAGGAGGGAGGGGGAGCTATTTTGTGGCCCCCTGGCTTTGTCCAGAGGGATCTTTGTGTCATTTATAAATTGTAAATATATGTAAATACTCCAATATTGTACATTGTCATTGCAATTCCTATTTCTAGATTTTAGTTTGTTTGTAACTGTAGCTTCATTTGCTTCCAAAACTATCTGAGCTTTGAAGGTAATCCTCCAAATTCATGGGGGGGTGGGGGGGGGTGGGGGGTGGTGTGTGCAATTTCACAGATTCACAGAATTTCAGGGGCTGGAAGGGAGCTTGAAACATCATCTAGTCCACACCCCACCCCCACCCCACCCCCACCCCCAAACCCCTGCACCTCCCGCCAGATCAGGATCACCTACATCAGTTTACACAGGAATGCATCCAGGAGAGTTTTGAATATCTCTAGAGAGGGAGACTCCACAAATTTCCTAAACCCACCACAACACATTTCTGTTTCACAGCAGAGGGAGGAACACACTGCAATCCACTGCACAGAATAATCTTCTTTCTTAGCAAGAGTTTAGAGAAAAATTGTCTATGAGGAAGATGCAAATGTCAAAGGGAGCTCAGGAAGTCCCCAATCTGTGATCTCCCCATTAAATGCAGGTTGTAGGAAACTTTGTGCTGTATGTTTTTAATGAAAAGTGGGCACTGCTTAAAGCTGTGACTGAAATGTGCTGTATGAGGTAATGCTGAGATACACAGTCCCTTCATAAAGGAACACTAGCCCCACTGCACAAAAACCCTGAATTTGTACACTTCTTTCTGTGTTTTGTGGAGGAAAAGGGTTCCAAGGCAGCTGAGATATTTCTGCGTGCCTCCCTGCTCGTGTACACCCCATGTATTTCAATACACTGTGCTTTTGCTCTCTTCAGGGTAAAGGGAATCAAAATATAGCTGAGCAGAAAAGGAATAATTAAAAAAATAATAATAGAAACTCATTTGTATAGTTGCAATAAAAGCCTCGTGCCAGAGTCTGAAGCCTTGCCATTGTCGGCAGCACCGAGTTAGTTTTGCAATTACAGAAATGCAACAATGGGGAGGTTGTGCAATTTTAGGAGAAAAGGGCTCTGCATAAAAATTCCAGCTGTGAACATGTGATCAGGCCTTTGATGGACACACACACACACACACACACACACAAAAAGGGACACAGCCTGCTATTTTGCATTCAATTTCTATGCGCATCTACAGTTCATATCCTCTGCAAACTCATCTGGTAGTTACTCATTTTCTTTGGGCATAGAATATGATAACACCATGGGGGAAATATTATTATTATTATTATTATTATTATTATTATTATTATTATTATTATTATTATTATTATTATTACTACTATTATTATTATTGTTGTTGTTGTTGTTGTTGTGGTTGTGGTTGCTGCTGCTGCTGCTGTTGCTGTTGTCATCATCGTCATCATTATTGCTATATATTATGTACGACATATGCAATATGTAATATATAACATGTAATTTGCAATACATAACATGTTATATATATTATGTATTATATGTTGTATTTATATTATAACATAAATAATACGTATAGAATAGAAGTAAATAAGATTCTATTTAGCAATAGTATATTATATATCATGACTATTATATCTAGTCTATAATACATGCATAATATAATATAAACAATATAGGCAAAGGAGAAATAAATAAGATTCTATTTAATAATTCATAATAATAAAATATAAATCAATGCACACTTCACTATTCAGTATTATATAATGTATAATATGTATAACATGTAATTTGTAACATATAACATGTAATATGTAATATTGTATGTATGATATGTTGCATTTATATTATAATGCAAAAAATACATATAGATTAGAAATAAATAAGATTCTATTTAGCAATAGTATGTTATATATGATGAATATTATATCGATTCTATAATATCTTGCATGCATATTATAATATAAACAATATAGGCAAAGGATAAATAAGATTCGATTTAATAATTCATAATAATAAAATATAAATGAAGGCACACTTCACTATTCAGTATTATACAATGTATAATATATAATGTATAATATACAATATATTATATGTTATAGTAATATTATACATAATGTATTAAAATATGAATTATGAATATTTTATTTAGTAATAGTATGTTATGTATATGATGAATATTATATATTATATAATATATTACATGTACATGATAATACATTATAATATAAGCAATGTATATAAAGGATAACTAAATAAGGCTATATTTAATAATTCAAAATAATGGCAATAATAATAAAAATATATATTAACTTCACTCTTCTGGCTGTGATTTAAGAGCAAAGCCAAAAGAAAAGGCAGGTAACAGCAAAACTCAAACATTCAATAACAAAGAGACCTCTGAATTGAACAGGCCAGTTGGAAATATTCGGTGCCTCAGAGTCGTTAAAATGTTACGTGGAATGATACAATCACAATCTGCCAGTCCCCGCTTTTTTTTTCCTTGCTGTTTTTGTTGTTTGGTTTTTGGGTTTTTTTGTATTCTTCCCTCTAGAAAAAGAAATTAAGATGGAAGTACCCAATGTGTCTAAAAAAAGGAAAAAAAAAAAGCCGGGGGGGGGGGCAAAAAAAAAAAAAAAGACAAAACCAAACCAATAAACTCCAACCTGACAGTCATTTATGGACCACATCAAAAGAGGAATAAATGAAACTGAATTCAAATGTATATATCAGCTGGCTGTTCTTTCCAGCATGAGAGGGGGGGAAAAAAAGGGGGAGAAAGAAAAAAAAAAAAAAAAAAAGAGAAAAAGAAAATTTCAGGTAGCCAACTGTTTTGAAATAAATTTCCCTGCAGTTGCTATAGTGATGATAATAAAGTTCCTGTCTCAATTTACGTGATGGAGGTCCCTAGCAGAACACTTGAAAAGGTAAAGCTAATCATAATGAAGACACCGCTAGTCCTCATGCTCAGAGCAGCCTCCTTGAATTTAGTTCACAATTACAGGCCTCCTCCATTGTTGTCAGTTTTGTTCCAGCTACATTATCATAATCTCCCTCAACGTGGCACTAACAAATTATGCAGCAGGGACAGTGTGCTGCTCCTTGCCCAGATTAAGGCAGCGGACAAAGGATGCACAAGTTTGCTCCAATAAACAATGACTGTATCAGAGAGATTTCTCTATTAGCTGTTGTGTGTGTGTGTGTGGGGGGGGGGTTGTGGATCTTTCTTTTCTTTTGTTTTGTGTTGCTTTATTTTTTTTCCCCCTATTACAAATCTTTGTTTTTCTAACCATGTAATGACAGTGGATTATTATTTTTTATTATTATTATTATTACTATTTTTTTTTGCCTCTAACAGTACATATTGTTCCAGTCTCATTTTATCGCAGTGTTGATGCAAACTAAATGGCTGTAAAGCAGTTACCTGTCAAAATGGATGAGTCATCAAAGCAATGTCAAAGATAAAACATTATCGCTCCCCCTGTATGTTCTGCTGCAATAATTTTGTGAAATAACATAATTCACTTTTAAAACATTTGTCCCCTAATAGCTGCCTTCCAAGGGGGGGGGGTGGAGGGGGGAGAATAAAATATGCAAAGCAGCTGACACAGGCAGGCAAAAAAAAAAAAAAAAGAAGAAAAAAGAAAGACTGTCATTAAATCCTATTTAGATAAATAAGATAAAACAGAAATATTAAATCTGCCAAAAATGGGGACTAATCACAGTGCAAACAGTGTTTCCAGTGAGGCCTCTCTAAAAATACTCATTATTTGCAATTGTGATGTAAGTAGATCCACACACACCTTCCTGGAGCACAGCCTGCCTGGGTTTTGATCTCTATGTGGCATTAAAGGTGTATGAGCTCCCCTCCTTCCTTCTCCTCGGTTATTCCCTGCATACCTAGCACGCTCCCCCAGTAAAGAAAAACCTACCTAGCATGCCCCCCCCCAGTAAGGAAAAACCTACCAAGCATGCTCCCTCCCAGTGAGGAAAAACAGTTTATCTCATTTAAAAAAAAAAATAAAGGTGTTTGAAATAAACAATAAAAAAAGCCTAACCACTACTTAAACTCCAATAAGGTCTTAAAAGCTCCATGCGTGGAGGCGCAAGGACTCTGATGAGGATGCGTCATGTAATAAGAGAGATCAAAGTAATTAATGAAAGAGCCTGCCAAAGTTAATGGTCATGATGTCAGTAAGCTTTTAATTAATAACTTTCATTATTTTTAAAGTCTTTCGCAGCCGGAGTCCTGAGGAGCCAGGACAAGAAGCAAAGAGCAAAGCCCCTTACGAGGCTTTTTGTCATGGGTTAAAACCCTTATCCTACCTAGAGCCACATCCTCAATAACAGCATATGTTCTTTGGCCAAATGTGTGAAGCCTTAATCTGACCAGTGACATTCAGGTCAGGAGTACACATATGGTGTGCCAGACTGACTCAATTAACCATCCATCAATTTAATTGCATAATAGATCAGAAGATGTATTCCACCACTCCTTACAGTTAGACACGGGCATGGAAATAAATAAGCCCAAGCAACAATTTTCTGTTGTTTGTTTACCTTGACAGGAATACTAAGTAGCAACAATAACATATTTGATAAAGTATTTTTGTTCTTGAGGGGGAAAGAAAAGGAAAAAAAAAAAGTATAATCTTTTGACAGCTAAACTGATCAGAGGCTGCTGGGTTTAGAGATGATGCTTCTCTTACTAAGGGAGCGTAGGTGGAAAGCACACCTTACAAGAAAATTACAGAGCTTCCACTGCTTCTAATCACATTAATGTAGGGATAAGGGGGAAAGCAGGTATATTATTTAAACATTATGTAAATTATGAAGAGAGTTAACACATTGCAAACTTATGAGTAGTGACACACTGGAGTTGATTTATGCAATCACTCCAGACATCAAATCCTTCTGGACTAATATATGTGACAAAAAATGACAAGAAGAAGATGAAGAAGAAGACAAAGAAGAAGGAGAAGCAGAACAGGAAGAAGAAACAGAAGAAGCTGGAGCAGAAGAATTAGAAGAAGAAGCAGAAGAGGAAGAAGCTGAGACAGAGGGAGGAAGAAACAGAAGAGCAGAAGAAGGAAGAAACAGGAGAGGAAGAAGAAGCTGGAAGGAGCAGAAGAGGAATAAGTGGAAACAGAAGCAGAATATAAAAAAGCAGAAGAAGCTGAAGCAGATGATGATGATATGAAAAAAAAGATGATAAAGAAGAAGATGAAAAATAATAAGAAGAAAATTAAGCTTATATTTAAACTGTTCTAGTGCAAAGGCTTGAAATACTAGCAGCCATTTGACTGCCAAACTGCAAGATACATATTTCAGGCCCTGGTCAGCATCACAGAATCACAGAATTGTCAGGATTGGAAGGGACCTCAAGGATCATCCAGTTCCAACACCCCTGCCATGGCCATGGGCACCTCAGAATAGATCTAAGATCAGTGCTGTCTGAGATGACCTCTTCAAAATGTGCATTACTTTTACCCTTCATTTCAAAGTGAGGCTTGAAGATGCACTCCAGTACCTCTATAACATTTAGAATTTCACAAGCAGGAGTTTATTTTTTTTCACCTTCATCTTGCACACCTGGTTTGTAGTCATTGCTAACCCTGATGCTGAAGTATCACAACCGGTGCATGGACCAGATGGCAGCCATAGGTCAGAAGACTGTTTGGAGTTTCCTTACTGTACGCAGCCCAGCACGATGCTGCTGAAATACTTTGTCCTCTGTCTATCCTTTAGGGCTGCAAATCATTCTTGTGTGACGTGTCACACAGCAGTTGTTGCCTAGAATGGGAACTTACTTTCATATTTTTTTCCTCCCCTGGAATAATGCCCAGTCGAGTTTATTTTGCTTCTTATTCCTTCAGAATATTGAGAGCTTTCCATAGCCACTTCTTTCTACCAGGAACCAGAAGCGGAGAGCCGTTAGGCACTTAGGCGCTCACGATGTCGGCAATAATATAATCATGCCACATCAAAAAGTTCAGCACCAGCAATATTAAAGGCACTTTTTAATAAAACACTTTGGAAAGAGACAAGGAAAACTGCTTCTGAAGCCTGTGCTCTGCTGTGGGGTTTTTTTTTTGAGCAAAACCATAAGCTTTGCAACATGGTATTTTTAGCCTCTGTGAGTCATCGCACGCACAGGGTAAATAATGTAGCTCTTGTAGAACAGAAAAAGGAATTACAGTCAACATGCAGTAAAAAGCTGCCACTTTTTATAAGACCACTCAGCTAATTAGTGACTCAGTTTTATGATCAGTTATAATACAATTTACATAGTTTGCTGATAGCTCTTCTCCATAATAAGTTCTGTAAAATATCCTTTCCACCCCCCTCTTCCCCCAATCTCTAAATTCTAAGTATTTTAAATTTATTTGGGTTTTTGGTTTCCTATGGAATGCATTGGGTGAGAGGTTTCTTTAGAGGATCTGAGCTGGTTCTTAGATAGCAAGGTGACAATTACTGGTTCTTGATGGTTCAAGAAGTGTTATGCTCACTACAGAGAAATGTCAACACCTGGATGTTGTCAGTCACTGGACATACCTTCAGCCTGGAGAGGAGAAGACTGCCTTCCAGCACCTGAAGGAATCCTGCAGGAAGGCTGCAGAGGGACTTTTCATGAGGGTGTCTAGAGACAGGCCAAGGGGGAATGGCTTGAAGCTGAGGGAGAGCAGGGTTAGACTGGAGCTTAGGAAGAAGTTCTTCAGTATGAGGGCGGTGAGACTGGAATAGGCTGCCCAGGGAGGCTGTGGATACCCTTCTCTCAGGTGTTCAAGACCAGGTTGGATGAGGCCTTGTATAACTAAATCCAGTCCGGAGGCATCATTGCCCAAAGCAGGGAGGTTGGAGTGAATGGCTTCCAACTTAAACTATTTTATGATTCTATGATACCTACACATGTTATGGGTTAATGTTAGGAGAGGTTTAGGCTGGACATTAGAAGAAACTTCTTGACTGCAAGGCTGCTCAGAGAGGTGGATGAATACCTTGGAGGTATTTCAAAGAGGCAGAGATGTGGTGCTGAAGGACACTTTTTAGCACCAGAGTTATAGCAGTATCAGAGTTAAATAATGGTTGGCCTCAATGACCACAAATCTCTTCTATGACTGTGATTCTAGGCAGTATATAGAGTGAGGCAAACCCCAATAATCTCACCCAAACCCCACCACATCTGCCCAATCCTGCCCTCCCTTTAGACAGCAACTATGGTGTCCAACACCCCATTGGCTAGTCCAGCTGGATCTCCTGAAGGTGGCCTTCCTGACACATTGTGATGGCAATTAACCCCATCCTTCCCAGACCCAGGACAAATACCTAACCCATCTGGAGGCTGTAGCTTTTCTTCACAAAACATCCATTTATTGTGGCAAAAACATTCATAAAAACAGTCTGTAATTGGTGGTGAGCTCAGGAACAAGCAGAAAAAAAAGACAAATCCTCTTCACAAGAATAATGGTTGAGAATTGTTCCCTTTCTTGTATTACTACTGCAGTTTTAATATAGCTCGTGGATTTAATTACCCAGTTCAAGATACATTTGTAAAGTTGTAAAAAATGGGCAGCACTATAAAATTAATGGTTATTATGACTAATCCATGGTTAATATAGTAGCTGATTCTACATGTCCCAGAACAGCAATTTAAAGAATATCATTTCTAAACTCCAGATAAAGATTGAGACATTTTTTTCTGACAAAGCCACGCACCTACTAATTCTTCCTCCATGAAACACACGCTGCTGAGGTGGTGGTACAACCTGAAGGAAATAGCATTGGACAACTAGCAAACTCAGTCATCCCTTTACCTCCAAAAAAATTCTGGTGTTCCCTAACTTGGGAAGCTCCTCCATTGCAATCTCCAAGGTGAAATGAGGGTCTTGCGAGGGACGTTTTAGGATGTCAGGTAGTGATAGGACTGGGGGGAATGGATGCAAGCTATAGTAGGGGAGGGTTAGGTTAGATTTTAGGAGGTAGTTCATCATCATGAAAATGATGAGACACTGGAACAGGGTGCCCAGGGAGATGGTGGAATCCTCATCCCTGGAGGTTTTAAAGGCCAGGCTGAATGTGGCTCTGAGCAACCTGATCTAGTGTGAGGTGTTCCTGCCCAAGCATCCCAGGGCTGGAACTGGATTAATCTTGAGCTCCCTTTCCAACCCTGACAGTTCTGTGATTCTGTGAAATGTAATTCTTGCCATATCCTCCTGCCACGTGGCAATCTCTAACTTAAACTGGCATGTGGTGAGGAAGCCTTGTCCTTGTAATGGCATTAGGTGTTGTTAGAGCATCTATTAAGATGCTGTAAGATATAAGATGCTGTGACAGGAGCACATATTGATTTAGAATTTGCTACTCTCCCTTTAAAATGTAGAAGCTGACTGAAGTGAGCAATGAAGGGGATTCTACAAATAAACAATGCATGTTTTGGTTCAAGAGATACTCTTAGGGACACCTCAGACCGGTCTCTGCCTGGAAAAAAAACAGAACAAAAAAAAAACAACCAAACAAATCTGGTGGAAGGACATGGAGAGGCAAGCTACTAAAGGCACATGTTAATTGGGATATAAATTAGAATTACTACATCTGCCAGAGCAAACTGCTCCTCAGAAAAGAGAGGTTTGCTCATAATGAGGCATTCATCAAAATGGACCCAATAAACCCAGGCAAACAAACCTGTTCTACAGTCTCACAAGATGCTCTCTAAATAACTCATCCACACATCAGGCAGCTCATGGGTTTCTTTTTTTTTTTTTTTAGCATTTTGGTTTGGCTTGGCTCTGGGTTTCTTATATTAAACAAAAAGATTGATGGATTACAAGCAGGCAAGAGGCTGGATAAATGAGCCCTGATGTTTATTCATGACAAGTTGAAGAAAAAAAAAAATAAATAAAATAAATGTTCAGATAGTAAACAAAACTTAATTACTTTGGAAAGACATAAAATCTGCTGATATAGGATATAATGCTAAATAATAATCACCAGAAAGCCATCTCATTATTACTGGGTTTGTGTTTGATATGGGTTTGGCCCAAGGCAAAGCCCAGGGCTTTATTTATTTAAAAGGCTAGGAAAACAAGACAATCTGCATGTATCATATTAACTATCGGGATGGCATCACACCGGGTGAGAGGCACTCAGAAGGAGATGTTGTGGAGCAGGGAGGGGAATTTAAACATTGATATTTTGGTAGTACTTCTCCTCAGCCAGAAGCAGGCTTTCTGAGGGATTATGGGAATACTAATAGCTGCTGTGGTGTGGTAATTTATTGTAATCTGGTGGTGAGAAGCAGTCCATCTCCACATGGCTATTCATACACACTCCACACTCAGAGCCACGCCTGATTTTCCTATTAAGTTATCTGTTTGGGTTTTTTTTTGTTGTTTGTTTGTTTGTTTGTTTTTAATTGCAAACTCTGATGAGTTTAAGCCAACATATTTCCTCACTGCTCCTTCTGCTTGTCAGCTGGAGCTGGATTGATAAAATGCAAATGAACAAATCATTAACGAGTGCTGGTTATGAATCTCTCAGGCAGTTCAGGACCCTATCAAATCCTGCACCTATTACTTTGTGTGATTGATGTACTATTGTAAGTGATTGTTCCTGATCTTATTAAATCTTATTGATTTTTTCCCAGTTTCTATTTTATGCAGGACCAGGCTTGGACTATTATGAATGTTGCTGAACACTGTTAATCAAGCTTACACAGCTATTTTGATGGCAAACAATTAGAACTCTGAAGCAATACCTTGCAATTAGCTTCAGGGATATGGACCTCAGCACCGCAATAATGAAAGAGACCTTCTCCTTCAAGCAAGGTAATGAGATTTACAATTATGACCCCAAATAACCTCTGAGAAATAACCAATCTACAAACAGAGATGTGCTTATCAATAATTGGTGGCCTTTTTATGAATTTTTAAATTCATTTATTTATTGTTGTTTGTTTGGAGTTTTTTTGTGTGTTATTTTTTATTCTTCACCTAGGAATCATTGTTTCTGCTGAGTGAATGTGGATGAGAAATGTACACATTGAAAATCTCTGTCTCTGACTTGACACTGCTGGAGGGTTCTGCAGAATTCTGTGCATTGACAACATCCAAATTCTGTAAGAAAAACAACACTGAAAATTGGTGAGAAGATACTGAGGTATTAGATAAAGACATGGGGGAGTATTACTGCTTGACGCTGCTCATATACAGAGATTCAGAGATTCATGCATCACAGGTTTGGGTTGGAAGAGACATTAAAGATCATCACGTTCCAACCCCCCTGCCATCATAGGCAGGGACATCTCCCACCAGCCCAGGTTGGCCAAGGCCACGGAAGAGAAGGCTCCGAGGTGACCTAATTGTGGCCTTCCAGTATCTGAAGGGGACCTACAAGAAGGCTGGGGAAGGACTTCTCAGGATCTCAGGTAGTGATAGGACTAGGTGGAATGGAATGAAGCTGCAGGTGGGGAGATTCAGGCTAGATGTGAGGAGGAGGTTCTTCACCATGAGTGGTGAAACCCTGGAATGGGTTGTCCAGGGAGGTGTTCGAGGCCCCATCCCTGGAGGTGTCTAAGACCAGGCTGGATGAGGCTGTGGCCAGGCTGATCTAGTGTGGGGTGTCCCTGCCCATGGCAGGGGGGTTGGAACTAGATGATCCTTGTGGTCCCTTCCAACCCTGAATGATACTATGATACTATGAAATCCTCAACTTCCCTGGGCAGCCTGTTCCAGTGTCTCACTACCCTCACTGGAGAGAATTTCTTCCTGATCTCCAGTCTGTATCTACCCTCTTCCAGTGTCAAGCCATTCCTTCTAGTCCTACCACTATGAGCCCTTTTAAAAAGTCCCTTCCTGGCTTTCTTGTAGCCCCCTTCAGGTACTGGAAGGCTGCTTTAAGATCTCCCTGGAGCCTTCTCTTCCCCAGGCTGAACAGCCCCAACTGTCCCAGCTTGTCCCCATAGGAGAGATTCTCCAGCCTTCTGATCCATCTTCATGGCCTCGTCTGGACCCTCTCCAGCAGTTCCAGGTCCTTCTTGTGCTAGGGCCCCCAGAACTGGATACAATGCTCCAGGTAGGGTCTCAGCAGAGCAGAGCAGAGCAGAGCAGAGGGGCAGAATCCCCTCCCTGTGCTGCTGCTCTCCCTGCTTTGGATGCTGGGCTGCCAGTGAGCATTGCTGGCTCCTGGGGAGTTTGTCACCAACTGACACCCCCAAGGCCTTGAGGAGAGCAGCATGTTTAGCTTAAATGCATGCCATGTCTGCAGTGTGTAATAGACATAGACAGCCATAAACATGCTTCTTCATAGACGCACTCCATGCCTTTTTTGATTTGAGTGACACAATGAACAAAAATGTCCTTATTTAACAGCTTTGGGCACTAAACCAATTCAGACAGTTTGGGAAATTGCAACAGAGCACTGAACATCACAGTGAAAACTTTTAGGGACATCCAAAGTAATTTAATGCAAAATTAATACACAAATCACCGTGGATGAACTTCTTTTTTTTGCCTAGAAAGTGAAAGAGTGTCTCTCCAAACGTCCTCACTTTTCCCTGTTGCAGCCTAAGCACATTTTTTCCCTGATCATTTAGTACCTACCTATCCCATTTCACTTGGAGATTAGCTCCCAGGGTTTGGCTACTTAGCATCTTTGCTAATTTCTTCAACATTCTTCTTTTTTTTTTTTCTTGCTAAAAAGAAAATATTCAACATCTGTAAAATATATTCTCCTAAAAAAAAGGAAATGCCTTGCAATTTAAGGAAATTTTGGAGGCTTTGGACAATCCCTACAACACTCCTTTTTTTGTTTCTGTGCATTTATTAAATGGAAATCAAGGGGTTTATACTTTGGCATAGCAGAGAAGAGGAGGGAGAGCATCAGGCTGGAATGTAGAAAAGAATAATTTCCAAACAGGAAAAGTCCATCTATTCTTTCATGATAATTCCTGATACATGTCTCTGCTGTGTATGATATTTTCAGCAGGATAGCAGCAAGGTGCTAAGAACACCTCCCAACATGCTGTGAACCAGGTGGCCAAGAAGGCCAATGGCATCCTGGCATGCACCAAGACTAGGCTGGCCAGCAGGAGAAAGGAAGTCATTGTGCCCCTGTACTCAGCACTGGTTAGGCCACACCTTGAGTACTGTGTCCAGTTCTGAGCCCCCCAGTTTAAGAAGGACATTGAGACACTTGAACGTGTCCAGAGAAGGGCAACGAGGCTGGGGAGGGGTCTGGAGCACAAGCCCTGTGAGGAGAGGCTGAGGGAGCTGAGACTGATGATCTTTGAGGTCTCTTCCAACCTTGGTGATTCTGTGAACCCTTTCCTGTTGCCCCTTGCTTCCAAAACTTTGAATCCCTCTCAGAGTCTGTTTCTGAAATAGCCCCTAAAAAGAGTGTGAGTTCCAAAAGCAGAGCCTGCCAGTGGGGCTTGGCTGGAGATCTGCAGCTGGGAATGAGGATGGTTAGGATGATCATTTTTTTTTTTAATCAATATGTTAATCCAAGTTCAGAATAGGATGAAGGAAGAACAGTATTTCTTAGAACTGTCACTTTAAAATATGCCTGCTTCAATGTAGTGTCAAAGTAGGAATAGGATTATATTTTAAAGCACAGGATTAACAAGATAAACTCTTCTTAACCCGTTGAATACGTGGGAGAAGTTCATCCGGAGAAGCAGAGCTGGTGTGTGTGTCTGTGACCGGGTGCAATGTGCCACACGCCCACGGTGAGGTGATGCCCATGCATTCCCACAGCAGTGCTGGAAGAGTTAAATGTGAGGCCTTAGCAAACCTGATGAGATTCTTAAGAGGTTCATAAGTTAATTCACCACGTGAGGTTTTTCCTGTTTCTCTTCATGGCGAGCACAGCCGATAAATGTGAGTTATTTCAGTGCCAATTTCAATTTTTATCAAATAAATATACATTTCTGGCTGAATCTAATGGTTAATGAAATGCACATAATATGTAAAATCTATAAAAATGTTGTAGCTATACATTACTTCCTGACTGTTGTACAACCTTGGTAAACAAAGTATAGTATATCAACTTCCTGGTGACAATAAGCAGATCTGTCATCTCGGGGACAGCTAAATGAATTATTTAATCAATAGCAGACTACATCTCTGGTGATAAGACAAGCTCAGACAAATTAAAAAGTGAACCAGGTGTAGTATGCCTTGAGCAGGATACACAGGTAGCGTAACATAGAGTTAAAGGCAACAAAGCTTGTGAGGATTTTGGAGCACAGCCCTTCGAGGAGACGCTGAGGGAGCTGGGGTTGCTTAGCCT
Source organism: Melanerpes formicivorus (assembly GCF_026170545.1). Taxonomy (NCBI): domain Eukaryota; kingdom Metazoa; phylum Chordata; class Aves; order Piciformes; family Picidae; genus Melanerpes; species Melanerpes formicivorus. The sequence continues at coordinate 9,297,363 of NW_027142384.1, read as the reverse complement.
GGAGAAGAGGAGGCTCAAGGGAGACTTTATTGCTCTCTACAACTACCTGAAGGGAAGTTGTAGCCAGGTGGGGGTTGGTCTCTTCTCCCAGGCAACCAGCACCAGAACAAGAGGACACAGTTTCAAACTGCACCAGGGGAGGTTTAGGCTGGATGTTAGGAAGAAGTTCTTCACAGAAAGAGTGATTGGCCATTGGAATGGGCTGCCCAGGGAGGTGGTGGAGTCACCATCACTGGAGGTGTTTATAAAGTGCCTGGATGAGGCACTTGGTGCTATGGTTTAGTTGATTAGATAGTGTTGGATGATAGGTTGGACTTGATGATCCGAAAGGTCTCTTCTAACCTGGTTAATTCCATTCCATTCCACTCCATTCCATTCCATTCCATTCCATTCCATTCCATTCCATTCCATTCCATTCCATTCCATTCCAACGTTAACTAGAACAACCTTAAAGGAGCACCAAACTAAAAGCCTGACCAAAACGTGAAGCCACAGTTAGGGTTTTGAGTTTTGTTTGCATTAAAATCAAACTATTAAGGAAAGCAAATGTTAAGATACTTCATGAACTGATAAATGCAGTAGTTTTCAGAGGGGATCTGTGCAAAACAAATGGTTGTAAGGCAGCTTAGAATCATAGAATTGGTTTAGTAGGAAGAGACCTTCAAGATACTTGAGTCCAACCATTCTGTAACTCCACTAAGACTTCAGCTCCACATCTCTGCCACCTCCAGGGATGGGGCTTCAGCCATCTCCCTGGGCAGCCTGTTCTAGTGGCTGAGAACCCTTTCAGTCAAGAAGTTTCTTCTCATGGCCATCCTAAACCTCCTCTGGTGCAACTTGGGGCCATTTCCTCTCATCCTATCACTTGCCACTAGGGAGAAGAGACCAACCCCCATCTGGCTCCAACTTCTTTTGAGGGAGTTGTAAAGAGTCAGAAGGTCTCTGCTTGGCCTCATTTCCTCCAGAGAGAGCAGTAGAAGGGTCTCTCTGGCTCCTTTGAGTATAATATCTGTAGTGAATCTAGTTAAACCTATCCAGTACTTTGTTATAGACTCATTCTGAGACCCAAATCAAAACAAAACCAAAGAGACAACAGATTAGAGAAGGTTTCTACAGCAGTTCGGAAAGTTTGGTCTCTACAGCATTTGGCAGTGGCATGTTGACACCTTCTATCATAGTAGCATAGAATCAGATTGGCTTAATTTGGAAAGGACCTTAATGATCTTCTAGTTCCAACCCCACTGCCATGGGCAGGGACACATCCCACTAGACCAGGTTGTTCAAGGCTTCATCCAACCTGACTTGGAATCTGATCCAAGTTTAATTTTCTCCCTGTGGTCATGAAAGTCCCCTGTGCGTGCTGTCCATCTGGGCTAGCCCAGCGGTGTGGTAAACTGCGCTGCCCAAGACAGTACTTGTGAGTTTGCAAGCTACGCCCCAGGCAGGCACAGTCTTGAAGAAGGTCACCAGGCTGTCTTTAGACTGCATCATGCGCCTGTATGTCCCATATAGCATGCCCTAGTGTGGGCAACATCCGCAGGAATGGGGAAGACTGGGGCAGATCCTGTCCTGCTTCTGATCTCAATGAAAATCTACAACAAAACAGATTAAGGCCATCAAACATTGATCATTTGTCCAGTAATTTGCACTTCTATGTGGAAAGAGAGAGCTGCTGGTGTAGCTGCATCTGGAATATTGTGTCCAGCTCTGGGCCCCTCAGTTCAAGAAAGACCTCAGGGAGATGCTTGAGAGAGTCCAGCACTGAGCCACAAAGCTGCTGAAGGCAGTGGAGCATCAACCTGTGAGGACAGGCTGAGGGAGCTAGGACTCTGGAGGTCGGAGGAGAAGAGCCTGAGGGGTGACCTCATTGCTGGTGATAAAGATGTGCAGGGCAGTGTGGGGAGGATGGAGCCAGGCTCTGCTCAGGGATGTCCAAGGACAGGACAAGAGGCACTGGGGGCAAGCTGGAGCAGAGGAGATGCCACAGGAACAGAAAGGAAAACTTTTTCTCTGTGAGGGTGTCAGAGGCCTGGAGCAGGCTGCCCAGAGAGGTTGTGGAGTCTCCTTCTCAGGAGACTTTCCAAACCCACCTGGATGTGTTCCTGTGTGATCCTGGGTGCTCCTGCTCTGGCAGGGAGGGGTTGGACTGGATGATCTCTTGGGATCCCTTCCAACTCCTAACATTCTGTGATTTGATCTGGTTTGTTTTGTTTCTTTCTTCAAAATTTGAAACAGAACTTTAAAACCCTTCAGCAGTCTGTAGTACTCCTTGTGGCTCCTCGTATCTGGATCCTTTTCACAAGCTGCATTTACATTATTCCCGAGGAAGAGTTTTAAAGCTCTCAAATTGCATCAACAGAGTCAAGCTACCTTAAAACTGATTGACACACGGAACAGCCAGAAGAGCTGCAACTTCTGCATGTGCAGTTTTTAAATGCTCCCAGCTTTATTTTCCCTCTGGCGAATGTACATCTTACAACAAAGAATTCAGCCCCTACCCTTTGCTGGTTTCCTTTTTGTTTCTCTTCCTGGTGCTCTCAGATATTCTGAATAGCTCAAATCCTTTTTAAGCAGGGAAGAAATCCTCTTCCTCTGCTTCTTTACAGAGTATGCATAAATCTCAGAGAAATAAGTCTGGAGTAATGTACATGTTTAGTGATATGAGCACTTAGTGCAGCTATAAAGACTAAGTGTTATTTTGATATGCAGGATTAAGTTTGAAACGCGCAGGCAGCATAAAACAGCAAAGGGAATAAGAAATTTGTGGTGGAGGACACAAACAGATAAAGATTTGCTTCTGTCCTGTCTATGTCTAGGTATTAAAATATAGGGTAATTATAGCTATTAGCCTCTGAATGCTAGTGGTAGTGATGTGTCTCGTCGCTGCCATCCGATTCATGACAGCAGATTCCAATTCATCAAAGCAAACGCCTCTGCATTGCACATCAGGCATGATAAGTCTCTAATAACAGTATATCATCTCCCAGTTATATGTGTTAAAGACATATGCATCAAAGAGCAGTATCACCCTTGAAAAGTTGTGTTTCATGTGGCAATCGTGTGCTTCTGAAGGATTCTTTTTGTCTCCTCTACAATTGCTCCCTTATTCTTCTGCAATCTCTTCAGGATATTGGTGTCCCTCAGGTAGTTATTTGTGTGGTGGAGTTACCATTTCACAGAATCACACAATTAAAGAATGTTAGGGGCTGGAAGGGACCTCCAGAGACCATTGAGGCCAACCCCCCAGCCAGGGCAGGATCACCCAGGGCAGGCCACATGGGAACACCTCCACGTGGGTTTGGAAAGCCTCCAGAGAATGAGACTCCTCAACTTCTTTGAGCAGCCTGCTACAGGGCTCCAGAACCCTCATGGTGAAAAAGTTTTTCCTCATGTTCATGTGGAATATTTTCACAAATACTGATCTAACACCTGAGGTAGCTACCCCACCGTGACATTTATTCATGGAACTGATGTCAGAACTGCCTGCACTCACATCTTAAGTCCTTCTGAAATGAAGTCCACAGCTGGAGCAACTGTAATGAAAAGAAATGGCTTGAAATAAATCCATCCATCCATGAAAGTTCAGTTCACAGCTTTAGGATGGTCAGACACAGACCTTCTTTGGCTTGATTTGAATTTGTAGCAAGTAGCAATTTAGGTTTCATTTTACATGCTGTATCTGCCATACAACCAGCTAGAAGGAGCAAAATACAAACAACAAATAGAGTGTCAGCATTCTGGAAAAACAAACAAACTCAAACCTCAAACAAATCCTTAACACCCATGTACATAAAGCAATTAGTTTTGTGTTATGATGAGCAGTGAAAGGGAAAAAGACCTGGGGGTCCTGGTGGATGGAAGGATGCCCGTGAGCCAGCAATGTGCTCTTGTGGCCAAGAAGGACAATACCATTCTGGGTGGATTAGAAGGGCTGTGGTTACTAGGTTACTAGGATCTCCTCCCACTTTGTTCTGTCCTGGTAAGGCTGCATCTTGAATATTGTGTCCAGTTCTGGGTGTTCAGTTCAAGAAGGACCTTGGGGAACTGCTTGAGACAGTCCAGCACAGAGCCACAAAGATGATTAAGGGAGTGGAACATCCTCCTTACATGGAGAGACTGAGGGAGCTGGGGCTGTGTAGCTTGGAGAGGAGGAGCCTGAGGGATGACCTTATTCATGTTGATAAAGATGTGCAGGGTGAGTGCCAAGACGATGGAGCCAGGATCTGCTGGGTGATGCCCAATGACAGCTCAAGGGGCACTGGTGGAAGTTAAGGCATAGGAAGTTCTATGGAAACATGAGGAAGAATTTTTTCCCTGTGAGGGTGGCAGAACACTGGAACAGGCTGCCCAGGGGGGTTGTGGAGTCTCCATCTCTGGAGATATTCCAAACCCACTTGGATGTGTTCCTGTGTGAGCTGCCCTGGGTGATCTTACTCTGGCAGGAGGGTTGCACTGGATGATCTTTCAAGGTCCCTTCTGGCCCCTAACACTCTGTGATTCTGTGATTCCCTAAAGTGAACTTCTCCTTTAGTATTTATATTGATGTGTTTATATTTCTGCCTATTTTGGGCAGCACTAAGCAGACCTGATACACTCAGAAAATTACAGTCACGTGCCATCAGGAAAAAGATTTTAGCAGTGTCGGCATCCAGGTGGAGCCTGGATCAGAGACAGGCAGGCCCCAACAAAATGTTTAATTTTTATTCACGTGCATTAAATACATAAAGCTAAATTCTAGTTTGTTAGGCTGCAGACATCAAGTTATACTTCTCTCTGCTGGGAAAAAAATATATTTGTCTTTTCTTGCTGATATTCCTGACACTTTCTTTGGAGTAAGTTCTTTTTCTTCCTACACAGAGCCAACCTTTAGAGAGGTATTTGAAACTGCAAAGTTAAACCTTTTCAAGTTCATTTAAGAGGTTGAAGAAAACTCTATTGTATGGTAAAGGATTTATTTGTTTAAATGGGAAAGTAAAGCAAAACCTCAGAACGAGCCCACTCTATTTATCAGCAAGATCTTGTGCCTCTTCTATCAGATCACCTCTCCTTCTCCTTCACTGCCCCTCACTCTCTCACAGCCTGTCACTCATCTGTATTTATGATCTTCAGGCTATCATCCCCTCTGATTCAGTGATGTTTATAGATTCATCCTTCCCTCCCTAACTTCACTCCTCCCTGTTATCACTGTGGTCTCTAATTTCAGCTGTATCTTTTACTTCTTTGCCCGTCTTTTATATTATTCTCTCTGCTCCTCTGTACCTTAAACTAATCCAAGAATTCATCATCTGCTTTTCTGCCTCCAGCTGCATAAGGGAAAACAGGGTATGTCCCAATCTTGCCTTTCTGTGCTTTTATCTCTTTCCCCAACCCCCTAACCCCCAATTTATTCAGAGAAATTTTCACTCCTAATTCCTACCTCTGTCACAACCTCAGATTTCCCTTCAAGCTTTCTTTCTATTGATTTAGATATATTTGACTTTCCCCACACCTAGTTTTCAGTTCCTTCAGTTCTCTGGAATTGATTTTTATTCTCTCCTTAGCCTTCCTCCTTCTACATCTTCATCATTACTCTTAAATTTTGAATCTCCAGTCCCAAAATTGTCTTGATATTTCTTACCAGCTCTAAATTCCTCCCATTGGTCTCTAAGTTCAGCAAAGCCAAATGCAAGGTCCTGCAATTGGGTCAGAGAGATTCCAAGCACACATCCAGACTGAGTGGAGAGTGGATAGAGAGGATCTTTGAGCAGAAAGACTTGGGGGTGCTGAGTGATGACAAGCTCAACATGAGCCAGCAATATGCACTTGCAGCCAAAAAAGTCAACTGTGCACCCCCAGCAGCATGGGCAGCAAGTGGAAGGAAGGGATCCTGCCCCTCTGCTCCAATATGGTGAGATCCCACCTGGAGTCCTGTGTCCAGCTCTGGAGCCCCCAACACAGGAAGTACATGGAGCTGTCAGAGCAGGTCCAGAGGAGGCCACAAAGATGATCTGAGAACTGGAACACCTCTTCTGTGAAGACAGGCTGAGAGGGTTGGGGCTGTTCAGCCTGGAGAGGAGAACACTGTTGGGAGACTTTAGAGCAGCTTTCTAGTATCTGAAGGGGGCTACAGGAGAGCTGGAGAAGGACTTGCTACAAAGACATGGAGTGAGGCAATGGTTTCAGACTGCAGGAAGCTCAATCAAGATTAGACATCAGGCAGAAGTTCTTCCCCATGATGGTGGTGAGGCACTGGAACAGGCTGCCCAGAGGAGTTACAGAGGCTCCAAGCTGGAAGTTTGGACCTGGTCTAGTGGAAGGTGTGCCTGGCAGGATGACTGGAACAGTAAGAACCCTTCCAGCCCAAACTGTTCTTTGATTTTATGGTTCTAAATTTTTATTTCCTCCATCATGTGTCATTCCCAATGCAAATCATAGTTCTGAAACCTTTCTTCTGGAAAGACTCCCTTTCAGGCTCACTCCTCTAATATATTGAGTCCTTGAGTCCTTCATCCACTGCAGATGGTACAACAAGTTCCTCCCATCTTCTCCCAGCAGTCCCTGTAATGCGTCATCTCTTTTGAAAAGGAACTTTGCACAGAGTAGCGCTTCAGGGCTGCACTGCCAAAGGAAAACTTCTTGGACAAAATCTTGACTCATCCTTGCAAAGACAAGCAACTTCTTCATGATTCAAACAGCTTCCTCCATTTTCTCTTGCTCACACTGTCTTTGGTGCCTGTTGTAAACTGTTGCACAGTTAAAGTGACTTCACAGAATCATATATCAGTTTGGATTGGAAGGGACCTTAAAAGTCATCCAACGCCCCTGCCGTGGGCCGGGACACCTCATACACCAGGTTGCTCAAGGCCCCAGCCAGCCTGCCTTTGAACTCTTCCAGGATGGAGCTTCCACAATTTCTCTGGAGAGGTTAACTCCTTGCCCTTCATTCACAACTGCTCACATTTTACCAGCATGAGTGTTTTATTCACTCTGATCAAACAACTTTGGTCCTGTTGTTGCTATGGCAAGCTGGTAGTTATAAAACAGAAGTGCAGATTTGTTTTGGTTAAGATGAGTAGATTCCCATCAACTTCCCCCACAGTGCAAGCCAGGCCAAAGGAACATCGTGTCTTCAAGCACTGAGAATGCCACAGGAGCTGGGTGTTCTCCTCTTCCAACACCAAAGGAGGTTACTCACAAGTTCTCGGCATTTCAAAGCCTTCTGAATTCCAAACTGACTTACAAAAGAGAAAGCAACTATTAGCAAGTAAAAAATAGCCATTGCTGGCTTATGCTACTGAAGAATAGAGAAGTTGTGACCTGAATGTTCCTGTTTTCCTATTCCTTTTCAAACTTATGGGAAAAGCCTCAAGAATTACAACAGTTTCCAGTTTAGAAATATTTGTGCCTGGAATCATATCTGCCCACCAATATTTGGTAGGTGTTCCTGAGGGGCAGAGAAAAGGAACATTGTTATCACTCTAAGAGGTTTTCCTTCTTTCTAGCTTCTCCTCACAAACCAGAGCATGGGTTTTATCCATCTGTTTAAAACAGGACATTCCTTGGTGTTCAGGTGCTCTTCAGTGACTGCTTTTTGTGAGCAGCAAACGATTTAGCAGCAATCTGTGCCAGCATTACCGGGATGCCCAGTGGGTGATTTCAGTTGGTATGTTGTCATGGGCTGACAGACACCTTAGGAAGGCTCTCCCTTCCCAAAGGGGAAGAGAAAGGGAATAAGGGAGAGGGAGTGATGGGTTGGGAAAGAAAACTGATGCAGATTTAATGAAAATAATAACAAAACAAACCAACCAAAACAAAACCAACAACAGCAAAAAAGAAATGTATACAAATCAGCACAAACCCAGCATCTAGCCCAAGCCCTGATGGCAATTGGTTGCCATTGTCACCACTGCTGCTGGGGTAGAAGTCTCAGACTGGACTCAGTGGCCTACAGGAACCAGATCGCAGAGCTGGATTCTGGAACTGGATTCAGGAATACATGAATTGGGATCAAAAGATGAATGGACAGAGTCCTCCCTGGATGCTGGCCATTGAAGAAAAGTTTGAGCCTGGTGACCCCTCAGATTCACACCAAACATGATGTCTATGGGCTGCAATATTTTGTTGGTCAGCTTAGGGTCCCCTGAACCATCTGCTGCTCCCCATAGCTGTGACCTTTCCCCCTTCATCCCAAGGTGGCACACAAGCTGTGGCAGCGCCCTTGGTCTGCAGCCCAGCCCTTGGCAGGAGCTGTCCCCATCACATTCTCACTGCTAGCAGCAGTCCCTGACTGTGTAAACCTTCTCTGAGTTGCAGAAAGTGCTGGTCCTGAGCACATACTGAGCTCTGGTCTGGCTAATACCAGGCCATTGTTTAAAGCTGAGGAGTCACAGCACTGATCACTCCATTTCATCACTCGTAGTGGCTATTTTAAATCTCACACAGCTCCATATTTCAGATGTAGGATAATCTGTGTCTGCACAAGTGATATTAGAATGTGGGCAATACAAAGCCACTTCTTCAGCCAGGCTCTGCTTAGTGATGTCCAGTGACAAGACAAGGGGCAGTGGGTGCAAGCTGGAGAAGAGTAGGTTACGGAGGAACATAAAGAGAAACTTATTCACTGTGAGGGTGGCAGAGCCTTGGAGCAGGCTGCGCAGAGAAGTTGTGGAGCCTCCTTCTCTGGAGACATTCCAAACCCATCTGGATGTGTTCCTCTGTGAGCCTACTCTGGCAGGGAGATTGGACTGGATGATCTCTGGAGGTCCATTCCAACCTCTGACATTCAGTGATCTGTGAAGGCAAGAAACCTGTGGAAAGGAACACAGTGGCACTGACGATTTGTTTACTTTGCTTCCTTATTTAAACAGAGATGTTTCCTCATTAGCATCATAAGGAATCAAGTGCAAAACCTCTTCAGATACCTAAATTTAGGCTTCCTGCTGTTTTTTCTTTTTTTTTTCTTTTTCTTTTTCTGGAAGGGAGTATATATTTCTTTAATAAATAAGCTGAGTACAGCACAGCATTCAATTCCAATAAATTAAATGCTGTAGGAAGCTGCAGGGCTTCTCTCCTGAGATTTTTAATAAATATCCGCGGGTCTGAATTTTTCTTCTTCCTCTGTAATTAAGGGACCATTACCAAAAGCAACATAAAATTCTAGAGAAGTAAACATAACTTTTTACATTCTTTACCTAAAAAGAAAAATAACAAAAAATAAAAAAGCTGTAGCAGTGACATTGCTCAAGACCCTGAAATAAAAATTATTTACCTTCGCATCCAGCTGAACGAGAACATTCACGTTTCCTCCTAGAGTCTGTGTTCAATTTGAAGCTGTTGCTCATTTAAGAAATGAAAGAAGGCAAGAAACTCGACCTTGGGCATTCACCAAACTTGCATGTTTTTTTTCCACAGGTCCAGAGGAGGCCACAAAGATGATCAGAGGGCTGAAGCATCTCTGTCGAGGGGTTGGGGGAAAGGCCAGGCCCTTCCCCCCCCACTGTGAGTAGAGGGAAGAAAATTGAAAGGGAAAAAAAAACTCACAGCCAGATTAGCAAAGGAGTGGGTGCTGTATATTTACAAAGCAGTTTAGGAAAATGCAGGTCTATGTACAGAATTTACAGTATTTACAATATATACAGAAATATGCAACAAAGTAACACAGAAATGAGGGTTCCCTCAAATGGTCACAATCTCTCCTGTGAAGACAGGCTGAGAGAGTTGGGGCTGTTCAACCTGGAGAAGAGAAGGCTCCAGGGAGGTCTTCTAGCAGCCTTCTGGCATTCAAAGGGGTCTCCAGGAGAGCTGGAGAGGGCTTTTTGTCAAAAGCATGGAGTGAGAGGGTGAGAGGTGATAGCTTCAACCTGGAAGAAGCTCCATTTAGATTTGATGTAAGAGATTCTTCCCTATGGAGGTGGTGAGACACTGGAACAGATTGCTCAGAGTGGTTGTGGAGGCTCCAAGCTTAGACACCAGGTTGAGTGGGGTGTTGAACAACTTACTCTAGTGGATGGTGTCCCTGTCTACAGCAGTTCTGGGGAGCATCAGACAGTTCAGGGGACCCTAAACTGGGGTTGCCACTAGATTGTCTTTAATGTCCTTTCCCCATTATGAGCAGTCTTTTAATGTAGCTGTGGTCTGATGATGGTAGTCTAAACATGAGCCTGCAATGTGCCCAGGCAGCCAGCACCAGAACAAGAGGACACAGTCTCAGACTGCAGCAGGGGAGGTTTAGGCTGGATGTTAGGAAGAAGTTCTATACAGAGAGAGTGATTGCCCATTGGAATGGGCTGCCCAGGGAGGTGGTGATTTCACCATCATTGGAGGTGTTCAGGAGGAGACTTGATGGGGTGCTTGGTGCCATGGCTTAGTTGATTAGGTGGGTTGGATTGGTTGATAGGTTGGACGTAATGATCTTGAAGGTCTCTTCCAACCTGGTCTATTCTATTCTATTCTATTCTATTCTATTCTATTCTATTCTATTCTATTCTATTCTATTCTACTGTTAGCACCACAAGTTCAGGAGCTGTGTATAGATAGAGATACAAAAGCAAACAAATTGAGTAAGGCAGACAGTGAGTGCTGGCAAACTTCAGAGAAGTCACAGATGGATGGGACTTAGAGGAATAGGTGATTTAAATGGAAAGCAGCTCTGATCAAATCACAATAAACAAATAACGACACTCTCGTGGCTGGAACAGATACCTCCTCAGGTCTTGGAAGGAAATCTAACTCCTAAACTTGAGTGATCTTTAAAAGTGCATGCAGACCTTGCAAAGCAGTCTTTTGTTACATTTTTCTGCTGGACTTGTCACAGGAGACTTCAGGAAATGGTAAATAATTACTACCTATTTAATTTAAAACTATGTAATCAAAGCTAGATTGAGTACCACTCTCAATCACTTGTGGTAGTTACTGCACTTAAAGAATGAATAAAATCTCCAATCTTATTTAGGGAAAATGTAATCCTGGGATAAAAGAAAAAATCTTTTGTGCATTTCCTCCATTTCCCTATCATTCCTATCTCAAAGGTAAGTCTTTCATGTTCTCGTCTTAGTTTTGAGTGGGTTTTCAAAAGACAGAAGGCCCCTGGGAATAGCTGCAATAGAACTTCATGGAGTAAATTAAAGGGGGCAATACCTAGATGAACATTGAAGAGCTTTTCAGCCAATTAAAGGATTTAGCAGAATAAAGTTTTGACTTTTGGGAAGATATGGAACATATAGAATCATAGAATCAACAAGGTTGGAAATGACGTCAAAGATCATCAAGTCCAACGTGTCACCCAAGATGTCATGACTACTAAACCATGGCACCAAGTGCCACATCCAATCCCCTCTTGAATACCTCCAGGGATGGTGACTCCACCACCTCCCTGGGTAGTACATTCCAATGGCTAACAACTCTCTCTGTGAAGAACTTTCTCCTCACCTTGAACCTAAACTTCCCCTGGTGCAGCTTGAGACTGTGTCCCCTTGTTCTGGTGCTGGTTGCCTGGGAGAAGAGACCAACTCCCTCCTGGCTACAGCCTTCCTTCAGGTAGTTGTAGACAGCAAGAAGGTCTCCCCTGAGCCTCCTCTTCTCCAGGCTAAACAATACCAGCTCCCTCAGCCTCTCTTCATAGGGCTTGTGAAAGACACAGTCAAGATGGAAAGGATAGAGTCATGATATTGTTTCAGCATGGTAATCACACTGTTTGTTAGGGAGGAGACCCACCAATCACATCTAAGCCACCTCATGCCTTCCTCATCATTTAACTGTTCTCCCAGAGGGATCTTCATTTTCTGCTTGTTTGGGGTGCACTGAAAGTCATAAGGCAGCATCCAACCCCAAGGTCAAATGAAGACTTTCTGCCTTTGAAGAACAAATTATCTCTTAGCTTATCCATGTCCCTAAGGCTTTGCTCAGGAGTTTGGTGGTGCCTGGACTCTTGCTAAACTTCAAAGCAGAATGAGAGGGAAGAGGACTGCATTTTTCTGATACTCCTGAGATGCTCTAGCAACTGAATCAAGGCCACACTTTGTAGCCACACCTAACATACAATGAGGGCCAGAGTCAGTGAAGAGGAGTTGCTCTAAGAAGAGCAGAAAAACTCTTTTATGGCAAAACCCACACACAAGGGAGCAGTGATATTTTCTGTGATTTGCACAGGAGGGATGATTCTGTGGCCTTCTACACCTGTGAAGAAAGCACTTCAGAACAAGCAAACTTCCTATTGCTTTCTAACGTCACGAAATGCGGAGTCACAGGACGGTACACACCGCATCAACATCACCAGCACGGGACCTTGATTTTCTCTATCACCAAACTTTCATTTATACTCCTTAAATATCATTTTCATGTCTTAAAAATGGACCTGAAAGCATTTTCAAGGGATAATTGAGCCATGTGTGTATTTTAGGATAAATATTGGGGAAAGTCATGTTCAATAGCAATGTCTATAGCATTTAAACAATGAAAGCATCAGGTAAGTAACAACATTTGGACAGCAAGTCGATATGACTATGAAAGATCTCCAATAATGAGCAAACTCAGACCAATACACTGTTTGAGTGTTTGGCCTTCCTATTGACAAAGGTTGCTTTCAATCACACTGTATCTATTACCATATCAATCATCACTCTAAACGAATACAACATGATCATTGACGAAGACATCACTTAAGCAGAGAAACTCAAGGTTCCATAAAGGCAAATAATGAAACTTTGCTTCATCACAGCGTGAAAATTAGCCCTAATCCTTAATCATGCCTATTTTGTAAAGCAAACACATTGGAGCTAAAAATGTTAACTCTATTTCTTGTTCCGGGAACTTAAAATACAGGGGAATTGATATCACATCCTTAATTATTAAACATAATGCAATCCAATGCTTTGTTTGCCACACAAATTAAGAGATGGAATTGAGCTGATGAAAATGATTTACGTGCGGGATTAAAATATTGGCAGCTTTATAGAGTGAAATGTCACCGTGCTGCTGTACCTTCAAGTTTTACATTTCCTCCTTTGAATCCCTGTCAGCCCTCATGAGCACCGGCGAGTTTAATCAATGCTAGCCCAGCCATAGCAGAGCGCTGAATATTTTACCCCTGCAATAATCAAAGTGCTGTTTAGTGCCAGTCAGAGGCAGAAATGACAAATATATATACACACAAACACACACTGTGCTAGGCAAGGCTACATTTTGGATTGCATTAAATTGCAATTAAATGGCAGCAAAATTAAATCCTCACCCATTCCTGTGATTCCTTTCTCCTCATGAAAGCGACCTCATGGAGGTATTTTACGGCGGCTCGACGCCCCTCAAGGCAATCAAATTGTGTTTCAGATGACTCAGAGGTGGTAAAATTCAAAGACTTAGGAGTTTGTGCATTCCAATCACTTTTTAATTTATATGATACAAAACATTTGTGAAACAAGTGTTTTATTTGCTTTATGTACTCCAAAGAGTGGAATTTGAACTGTACTTTGTGCAATCACAGAATCACAGAATCACCAAGGTTGGAAGAGACCTCAAAGATCATCAAGTCCAACCTGTCACCACAGACCTCATGGCACCAAGTGCTATGTCCAATCCCCTCTTGAACACCTCCAGGGATGGTGACTCCCCCACCTCCCTTGGCAGCACATTCCAAGGGCAAATGACTCTCTCAGTGAAGAACTTTCTCCTCTTCTCAAGCCTAAACTTCCCTTGGTGCAGCTTGAGACTGTGTCCTCTATATGATACAAAACATTTGTGAAACAAACATTTTTATTTGCTTTATGTAGTCCAAAAGGTGGAATTCTAACTGTAGTTTGTGCAATATTTTGGGGGCGCTATATTCAAGTTAGTCAACATCAAAAATTATCACAGTATCACAGTATAACTAAGGTTGGAAGAGACCTCGAGGATCATCGAGTCCAACCTATAAACACAGACCCCATGACTAGAACATGGCACCAAGTGCCACGTCCAATCTCCTCTTGAACGCCTCCAGGGATGGTGACTCCACCACCTCCCTGGGCAGCACATTCCAATGACAAATGACTCACTTGGTGAAGAACTTTCTCCTCACCTTGAGTCTAAACCTCCCCTGGCGCAGCTTGAGACTGTGTCCCCTTGTTCTGGTGCTGGTTGCCTGGGAGAAGAGACCAACCCCTTCCCGGCTACAATTACCTTTCAGGTAGTTGTAGAGGGCAATGAGGTCACCCACCCCTGAGCCTTTTCTTCTCCAGGCTAAACAATCCCAGCTCCCTCAGCCTCAAGACCAAGATTGGAAAGGGGTGGGGGGAAAAAGCAGTCCTCTTGGTATTACAGCTGTCTGCTTTCTTTAGAACAACTTTATGTGAACTAAAAAAAAAGAATCAGGAATGAGGAAATAAGGACAGTGGCATGGAACCACAGAATCATAGCATCATAGAGTTACTTTGGTTGGAAAAGACCTCCAAGATCATCCAGATCAACTGTTAACCATACACCACCACAGCCACTAAACCATGTCCCCAGGTGCCATGTCCCCAGGTTTCTCGAACACCTCCCAGGTTGGTGACTCCACCACCTCCCTGGGCAGCCTGCTCCAATCCCTGACCACTCTTGCAGTGAATCTCCAACCTAACACTCCCTTGGCAGAATTTCAGGCCATTTTCTCTGCTATCACCTGTGACTAGGCAGAAGAGCACAACCCTCATCTCACTGCAACTTCCTTTCAGGGAGCTTTAGCAAGCAATGAGGTCTCCCCTCAGCCTCCTCTTCTCCAGACTAAATACCCCCAGTTCCCTCAGCTGCTCCTCACCAGCCTCGTTCTCCAGACTCTTCACCAGTGGTGCTGCCCTTCTCTGAACACACTCCAGCACTTCCATACCCTTCTTGTAGTGAGGGCCCCAAACTGAACACACTCTATAAAGTTTAGGGAACTGACAATCCAAGTAGATTGATATAAAGTTTGTCAAACACATGGAACTTAGTTCCAAAGTTTCAGATCAAAGCCAATAATGCAACTAATTTAAAGTTCTTTCTAGAAAAGGAGAAAGAAAAAATATATAAAGGCTATTTTAGCATAATGTCACAAAGCAGAGAGGAATGGCTGAGGTAAATTTGAAATACATTAGAAACAGTTTGTCTTTAAAAAGGTTTGATCACCAGTCTTTAATTTATTTGAATAACCAAAGTTAGATTGTTCTGCCAGCTTTAAAAGAAAGATCAAGGTATACTAGTCCAAATAACTGTAAATGGTAAGCTAGTGAAATATCTCTACATGGAAGGGATATAAATAGAATCACAGAATTGTCAGGATTGGAAGGGACCTCAAGGATCATTCAGTTCCAACCCCCCTGCCATGCCCAGGGACACCTCACACTACAGCAGGTTGCTCACAGCCACATCCAGACTGGCTGCAAACACCTCCAGGCATGAGGCTTCCACCACCTCCCTGGGCAACCTGTTCCAGTGTTTCACCACCCTCATGGGGAACAACTTCTTCCTGAAGTCCAATCTGAATCTACCTATTTCTATTTTTTCCCCTTTCCCCTCAGTCCTATCACTACCTAACACCCTCAAAAGTCCCTCCCCAGCTTTCTTGTAGGCCCAAGCTTCACACGAGTTGACTTTCACTCCTTTCTCCCACAGTCCCATATCGTATTTTGCTTAGATGTGTAAAACAGGTATACAGAAATTTAAGAACCACACAGAATTACAGAGTGGTAGGGGTTGAAAGGGACCTCTGGAGATCACTGAGTCCAGCCTGGAGAAGGTCACACATCCAGGTGGGTTTTGAATGTCCCCAGAGCTGGGGACTCCACAACCTCTCCAGGCAGCCTGCTCCAGGGCTCCATCACCCTTAAATTACAGAATCATAGAATCACAGAATGGTCTGGGTTGGAAGGAACCTCCGGAGGTCAGCTAGTGCAACCCCAAAGAAGTTCCTCCTCATGAAAGAAGTTCCTGCTCATGTTCAGAGGGAACTTTGTGCCTGTTATCCCTTGTGCTGTCACTGGGCACCAGTGAACAAAGCCTGGTCCCACCCTCCTGACACTCACCCTTCTGACACCCACCCTTGAAGAATTGATCAGCATTGATGAGATCCTCCTGCAGGCTGCTCTTTTGTAGACTTAAGACCCCAAACTTACTCAGTCTTTTCTCATCAGAGAAATGTTCCAGTCCTCTCAGCATCTTTGTAGCCATTGGCTGTACCTTCTCTAGCAAGACCCTGTCCCTCCTGAACTGGGGAGCCCAGAACTAGGCACAGTATTCCAGATGTGTTCTGTCCCATCAATCCTCTTGTTGCTGTAGCACTCAACATGACAGCCTGACTTTTCCAGAAAGTGTATTCAGCTCTATCAAAGGTTTCATGTTTACCTGGGCAAGGCAGCTGATTTCAGAGCACTTAGTCATGGCAGTGGTTTGCTTTCCCATTCCCAACTCTATGTTTGATCACATACACAGAGGGAAGACTTAGGTGAGATGAGGAGAAAAATCTTTCCACTGAGGGTGGCGAGACACTGGAACAGGTTGCCCAGGGAAGTTGTGGCTGTCCCCTCCCTGGAGGTGTTCAAGGCCAGGCTGGATGAGGCTTTAAGCAACTTGGGCTGGTGGGAGGTGTCTCTATCCATGGCAGGGGAGTGGAACTAAATTATCTTTAAGGTTCCTTCCAACCCAAACCATTCTACAAATCTGTGAATCTCCAAAGCGGTTCATTACGCTACCCACTCTTAAGAAGGTAATTAGCATGTACTGTACTTCAGGCCA
Source organism: Melanerpes formicivorus (assembly GCF_026170545.1). Classification (NCBI taxonomy): domain Eukaryota; kingdom Metazoa; phylum Chordata; class Aves; order Piciformes; family Picidae; genus Melanerpes; species Melanerpes formicivorus. Next base: position 9,280,665 of record NW_027142384.1, on the reverse strand, counting down.
TGACAGGGGCCATCACTTTAGGCAAAGCTGAGCAGAAAGTTGCAGTTTGGATCCCAACTTCATCTTCATTTTTCTCACAATGAGCATTCAAGAGGTCTGAGTGGGCAGAAGGAAAAATTATTTCACTGCATGTTGCTCTCTGTCTTGGATCATAACAGGCAAGGTAACACTGAACATTCCCACTCCATCCTCCCCAGTCACACCGGTAAGAGACACCTCTGAGTTCCACCCTTTAAAATGATGCAGAATGAAGCCAAATATCATTTGGAATCTTTAACCTACAGGTTTACTGTGAGTCATAGGACAACTGCTACTTCCTATGGATTTGGGATAGAATCATAGAGTCATAGAATGGATGAGGTTGGAAAGGACCTTAAAGATCATCCAGTTCCAAACCCCTGCCACAGGCAGGGACAGCTCCCACCAGCTCAGGTTGGTCAAGGTCTCATCCAACCTGGCCTTCAACACCTCCAGGGAGGAGAAAGTCACAGCCTCCTCGGGCTACCTGTTCCAGTGTCTTCCCTCCCTCACTGGAAAGAATTTCTTCCTAGTTTCCAGTCTCAGTCTCCCCTCCTCAAGCTTCAGTCCATTCTGTCTTGTCCTTTTCAAGAGACATCACATCTGGCCAGGGACACTGTTTTACATTGCATCAAAACTTGTGACTTGTACTCCCTATCTGGATGTTAGGAAGAAGTTCTTCATAGAAAGAGAGATTGGCCATTGGAATGGGCTGCCCAGGTTGGTGGTGGAGTCACCATCACTGGAGGTGTTTAGGAAGAGACTTGATAGGGTGCTTGGTGCCATGGTTTAGTTGATAGATGGTGTTGGGTGATAGGTTGGACTCAATGATTTCAAAGGTCTCTTCCAACCTGGTCTATTCTATTCTATTCTATTCTATTCTATTCTATTCTATTCTATTCTATTCTATTCTATTCTATTCTATTCTATTCTATTCTATTCTATCCAGCAGAGCCATCTTATTTTCTACTTCCCTCCTGGAAGGCAGGCAATGTCTCTAAGAGCCTTCTCTAAAACAAGGAGCCATTTACAAAATATACAACCAAACCAATTCCAGCATGCTATTGGTGTTACAAACCAAGCAAATTTCAGGTATTTCTTCCCATGCCAACAAGTGATCTTGTTAGTATGTCTATTAAAACAGCCAATTCCATCAAAGTCTTATTGTAATACTCTGGTTGATGAAGCTTTGGACTAAGTTAACATGGGTTGGATCAACAGCTTGCCCAACAAGTACGATCTGGTCTGTTTTCAAAGGGCATTTCACTTGTGACCCCCCATTCAGAACAGGATATGCAATTTACTCCAGCTGACACGGAGATTCTTTGATCTGTTTTGATAATCCCCAAACACTACAGACTCACAACAGTGAGTGGGCTCAGCCATGTGACTGCCATTAAAATCAATGAGACTCTGGCGGCGTGAAATCCCACACAGGCGTTGAGAATTAATTATTCATAATAATAACACATTCCTATTTCCATCTGAGCCTTGCAAACATCCTTTCCAAGATTAATTAATTATGGTTCAAAAGATGCACTGCACTAATGAGGCAGGCAGTTTATACCTATTCTGATATCTGTGTGTACAGAGACAAAGACAGACAATTCTAGGGCTGTTTAAGGATATTTCAATGAAACAACTTTTGCTGGAAGTTTCAGTGGTTTGGATGAAGTTCTGTGTATGAAATCATAGAATAATAGGTTGGAAAAGACCTTTAAAATCATCAAGTCCAACCATCATCTAACCCTACCAAAGGTGGTTGTCCCACCATGTCCCTCAGAACCACATCTCTGCCTCTTTGAAATACCTCCAGGGATGGGGATTCAACCACTTCCCTGGTGAGCTTCTTCCAGTGGTTGAAAACCCTTGAAGTCAAGAATTTTCTTCTAATGTCCAGCCTAAACCTCTCCTGGTGCACTTTGAGGCTATTTCCTTTCATCCTATCACTTGAGAGAAGGAATAAGAGACCAACACCCATCTGGCTCCAGCCTCCCCTCAGGGAGCTGCAGAGAGCCAGAAGGTCTCCCCTCAACCGTCTCTTCTCCAGATTAAACTCTCCCAGCTCCCTCAGCTGCTCCTCACCAGCCCTGTTCTCTAGATCCTTCACCAGCTTCATTGTCCATCTCTGGACACGATGCATCTCCTCAAAGCTCCCTAAACTCAAAGCCAAGTGCTTAATCCTTCTTCAGCCACCCAGAAGAATTCTTTCTTGCTTCTCTTTTCTCCTGCTCACCATGTACTCCTCCTCTATGTTTATGTCATTGCTAAATATCTACTCCCCATTCTAAGTCAAGGTGCTCAGAGATGGCTGGGCAACATTTTCACAGGGTTTCCAAACATGCAAAACACCTTGCACTGGAAACGTCCTTCATTCCAAATCCTTTCCAAGGGAAAGGGAATCCCTAGATTTTCTCACAGTGTGGACTGTGCTCTGGTTGAGGTGTAAAGACTCACAAAATGTTAGGGGTTGGAAGGTTCACCTAGAGCACCTCACAGAAGAATACATCTAGATGAGTCTTGAAAGTCACCAGAGAAGGAGACTCCACAACCTCTTTGGACAGCCTGCTCCAGGGCTCCAGCACACTCACAGTCAAGAAGTTTCTGCTCATGTTGAGGTGGAACCTCCTGTGTTCCAGCTTGCACCACTGTTCCTTGTTCTGTCACTGGGCACCACCAAAAAGAGCCTGGTACCTTCATCCTGACACCCACCCCTCAGATATTTACAGACATGGATCAGATCCCCTCTCAGGCTTCTTTTCTCCAGACTAAACAGCCCCAGGGCTCTCAGTCTCTCTTCATAGAGGAGATGCTCAAGTCCCTAATCATCCTTGTGGCTCTCCATTAGACTCCCTCCAGCAGGTCTCTCTCTTGAACTGGGGAGCCCAAAACTGGACACAGGATTGCAGGTGTGTTCTCAGCAGGGCAGAGCAGAGGGGGAGAAGAACCTCCCTAGACCTGCCGGCCACACTCTTTTTGATGCACCCCAGGACACCAGACAGCATATCTCATCATTTCAGGACCATCAGGATAACTTTGCCCACCCATCCTTTAGAAATTGGACCCCAAATTCAACCTCTGGATACTGCCACAGTTCAGACAAGTCATTATACTAACAACTAACAGCAACATCAACAGTTTTTGAGTAAGTGTCCCCTTTCCAGAGTGAGAAGGAACCACAGTCAGCCCTCCAGAGTGCCAGGAAATTTGTGACAGTCGCACATTGTTCTGGGAGACAATCAGTAGGGCCACACGGGGGGCTGGCAAAACTTCAGCTTGCCTTCGGCGTCAGAGCATTTCCCTCTGCAGTGGGCCCAGCGTGCTTTCAGAGATGAGCTTTCACTTGCACTTGCAAAGCCACAAAACACAAATTGCAGCTGCATAAACAAAGGCTAAGCTTCAGAAGGCTGTGGAAGGAATTTTGCCAGCAATATGATCTGCTTTTGTCTCTCCTCGTGCTCCTGTGCCTAAGAACACACCGTGCACTCACAGAATCACAAAATCACCAAGGTTGGAAGAGACCTCAAAGATCATCAAGTCCAACCTGTCACCACAGACCTCATGACTAAACCACGGCACCAAATGCCACGTCCAATCCCCTCTTGAACACCTCCAGGGATGGTGACTCCACCACTTCTCAGGATATCAGGTAGTGATAGGACTAGGGGGAATGGAATGAAGCTGGAGGTGGGGAGATTCAGGCTGGAAGTGAGGAGGAAGATCTTCACTAGGAGAGAGGTGAAGCCCTGGAATGGGTTGTCCAGGGAGGTGGCTGGGGTGCCGTCCCTGGAGGTGTTTAAGACCAGGCTGGACAAGGCTGTGGTCAGCCTGATCTAGTGTGGGGTATCCCTGCCCATGGCAGGGAGGTTGGAACTAGATGATCCCTGTGGTCCCTTCCAACCCTGACTGATACGATGATACTATGATACCTCCCTGGGCAGCACATTCCAATGGCAAACGACTCTCTGAGTGAAGAACTTTCTCCTCACCTCAAGCCTAAACTTCCCCTGGTGCAGCTTGAGACTGTGTCCTTTTGTTCTGGTGCTGGTTGCTTGAGAGAAGAGAACAACTCCCTCCTGGCTACAACCACCCTTCAGGTAGCTGTAGACAGCAATAAGGTCTTGCAATGGTCTGACTCTGAATTTAAAATATCGTTGGTTATTATTGTTGTTGTTGTTATTATTATTATTAGGTTTAAGCCACAAAAATAAAACTTTTTTAAATTTATTTTTTATTGTATCTGACTTATTAGATTTAGAGTGTTAGTGCATGGGTTCAAGGTAACTAAACAGCTTTATTATATCAGCAACAGCCTTGCAAGATATCCTCATTGTATTCTGAAGGACTTAATTTAAGGAGAAGATTTTTTTTTTTTCTTTCTATTTTGGAGAGCCATAATCAGATAAATAGTGAGGAGACACAAAAGGAGAACTCTAAGATCCTATGGGAACAAGAGCAGGAGCCATAGCCTTAATCTAATGGGATGTATTTCAGTATAGTGCCCAGGAAAAATAGGTATTCTCTTTGTATTAACAATTCAGCCATCTCAGGAGCACTTCTCCATACAGCCTGCTGAATATTTATCCCCGCATGTCAAGAGTTTCTACACCGCACATTGTTATTAAAAATGGGCATGGCAGTTTAGCAGTGAAAGAGGAACCAGCCCCTGAATGAACCCTCTTGGAATCAAATGTTGAAACTGCCATGTCCTGTCCTCCATGGCAGCACCAGCTCCACTTTCATAACTAATAGTAAGTGAGAGACTGTAGCCCACCACAAAAAACAAAGGGAGCAAAGCTTCTCTTTCCATTTGGAGGCTTCTGAAACAGAGACTCAAATCACCCTTTAAAGAAAAATTTCTTTTATTTTCTCTTTTTTTTCTTTTCTTTTCTTTTCTTTTTTCTTTTCTTTTCTTTTCTTTTCTTTTCTTTTCTTTTCTTTTCTTTTCTTTTCTTTTCTTTTCTTTTCTTTTCTTTTCTTTTCTTTTCTTTTCTTTTCTTTTCTTTTCTTTTCTTTTCTTTTCTTTTCTTTTTTCTTTTCTTTGTTTCTTTCTTTCATTTTTCTTTTCTTTGTTCTTTTTTCCCTTTCTTTTACTTTTTTCTATCTTTCTTTTCTTTCTTATATTTTTCTTTCTTTTGTTTTCCTTTCTTTTATTTTTCTTTCATTTTTTCTTTTATTTTTCTTTCCTTTAGTTTTTATTTTCTTTTTTTCTTTCATTTTTCTTTCTTACATTTTTCTTTCTTTTATTTTTCCTTTAGTTTCTTTCCTTTCTTTCATTTTTTCCTTTATTTTTCTTTTCCTTTTCTTTCTTCTTCTTTTATTTTCTTATATTTTCCTTTCTTTTTTCCCTTTCCATTGTTTTTCTTTTATTTTTTCTTTCTTTCATTTTTCTTTCTTATATTTTTATTTCTTTAATTTTCCTTTCTTCCTTTCTTTTATTTTTTCCTTTCTTTTATTTCCCCTTTCTATTACTTTTCCTTTTCTTTCTTTTCCTTTTCCTTTTCTTTCTTCTTCTTTTCTTTTCTTATATTTTTCCTTTCTTTTATTTTTTACTTTGTATTGTTTTTCCTTTTCTTTTATTTTTCTTTCTTTTATTTTTTATCTTTTTTTTTCTTTTCCCCCTTTTATTTTTTCCTTTCTTTTATTTTTTTTCTCTTATTTTTTTCCTTTCCTCCCCTTTTATTTATTTCTTTCCTATTTTTCTTTTTATTCTCCCCACCCCCCTTTCTTTTATTAGTTTGTTTTGTGTCTTTCTTCTGGATTCAGAAACCTCAAGGTGCCAAATGAGAAGGATCTGCTCTGCAATCAAAAATGAACATGAAGATAGTTGGCTATAAGCCCAGAATCTATAACTAGTACTAAACTTATTCATCATAACTCCACTGACAATGACAACATCATCAAGAAATGAAAACAGAAAAAAGTAGGAAAGGAATAAAAGCAAAGGACATCAGGAATGAAAGGCCAAGCCTTTCAGAGTAAGTTACTCAGGTTAGACAGCAATCCTATGGTGGGAAAGCAGCATTGGCAACTGATAAAGCCCCATGTCCTGCTACATCAGGGAATAAGGAAGGAATAATAAAAGGGTGTGGTCTGCTGTAGAATTAGTGTTATTGTCATAGAGTCACAGAATCTTTGGTACTGGAAGGAACCTTTAGAGATCATTGAGCCAACCGCCCTGGCAACGAGGGTCACCTAGGGCAGGACACAGAGAAATGCACCAAGCTGGATTTTGAAAGTCTTCCATGAAGGAGATTCTACAAACTCTCTGTGCAGCCTGCTCCAGGGCTCCAGCACCCTTACAGCAAAGAGGTTTCTCCTCCTCTCCACCACAAGAGGTGGTACCTCCTGTGTTCCAGTTTACACCAGTTGTTCTTTGTCCTCTCACTGGACATTACTGAAAAGAGCCTGGAACCCTAATCTTGACGCCCACCCCTCAGATATTGATAGACATTGATCAGATTCCCTCTCAGCCTTCTCCTCTCAAGACTAAACAGTCCCAAGTCTCTCAGTCTTTCTTCAAATGAGAGATTTTCAAACCCTTGTAGCTCTTGTTTGGACTCTTTCTAGCAGATTCCTACCTCTTCTGAACCGGGGAGCCCAAAACTGGACACAGTATTCCAGGTATGGTCTCAGCAGGGCACAGTAGAGGGGGAGGATTAATCTCTCAAGACCTGATGACCATAATTTTCTTGCTGCACCCCAGGATACCACTGGCTCTCTTGGCCACAATGGCACATTGCTGTCCCATGCAGAACTTGCTGCCCACTGGAGACTCCAAGGTCTTTCTCTATGGAGCTACTCTCCAGCAAGATGCCTCCTAGTCTGTCCTGGTTCCTGCTGTTGTTCCTCCACAGATGCAGGGCTCTGCACTTGTCCTTGTTGAACTTCATGAGGTTCCCCTCTGCTCAGCTCTCAGCCTGTCCAGATCTCAGTGGATGCCAGCACAGCCTAACAGGCTGTCAACTACCCCTCCCAGCTTGCTCACCAAACTTGCTGAGGGTCCACTCTATCCTCTCATCCAGGTCATTGATGAAGAGATTGAATAAAACTGGAGCCAACTCTGATGCCTGGGGAACGCCACTGGCCACAGGCCTCCAATTGAACTCTGTCACTGATCACAGCCCTCTGAACTCTACTGTTAAGCTGGTGGCTGATGCAGCTTCACAACTTTTATAGGAATGGTGAAATGCAATGTTTATAATTTTCTTGAGCATGACGAATAGAGTATGGGATTTCTACAAACAAAACCTTTCACTTAGCACAGGAGTTATGACTTACCCTTCCTTCCTTTTCCCATGTAAATCCCTTCAACCTTTAAACAAAACCAGAAATAGCAGAAATGTTACACAGACAATATTATTGTTTTAATTCTTTTAGGCTTTCTTCATTGAGCTTAAGAATGCAGAACTGCAAACTTGGTGGAACAATGTGATCGTTAATGTGAATGAAAGCACCTTGAAAAGATAACAATCTACAGGGAAACAACTGGCTGCAGAGAGAAATCTCCTCTGACAGTACAGAGTGACTGAGAGAAAAGAGTCTAGAGGAGGCTATGAAGATGATCAGAGGGCTGGAGAACCTCCCCTGCGGGGACAGGCTGGGAGAGTTGGGGATGTTCAGCCTGGAGAAGGGAAGGCTCCAGGGAGACCTTAGAGCAGCCTTCTAGTACTGGAAGAGGGCTACAAGAAAGCCAGGAAGGGACTTTTTACAAGGGCTTGTAGTGATAGGATGAGGGACCATGGATCAAAGTTTGGGGAGGAGAGATACAGACTGGAGATTAGGAAGAAATTCTTGACAATGAGGTTAGGGAGACACCGGAACATCTTGCCCAGGGAGGTTGTGCATGCCCCCTCCCTGGAGGTTTTCATTCTAGGCTGGATGAAGCCTTGAGCAACCTGAGCTGGTGGGACGTGTCCCTGCCCATGGCAGGGGACTGTAGCTGGGTAATCTTCAAGGTCCCTTCTCAACCTAAACCATTCTATAAGTGTATGAATAAGAGGTAGAGAAAAAGATCCTTTAATACAGATGGAAGACAGAGACATAAAATATGCTCAAAATAAACAAAACAAAACAAAACAAAAAAAACAAAAAAAACAAAAAAAAAAAAAAAAAACAAAAAAAAAAAAACCAACAGTTTCTGGTGTCATAGAATAGACCAGACCAGGTTGGAAGAGACCTTGGAGATCATCAAGTCTAACCCATCATCCAACACCATCTAATCAATTAAACCATGGCACCAAGCACCCCATCAAGTCTCTGACTAAACATCTCCAGTGATGGTGACTCCACCACCTCCCTGGGCAGCACATTCCAATGGCCAATCACTCTTTCTGGGAAGAACTTCCTAATATCCAGCCTAAACCTCTCCTGGTGCAGCTTGAGACTGTGTCCTCTTGTTCTGGTGCTGGTTGCCTGGGAGAAGAGACCAACCCCCTCCTGGCTACAACCTCCCTTCAGGGAGTTGTAGACAGCAATAAGGTCTCCCCTGAGCCTCCTCTTCTCCAGGCTAAACAACCCCATCTCCCTCAGCCTCTCCTCACAGGACTGTGCTCCAAACCCCTCCCCAGCTTTGTTGCCCTTCTCTGGACACGGTGAATCAATTCAACATCTTTCCTAAACTGAGGGGCCCAGAACTGGACACAGTACTCAAGGTGTGGACTAACCAGTGCTGAGTACAGGGGCTACTCAGATCAGATCTCAAATCTAGAGAGGAAGCATGTTGATATATCATGTACGGGGAGGGGAGAGGATGGGAGAGGAGAGGAAAGGGGAGAGGAGGTGAGGGGTGGGGCAAGGCGAGGAGACACCACCACCTCCCTGGGCAGCCTCTTTCAACACCTGGCCACTCTTGCAGTGAAGAAATCTTTCGTAATATCCAACCTAAACTTCCCCTGGTGGAGACCATTTCCTCTTGTTTTAAATATCTGGAGATGGTGGCATAGTTTGAATGGTGGTCAAGTACAGAGTGCTCATAGGGCTGTTCTGAGTAATGACTAAATCTTAACTGCTTCATACAGATCACAGTATCACAGTATCACTTAGGTTGGAAAGGACCTCGAGGATCATCGAGTCCAACCTATCAACACAGACCCCATGCCTAGACCATGGCACCAAGTGCCACGTCCAATCTCCCCTTGAACGCCTCCAGGGTCGATGACTCAACCACCTCCCTTGGCAACCCGTTCCAATGACGAATGACTCGCTCGGTGAAGAACTTCCTCCTCACCTCGTGCCTAAACCTCCCCTGGCGCAGCTTGAGACTGTGTCCTCTTGTTCTGGTGCTGGTTGCCTGGGAGAAGAACAAGAGGACACAGTCTCAAGCTGCGCCAGGGGAGGTTTAGGCTCGAGGTGAGGAGGAAGCTAGATGTTCTAGCTACCAGAAATCAGCTGAGAATGTCCAGCCTAACAAACATGCTGAGGGTCCACTCTGTACTTTCATCCAGATCTAAACATATGGAATGGACCTGGATTCAGTTTCAGCCCCTGAGGGATGCCACTAGCCACCGGCTTCCAGGACACTGATCTACTTATGACAAAATTAAAAAAACAGAAGCTAAAAAACAGAAGAGATGAGCAAATCTCCTGGTGTTTTGGTGTCAGTTAGGCTGAGCCAGACAATCATTCAATTTTTAAGAACAGTTTAGGAACCTTTAATTCTACTCACCCCCTAGAAATGATGGCGACCTGCCAAAGAGGAGCAGGTTTTGTGCTAAGCCTCTCCTCACACTATATTCCTCCTACTAGATCTTCCTGCCAGAGGCATCAGTAGGATTTGAAAGCGAGGGCTGTGGGCCACAGATAGAAATTCAATATTTTGGGGGAGTAAAAGATAAGCCCCAGGAGCTCTGTGTTTTACTGCTCTCTTCACTGTGGAGAGTGGCACTTGATGTGATCCTCACTGTTGAGCATGACACAATGCATTTCAGAGCTGAAACTATTGGACTGAAGCTAGATTTTGCTTTAGGGTGGAAATAGATAGTGTTCTAGAATCAAGAAAATACAAAAAAAAAGAAAAGAAAAGATGGTGCTGTGGAATCAACTAAACAGAAGAGGATGGAGCTGGAGGAACACTGCACTACCCCCACCCCACATGTATGCGCACATACACAGATGCAAACACACTTTATTCATTTCATTTTCCTTAATACAAACTGCAGAGCATTTCTTGGCAGGCAGAACCTTGGCACTGGGCTGGGAATTGTGTGAAGTCATCACACCTGGGGCTCAGCAATCACAGCGTGGAGGTGTGCAAACCACATAGTAAGAAAAAAATCCCCCCCAAATATATTGAGATAGATAGATAGACAGATAGATAGAAGATAGATAGATAAATAGGTAGGTAGGTAGGTAGGTAGGTAGAAAGATAGAAGATAGGTAGGTAGATAGGAGGTAGATAGGTAGGTAGGTAGGTAAATGATAGGTAGGTAGGTAGGTAGGTAGGTAGGTAGGTAGGTAGGTAGGTAGGTAGGCAGATAGATAGCTAGATAGGTAGGTAGGTAGGTAGATAGATGATAGGTAGGTAGGTAGGTAGATGATAGGTAGGTAGGTAGGTAGGTAGGTAGGTAGGTAGGTAGGTAGGTAGATAGATAGATAGATAGATAGATAGATAGATAGATAGATAGATAGATAGATAGTCTGAAGCCTGGATAATTTCGCATCCTTCCCATTCTGGACTGTAAAATGTCACAATCAGATGCAGTGGAGTTAATCACATCACTGATAGGTGCAGAAAGCAAGACTGCTTAGCACAAGTCAGGTAATCACATTTTGGCATGCCAGGAGCTTCATGAGTTCCTTCCTGGCAAACAAAGAAACATGGTAGCACACAGAAAGCCTCAAGCTGAAAGGCTGCACCTGTGCATGTTGCTCAGAAGCCTCAGAAAAAGGAGGAAATGGAGATTGTACAGAAAGCTGAGTCTCCAAGGGAATAAACAAACACAGGGATGTGTTCATGTTACACATGAGATTGGAGAAAGCACAGATTAACAGAGATGGAAGAGAACTGGCTGACTACTGGCTGAAGGACAGAGCTCAGAGGGTTGTGCAGGGTCTGGGGGTTTTTAAGACCAGGCTGGCTATGGCTCTGGGCAGCCTGTCTGGTGGAAAATGTCTCTGCCCTTGGCAAGGGGGTTGGAAGTAGATGATCCTTGAGGTCCCTTCCAAACCCGACAATTGTGTGATTCTGAGATAGTTAGAGACCTGTGGCTAGTGGTGCTCCCCAGGAGTCAGTACTGGGTCCAGTCTTGCTCATTAGATTCATCAACAACCTGGGACAGAGTGGACCAGTCTGCTGGCACAAAACTGGGATGAGTGGCCAACACCCCATCAGGCTGGGGCTGTTTAGCTTGGAGAAGAGGAAGCTCAGGGAAGACCTTATTGCTCTCTACAACTACCTGAAGGAAGATTGTAGCCAGATGGGGGTTGGTCTCTTCTCCCAGGCAATGAGCACGAGGACAAGAAGACACAGTCTCAAGCTGTGCCAGGGGAAGTTTAGGCTCGAGGAGAGGAGAAAGTTCTTCACAGAAAGAGTAATTGGCCATTGGAATGTCCTGCCCAGGGAGGTGGTGGAGTCACTGTCCCTGGAGGTGTTAAAAAAAGGATTGTATGTGGCACTTGAAGTCATGGTTTAGTTATCAGGAGGTGTAAGGTATTAGGTAATAGGTTGGACTTGATGATCTCTGAGGTCTTTTCCAACCTGGTTGATTCTGTGTGAACATGCAGTCCTACATTTGACCAAACACTGAAGGGTCAACACTAAACTATGTCCCTAAGTGCAGCTCCACACACTACTTAAACACCTTCAGGGATAGGATAGGATAGGATAGGATAGGATAGGATAGGATAGGATAGGATAGGATAGGATAGGATAGGATAGGATAGGATAGGATAGGATAGGATAGGATAGGATAGGATAGACCAGACCCGACCAGGTTGGAAGAGACCTTCAAGATCATCGTGTCCAACCTATCATCCAACAACACCTAATCAGCTAAACCATGCAACCAAGCACCCTATCAAGTCTCCTCCTGAACACCTCCAGTGACAGTGACTCCACCACCTCCTCGGGCAGCCTCCACCACTACCCTGGGCAGACCATTCCAACGGCTAAGAACTCCTTCAGGGAAGAACTTATTTACTTACTGAAGAAGTTACTTTCAATTGCACAAATCATTCCAGCTTCCAGCCAGGGGGAAAAAAAAAACCAAAAGGAAAAGAAAAATAAATCAGTGTAAAGGCCAGTTGTTTAGTGTCATCATTTCTGTGTGTAGAAGGTGAAAAGTTTAACATCAGTGAAGCTGAGGACTTAACCCAAAGTCCAGTCTCGTATCCGTTACCTTTTACAACTTGGGTAACTGCATCAAGCTTCAATGTGCAGCTGAAGCTAAGGTTTCAAAGCAGCATTCTTTGCAGATGAAACCTTACCCTCTTTCTTTCCACGCCAGATTTCCACTCTGCTTTAACATTTAATTACGCTAGAAGCTGTTATTTCAAGGAGCTGTGGGTTTGAATCTGCTTTATTTACGTCAAAGTGATATTTGTCACAATCTTTCCAGAAGAAGACCACGGGGCCCTGCTCCTCTGGGTAGTTTGGGGTGTTTTTGGTGTGTGTTTTTCTTTTTTTTTCAGTAGAGATGTGGCATGGTAACGTTCTCCCTGATAAATATTTTTATTAGCTTTATAAACACACCAAGAAAAAAAAAAAAAGTTGTTGAAAATGGTTAAAAAAAAAAAAAAAACAAAAAAAAAAGAACAAAACACAAAACCAAACCAATTTTGGTGAATTATAACAAAGCTACAGGACTGTAATGGAAAACATCTGCCAGTGATCCGTCACTTTCAGGACGTTTTATTATCTACAGCACTAAGGGCCAAACTCAGACACCACTGATTTCATTAAAGCCTGACAGACATTTCTTTCAGAAGGTCTAAGAATGTAGCTGACACATGGCTTAAGGTGTTAGATTTTTTTTTTCCTCTCTTTATGCTTTTTTTCATATTCTCCTTATTTATTTTCTTCTAACAGAGCTAAAGAGATGTCTTTGGGCTTGGACAAAGCCGGGACACAGTTTAACAGCACTAAGGGGGATCATGGAGATTATAGCTTGGCTCAGCTGTAAGATTAGAGTAGAGAATGGAATGGAATGGAATGGAATGGAATGGAATGGAATGGAATGGAATGGAATGGAATGGGATAGGATAGGATAGGATAGGATAGGATAGGATAGGATAGGATAGGATAGGATAGGATAGAATTGAATTGAATTGAATTGAATTGAATTGAATTGAATTGAATTGAATTGAATTGAATTGAATTGAATTGAATTGAATTGACCTGGTTGGAAGAGACCTTCAAGATCATCAAGTCCAACCTATCACCCAATACTATCTAATCAACTAAACCATGGCACCAAGCACCCCATCCAGTCTCTTCCTAAACACCTCCAGTGATAGTGACTCCACCACCTCCCTGGGTAGCCCATTCCAATGGCCAATCTCTCTTTCTATGAAGAACTTCTTCCTAATATCCAGCCTAAACCTCCCCTAGCACAGCTTGAGACTGTGTCCTCTTGTTCTGGTGCTGGTTGCCTGGGAGAAGAGACCAGCCCCCTCCTGGCTACAACCTCCCTTCAGGCAGTTGTAGACAACAAAGAAGACCCACTGGTCTCATTTCTGAACTGAGTGGGGGTGGAGGGCTGCCTTGGGATACTACCAAACTGCTGAGGTTGGCAGAGGGTTAAAGACAGACTTGGTTATTCTGGAGACAGCTCTGTTAGACCATCTGCACAGGTGCCCAGAAAGTTTTTAAACTGGGAGACTTAAAGTGTAAATGTATGTCATCCAAGAGACCTTCTTGATCACTAAGCTCCCTGAAGGTAGTATAGAGTAAGGTGGATGTTGGCCCCTTCTCTCTTGGAACAGCAGGATCAGAGGAAATGGCTTCAAGTTGCAGCAGAGGAGGTTTAGGTTGGATATGGAAAGAAAATTCTTTACTGCAAGGGTTCTCAACCAATGGAAGAGGCTTCCCATGGAGATTGTTGAATCCTAGTCTCTGGAGGTGTTTCAAAGAGGCAGAGATGTGGTACTGAGGGACGTAGTTTAGCAACAGACTAGAGCTAGAGAATGGTTGGACTCAATGATCTTGAGGTCTTTTTCAACCGAAATGATTCTATGCTTCTATGACCAATCCTTCCTCTGTGTATCTTATAAAGACAAAAACCATCCCTGCATGCAGGTCCCTAACAAGGCTAGGTAAAGTCCAAGACCTTGTGCTCAGTTTCCCTCAGCTTTGGCAAAGCCTTGGTCTGCATGTCAGTTGCAGGAAAGTCACATTCTCGTTCCGTTTCTGGGAAGTTAATACTGATGTCTGTGTACAAAAATGTAAAGCACAAGCAAGTACTTGAACACCAGACCTCAGCTGAGGGATGTTGACAGTGTCACTGCAGGCCTTTGGAAATGGTCATTCTGCAGCCATCTTGTAGCTCCCTTCAGGTACCATTCTTGATCCTGTTTTGATTTGAGACTGGACTACACAGAGAGGTGGGGGGTTTGGAACCCTTTTGTCTTTAATCTGCCCCAAATGCAAAGGCAGTTGCTTTATGGTTGTCTTTCTACAGATCCTTTGGTAGCTATTTGGTCTGAGCTATAACAGTAAGTCATGGGTCTGAATCTCAGTCACCTCACAGCCTTCTGAGAGAAGCTCTGCATTAAAAATTGGAATTAAAAGACCATTGAGAGCCCTTCAGTTAACCCCAGAAACACTGTATCCATTGTGGTCAAATGCTAATTAAACAGTAGCTGAAGTACTAATTAAACAGTTACAGCTCCAGGCTTTGGCATTCAGTTTCATAGTGTTTGTATTTTACTGGCATCATCATGGGTGGCAAAAACAAAGCTACTGGTAGGATCAGAGATTAAATACCTTTAATTTTTGCTGGCTTATTGCTTGTTGATTCAGCTGCAGTGGTGGCCATTAAAAAGCTGCTATTTGGTCATCGCTAATGCACAGCAGTACCTGGCATCTCAGAGGAACTGTGCTGGGAGTGCTTCACATCACCTCTGTTCATACACAATATACTGCAGAGAAGAAATTACTTGTGGGGCTGAGTCTTAGAGACAGGAGAGAAAGAGCTACAAACTTCCACATCTAGCCTGAGAAGCAGAAATGCCTCACAGACAGTGAAGCCTGAACTAAGCAGCAGTTGAATCTCTGTGTGCCATCTTTACTTATGAGTTAACTCATTTCTGTGAGAGAAGTTCTTCTAACTTTTAATATTTTTCATTTCCCTTTGTATCATAGAATCACAGAATGTTAGGGGTTGGAAGGAACCTCAAATTATCTTCCAGTCCAACCCCCCCTCCCAGAGCAGGATCACCCAGGGCAGCTCACACAGGAGCACATCCAAGTGGGTTTGGAATGTCTCCAGGGAGGGAGACTACACAACCTCTCTGGGCAGCCTGTTCCAGGGTTCTGTTACCCTAACAGGGAAAACAAATTTCCTCATGTTTCCATGGAACTTCCTATGCCTCAACTTCCACCAGTGCCCCTTGTGCTGGCGTTGGTCATCACCCAGCACAGCCTGGCTCCATCTTCTTGGAGCTCATCCTGCACATCTTTATCAACATGAATGAGGTCACCCCTCAGGTTGCTCCTCTCTAAGCTACAGAGCCCCAGCTCCCTCAATCTCTCCTCATAAAGAAGATATTCCACTCCCTTCATCATCTTTGTGTCTCTGCACTGGACTCTTTTAAGCAATTCCCTGAGGGGCCCAGAATTGGACACAGCATTCCAGATGAAGTCTCAACAGGGCAGAGCAGAACGGGAGGAGAACCCCTCTTGACCTACTGAGCACAGCCATTCTAATCCATCCCAGGATGGTATTGTCCTTCTTGGCCACAAGTGCACATTACTGTATCATGGTCAACCTCCCATCCACCAGGACCCCCAGGTCCTTTTTCCCTTCACTGTTCTCCAACAGGTCAGTCCCCAACCTATCTTGCTCCATGGGGTTGTTCTTTCCCTAGTGAAAGATTCTCCCCTTGCCCTTATTGAATTTCATTCAAGTTCTCCCTGCCCAGTTCTCCAGCTTGTCCAAGTCTCACTGAATGGCAGCACAACTCTCCTGTTTCAGCCACTCCACTCTGTATCATCAGCAAACTTGTTGACAGTGCCCTCTCTGAGTGTGACCAGTGAGCTGTGTGAGTCTCCCCAGTTTCCTCCTGGACAGGGTGCTCCTCATCATCTTCTGTGCTCACCTCCTGCATACCCTGGTTCACCACCGCTTTCAAGTGAGTTGAGCTTTGTTGAACCTGGCATGACTTTCAGGCTGCAAGTGAAAGAAAGTACTAATATTCCTTTAGGTTTGCATCACACTTTTCAGTGTGAGCTGCTACAAATCCATGAAAGCTGCTGTAGAGAGTTTCAGAAGACACCAAGAGGACTGCTTAATGAAAAAGAGCTCACAAACAAAGCCAAACCAAACAGCCAGAAAAACTCTGGGCCTGTTTTGTCTACAAGCCTTCTGGTGCAGTACATTTCCTGTTTTGACAATCATCTTAAGTGCTGCCATACATCAGTCCAAGGAGATGACAATGCTACAAACCCCACTGCAATATATCACCTTCAAGGGGTTCGTTTTACCAGGGGGAAAAAAGTGCTATTATGTCATTTCAGATGGAGTCTTCTTCTGTTTAAGAAAGTATCTTTGTCACAAGACAAATCCTTCAGTCTTTACTCAGATAAAACCCCCAATTAACTCTCTGTTAGTTTTGGCTGAAAAGAATGAGAAGATTGTTGGTCCCCTGCATGTTAAAAACATTGATTTCTAACTTCTGAGAGAGTGGAAGGATTTTAATGGGGGGTGGAAGGAGACTTGGAGAAAACTTGGGACAGAAATAAATGTAGTTTGAAACCGGAGGTCCACCTGCAGTACCTCTGTCATGTCTTCCAAGCTTGTCAGTGCTGCTGTAGGAAGTAAAGTGCTGGCAATGGAGTAGAACTTAAGGAGCAATGCTACCAAGCATTGACAATAGCTTCAGGAAAGAGCTGCTCCTTAAGATGATGGCCAAGAGGGCCAATGGCATCCTGAGGGGTATTCAGAGGAGTGCGGCCAGTAGGTCAAGGGAGGTTCTCCTCCCTCTCTACTCTCCCCTGCTCAGGCCACATCTGGAATATTGCATCCAGTTCTGGGCTCCCCAGTTCAAGAGGGACAGGGAACTACTGGAGAATGTCCAAGGGAGGTTACAAGAGTGATAAAGGGCCTGTAACATCTGTCTGATGAGGAAAGACTGAGAGCCCTGGAGCTGCCGAGTCTGGAGAAGAGAAGACTGAGAGGGCATCTTACGAATGTATATGAATATTTGAAGGATGGGTGTCAGGATGAAGGTGCTGTGTGTCCTGTGATAGGACAAGAGGCAGTGGATACAAATGCAAACCCAGGAGGTTATGTCTCAACATGAGGAGACACATGTTGGCTATGAGGGTGCAGGAGTCCTGGAGCAGGCTGCTCAGAGAGGCTGTGGAGTCTCCTCTGTAGATCTCCAAAAACCACCTGGACATGTTCCTGTCCTAAGTGGTCCTGCTTTGGAGGGGGTTAGACTCAGTGATCTCTGGAGGTCTCTTCCAACCACCACCATTCTATGATTCTATGACTACTTGCTAAGAAAAACTTACACTGAACAAGAAAGAAAATAATTAAGAATACAGAGTACATGCAAACCAAAACAGTGTCGAAAAGCTGCAAAGCAGTTAATTTAGCTCTTCCACACTGCACACACAATTTCCAATTTCTAATTAAGCAGCTGAAAAGGAAAATTAATTGGAAAAATAAGAAAAGGAAGACCAGGTACAATGTTAACATCAACACTTCTGTAGTGACAACAAATGTGAGTTACACTGAAAATGAAGGAGATACTGGGCTACGAAAGCAGTGTGGATAGGCTTCTGGTGATTGTGGTAGAAGTTCTCTCATCCCTTATCCTTTTCTTGTACCTCCTTTAAAACAGCATTAAGTGATCTGGAAACTTCACTATATTTCAGCTTCCTATGATTTAACACACTTGCAGAGGGACAAACAAAGGGAGATGTCATAATGAACTCAAAGATGATGCTTTATTATTTAGGATAACAGATCATTATGGAGGCCAATGGAAAAATTAATATTGCCACCTATTGGTGAAAACAGAGAAAGCCAAATCATTCCTAACAGTCTGCATATCCCCAAGGAGGATCTTGCCTTGTGTGAAATGACTGATGGCTCTTATTTTGATTTACCTGACACCAGCTAGTCCAGGGACCATACACAGTAGTCTCTGGGAAAAGGTCAGCCCTCCCATATTCCTACTATGGATCAAAAAGACTCAAGCACACTCCCAGAAACATAAGAAAGAACCAAAAACACAAAGAGGTGGTGCTGAGGGAAGTGGTTTAAGCTCAGCCTTGGTAGAGTTAGAGGACAGTGGGACTCCATGATCTCGAAGGGCTTTTCCAACCCAAACAATTCCACTGGTCTCTGGCTGCAACCATCTGTTGTGCTCCTGTGCAATACATTTACTCACAGCCCTCCCCTCAACAACATCGAATTAAATTCATTAACAGCTTAACTCATTGCCTAGCAGCAGTTGTGTTATATTTGTTCTCCTCTCAGCTTGATCTCATTTCTCTTCCACATATCGCCTACCACAACATTTTTCCTTTGATATATTGAAGTAGTCCTTTCCCTCTGCTTCTTGTTGCTTTTTCTTCCACGTGTTCCATCCACTATTTCCCTTTCACATTTGATACCTACGCTCGTCCCATTTGTTCACATTACCATTCATCTCCCCATACATAACCACATGCACTTTCATTCCCCCCTCCTCTCCTTTACCAATCTCTCTGCAAAATGAGCAGTGACTTTATGACGCTCTTTCTTGGAAATTTGCCTTTCTGTTAAAGGGGGAAAAAAAATCAACAAAAAACAAGCCACCAACAAAACAAACCCTAACAGATGAAGTTGTTCTGCTGCTTCTGTTTCCTTCTTCCCCAATACATCTCTTTACATTGCTTAAACAAGTAGCAGTGTTG
Source organism: Melanerpes formicivorus (assembly GCF_026170545.1). Taxonomy (NCBI): domain Eukaryota; kingdom Metazoa; phylum Chordata; class Aves; order Piciformes; family Picidae; genus Melanerpes; species Melanerpes formicivorus. The sequence continues at coordinate 9,261,581 of NW_027142384.1, read as the reverse complement.
AGAGACACACTTTGCCTTCTATTTGTTGATAGAGTAGCATCTTAGAAAGCCCATCCTACACTTGGTAGCACATGGGTCAATACACAGCACTCTAGAGCAGTCAGCAGATCCATGGCCTGCCAAGCCCACTTTAAATTCCCACAACACACAGCAGTTCAGTTTCATCATTCCTGAGAAATAAGGAAGAATTTCCTTTTCTCTTTTGATTTCCTCCCCCTGCCCACAGTGTCATGCAAACACTGTTAGGTCTGCAATGTACTTTTAAATATCCTGCTACCTTTACAGGCCACCTAATTTTGATTTGGGTACATAAACTTACCAAAAGAAGTGGCCTGAAATTGCTGGGATGAATTTTCTGTTGAAGGCTGCCCCTCTAAAATAGTCTCAGTCCTTTCAAGTTCCTTCCTGTCTTCCAAAAGCATAAGGAAATAGAAATGCCTTACAGAGTACCCTGAAGGTCTACAAAGATGGTTTTAATAAGTTCACAGCTGAAGGCACCTTCAGGGAAACTCTACTGCCAGTCCTCCCTCTCAGATTTACAAGATCTCAGTTCAAGTCTCTCAAATGCCTGCAGCTATTGTGAAAGTCTCATGCCATTCTGGTTTTTATAGGTCAAAAACATACCTTAAATTCGACAAGAAAAATCAATAGGCAGGCAGTGTAGCCTTCTGAGGACAGCAGCCACGTGCTCCCACCAAGATGCAATGTTTAATGAGAGGACTTTTTGCCATTAACTTAGATTTGGACAAAGTCATGGTCTAGTTCCAAAAGAAACCAGCATGGGAGAATGTGAACTAATGTGTAAAAGCATAGAGCCTTGGTAACAGAATTTATCTCTCATGGCAGCGTAAAACAGAACATAGAGAAGATATTTCAACATTAACCAACCCAGACTAACCCTGGGGATGAGGGGAGCACAAGGCTCCTTGGTGCCCAACCACAGCCAGTGAGGAAACTCTGGGTTGTCTTTAAAACCAAATGCAATAAATGTTTGCCTCAGGAGCCTGCCTCAGTCCAGACTATAGAGAGGATACCTGACAGTCCTAATCTGTAGCACAGGGAAGGGGGATTTTCAGATTTCTGTCTTTAACACACACAAAATAATTATCCTCACCTGCACCAACACAATGTTCTCTTTATCCCAGGGTTTCAAGAAGCATTAACAGAGTACAGTCCAGACAAAATGAAAACATTGCTTCTGTGACCCTGCTGATTGGAGGACGGGGTGTGGGGGGGAAGCATCTCCACAGTTCTTACTAATCTTGCATTATTAAATAACACCCAGGCTGGCATTGCCTTCTGTGTTACCTTAGATCAGTGTGCTGGAGAGATTTCTCAGGAAGACCTGTGGTCAGCTTCAGAGTGGCCACAGAGCCTGACTAAAATGTTACATTCATGGGTTGGTCTGGGGTGTTACTTCCTTGAGTGCAATACTGTCTTCAAACAAGGTATTTCTTGGCAAAACCTTTTCCTTTCTGCAGAAACAAATGGGGACTTCACAAAAGATGTTTTTCTTCTTCTTCTTCCCCCCCCCCCCCCCCCCTTTTGTTGTCTTTTTTGCTTTTAATGGAGTACCAGATACAAATTATAGTTATGGTAAAGAAATCTGGATCCCCATCAAAGTTCTTTTCCTACCTGAGGGGTAACAGCAATCCAGTCTGCACTGGGATCACACTCTCTCACAGGGAGGTGATTTGAAAGGAGCTGCACAGCTCATTCAGTCAGAGCTCTGTTATTTAAGATGGAGATGGGAAGGTAAAGTTACTCACGAGGAATTTATGTGGTATTACTGGAGGGGACAGCAAGAGTTTTAAAATCTCTCTCTTTCATATATTTTTTTTTTTAAATATTTAACTATGTGATAGCTTGTGTCAAGGAGGAAGATAAAATGACAACCCTGGAAAATAAACGATGAAGATAAAATAATCAACGCTACTGGAAAATAAAATCTAAAGGTAAAACAATCAATAACACTGGAATATAAATTCATGATAAGGGAGATTTTCCTGTTGATTTTTAAGTGGTGTGTAAGGCCAGCCACTTTTGAAGTTTTTGCTCTGTTTTTCTTGGTTTAGGTTGTTTTGGGTTTTTTTCTTATCTTTTTCTGTCTTTGCAGCACATACAGTCCAAGCCTTGTAGGTAGGGAGGACTCCAGAGAAGGCTGTAGTCTTCCATCCATCCCTCAGGCCACTCAGCATTGCACAGCTATTTGTTTATTAGTTCAGACTCTAATTTGTGGAAAAAGAGAGCCAGAGCCCCCTGTAATAAACCAGTAAAAGCCATCAGAGGTGGAAAAACAGAGCAAACTTTTGTAGGAGCCAGTAAAACACATGCCACTTCCAGGCAGCCTGGTGTCAAGTAGGATGCTCTAGTCTTGTGCATGATAATGAGGCAAGGAGAGCAGTAGTTTGGGGGAGACAAAGGAGGAAAGAGAATATCAAAGCAGACAAATGTAGCAGAGCAAAAGTGTTAGAGAGCTATCCAGTAAAAATAAAAGGCAGATAAAAAGGGAGAGAGATTTATGCAGGTTCTTAATGGTGAGGACAAGAAGCTTTCTCTTCTTTATGCTTCAAAAAGCAGATGGCTGCATGGAGCAGAGAGAGAAACTTCAGCCAAGCAGAGACAAAACACAGCAGACAGGCATGAGAAAGCATTTCAGCAAGTTTTGAAGCCACAGCAACCTATATTCTGCTTCCTCTAGTTCTGTGAGCCCTGGCAGAAAGGGACAGAGTACCAAAAGTACTGCTCCAAACCTTGGCTCTCCTACTTATGCACATTGGGGACTAGCAGTGCAACTGACTAGTTTGGCACTTTGAAATCAGATGGAGATCTTTCCTCTGATGAAAATATTCTTGGGTCCTGTTCCTGATCTGTTAAAGCTCTAAACTCAGTATTGCATGACAGAGAGTAAACACAGGTTTAGTCTGATACTGTTCCCTAACACACAGAAGCCTTGGCCTTGCCAAGTCCCTGCGGATCAATGCAATAGCTGGGGCTGTTCAGCCTGGAGAAGAGAAGGCTCTGGGGAGACCTTAGAGCAGAGCCCTCCAGTACCTGAAGGAGGCTACAAGAAAGTTGGGGATGGACATTTTACAAGGGCTTGTAGTGACAGGATGAGGGACAATGGGTTTGAACTGGAAGAGAGCAGATTGGGAAGAAATTCTTTCCAGCAAGGGTGGTGAGACACTGGAACATGTTGCCCAGGGAGGTTGTGGATGCCCCTTCCTGGAGGTGTTCAAGGCCAGGCTGGACGAGGCCTTGAGCAACCTGGGCTGATGGGAGGTGTCTCTGCCCAGGGGACCCAAACCATTCTATGAATCTAGAACACCAAGAAGGTGAAGGTGGGTCGAATTTGTTTGCTGCTGTTAACACTGGCAGTCTGCTGGTTCTTATCTCCAGTGTACAAGCCTGGGTGGGGGAGGGAGAAGCCGAATTTCTGTGGATCTGTTTGAGATGCTGTAGCCTCTTATGTTTTCAAACCATCCTAGGATTCAAACACCTCTGTCTAAAAAGGAAGAACATCCTCTCGATCCGCTCCTTGCTCAAATCTCAAGGGAAGGAATGGCACTGTGTTTCCAGCAGCCTCAGATCATTGGAGGAATCTTTTGTTCCTGCTGTTCATTGCAAACAAAGCACTGAAGGCCATGTCATTATTAGTTTCCACATTCTTCTTAGCCTCCAAGCTTGAGAGCTTTTATAACATGGGGCTGATGCTTCCAGTCTTAAGCCTTAAGAGAGAGGAGCAAAAGCAAACAGAAATGGGATGGAGAGTCTGGAAAGGAATAACTGTGATTGTCTTTCCCCCTTTTTTGATGCCTGTCCTTGGCAGCTTTTCACTGGATGATTAAGGAAATAATGCACATTGTGTCTAGATGCAAGGTATGTGAAAAGAGGAGGGCACCCTGGTATTCTGTGCCTGTGGTATATATCACAAAGATTAAATTTACATCAGACTTTTTGATTCAAGCAGCAATTAGTTTCCCCCATTCTTTTTGAGATTTATTCAGGTGAGTAGATGAGAAGGCCATAGGGGCCAGCAGGAACAAATGTGACTGGGAAACACTGCTGACAAAGGAGAGCAGCATTTATTGCTTGAAAAGGAATGACTCCAGATCCTCAGACACCCTGATTTGGCTTCCAGGGGCTTCAGATTCTGTCCACTGTATTGTGTCCCTCCTTGTTTTGAAACACAGAGAGAATGTCCCTCTTTCAAGACAGCAAATGCAGTTTCTCACACTAGTTGTTCTCTGCTGCACAGGCTACGGAGAAAATAAATAAATAAATAAGCAGCAGAGCTATTAAGGAAGGTCTTGCACTTCATTGCTAAGTGACATACAATTAATGCTTCTGTTTAGGAAAACAGAGGATAGAAAAGAGAAACAATGAAACAAAATCCAACGAACTCCTGACAGAATGCAGCCTACCCCCAAAACACCCCTTGGTACTGCTGTGGGAGTTAAACTCTGAATTGTTTCTTAATTATTTCAGAAGGGAGAAAAGGACGATCAAAGCAAACTTAATTTGCCTCAGCTAGGAGCATATCAATGCGTGAATATCTCCCTGATTAAAAGACTAGAGCTGATGTAAAAGATTAGAGTATTTAGCATAAAATCAGCTGTGGCCAGCTCTGGAAATGTCGGTGCTGGAACACACTGTCTGTCTTGTGTGCACTCCAAGTGCATCTCCAGAATGGTTGATGGCACTATTAGAGGCAGAGGCACCCTGCTTAGTGCAGCTGCTATCGAGTGCCTCACTTTTTAATAGAGGCAGCTAGACAAGACCCCAAGATTACACATCGACCCCTACAACTTGAAACCCTAAAGAGAAAGCTGACCAGACGAGCAGTTATGAGGATCTATTCAAAGTGGTTGAATACTCTCTTTTTTGTGTGTGTGTGTGGAATAAACCTATGTGAATGAATCTCTGCTGCCAGTCCTGCAGAGCCTTCAACCTCCCTCCCTATGTTGTCAGCTTGCTTGCTTGCTTGCTTGCTTTCTTCCTTCTTTCCTTCCTTACTTCCCTCTCGGTACTTCCATTAAAAGACAAATGGAGGGAGATAAGGATAAATAAAATAAATAAATAAATAAGCTTCTGCTTCTTCTATTTCAGGTAGTTTGAGGAGAAAAGTTCAAATAGTGGTGCACCAATTGAATGGCACTGTAGGGCTTGTGGATAGGAGTGTGATGCATTTGTCTGCAGAACTTGAGAACTTCACCCATGCTAGTTGCTTGACACAAAGTAGGTTGAGAGGAGTCTCCCTGAGAGAGATCAAGTCCACTTCACACTCAGAAAGCATTTTCTTTCCCCCATCCCTAGCTGTGTTCTTTTAACTCCTCCTCTTGTTAGACTTGGGTGTATTTTCTCCTACTTCACCCTGCAGAACTGACACCGAATGCAGATGAGATCAAACTCACACACCCAGATACTTTTAACTGGCACCAAAGAATACTTTTCAGCATGACTTCAGGCAGATCAGATTACTTCAAGGACTTTGGTCACTGCCAACCCCACAGTAGACGTTTTTGCCCTGCTTTATTTGGATACACAGGAAGAAACATGCAACTTTCCAGCTCTTTGTGCCTTTGGAGTTCTTCCTTTTGCATCTCATTTATGCTTTTTCCTTGAATTGCTTTCAGTGATATCCTTATTTGACCAAAACTAATAAAACATTTCATTTTCCCTGGGAGCAGATTCTGAAAGAATTAACAACAGAATTAAACAAAGAAAGCCAAAATGAAACAAGTGAAGCCCCCTCCCACTTCACCTCCAAAACATAAGTAGGAAAAGAAACTCTCAGCTCTGTGCAAGGAGGACAAAAAAGCAGGTATGAATTAGGTACCTCCCTGCTTTAACTGGGACTGAGTTATTCTAATAATAAAATTACTCATTAATCATACATTAAACAAAAATATCAGCTGCAGCATTAAACTTTGGTCTTTCATCTCTTTGCAGGAAGCTTTGATTAAATGAATGAATCCTGCAACATTTCTAACTACAAACAGCTTGTATGCTGGAATGCAGGGCTTAAATCTACTATTAATGAAATTTCATAAAATTCTATTTCCTTCTTGGCCTATTAGTCTTCTTGCCAGTCTAATTATGACATTTAATCCATATGATCATTATTAATCACTGGCCATTATACTTTTCCCTCTAAAATCCTATGGCTGCTTCACATTTATGGAAAAGAAAAGAAAAAGAAAAAAAAAAAAAAGAAGGGGGGAAAAAAAAAAGAGAAAAATCTGAACTTGGCTACAATACACAACTACAACTGCAGTTATCTTAGAAAATCTATTTTAAGAACCCAATTATGGGACAATTCAGCAAGAGATTCTACTCATAAATTCAGCAGCCAAAGCCATCAACCCCTATATATCTTATACGGTCCATTGGATGATGGTTAAAAAATAAAGTGATGTCAGGGAGGGTATGACACATTGAACTGAGGACTTAAATCACTTTGGCTCTTCTGCACCTTTGTTGTCTGAGCTGAACTTGGATAAGCTGCCTGCCCAGGACTCACAGTCAATTATCAGTGATAATTTTTTCAGCTATAAACCGACTGCGGTGCCTCTTGCAACTATCGGAACCCTGAACCAATGTGTCGTAATTGGCATCGATAATCATTTTGCCTTGGTAAAGACCTGCTCGAGCAGTCTGTTGGTGCATTAAATGATTCAGAATTAAGTTACAGCATATTAAGTATCAAAACCATGTGAAGAGATGAAAAGTCAGGACATTTTCCTCAGAAAGCAGCTTATTTAAGAGTCAAAGATATTAAATTTGTTTATGCATGTGTTCGTCTCGTCTCATTTCCACATCATTAAGTACAGGCTGGAGAGTCAGCTAGGGAAGAAAGAGTTTTGGTTCAGTATGTATAAGGTGCGAGCAATAAAGACAGACATAGATTTAAAGCTGTTACTTTATTAAACAGAGAAGCATTAGACAGTGACTGGCTGGGCAGTTAAGTCCTCCTTTTCCTCCTCACCCCGAAATATTAACCTATGTAGTTGGTCCAGCACAGGGTTAAATGGCATAATCTGATATAAACAATAAGTCAGACTTGGCTCTATTCAGCCTAATCTTCAGATTTTAGCCCAACTCTGAACCATCTTGGATTTTATTCTGTAAGCAGAGATGAGATGTTTCTTAGTCTGCATAGACTTATAGTCCCTTTTTCTCTTTATAGGCTGAAAGTTCTGCTGTTGAAATGTTGAGATTATTAATCACATTTTCCTCCAGGAGCTGACCCTTTC